>NW_026901730.1:0-512500 GCF_033783945.1 Neopsephotus bourkii | reverse complement strand
CTGAGCTCTGCTCCCACAGCCAAAGAGCCAGGAGTTAAAGCTGCTGCTGGGAATCTTCACAACACACTCAGATTTTCAACGGTGTCGTCATCATCATTGCAGTTGCTCCTCACTTTCATACCTAAAAGTCCATTTGAATCCAACCTCTCCGGTGGTCTCTCTGGGCTGCCTGGAACAGAGTGACTGAAGCCCGAACGTTTGTCCTCTGCTCCTGCAGCCGAAGAGTCAGGAGGGAAAGCTGCTGCTGGGACTCTTCAGCACACAGTCAGCTTTGCAGCATTAGCACTTACATTGCAGTGTCTCCTCGATTTCATACCTGAAACCCCATTTGAATCTACCCACTGCCGTGGTCACTCTGGCCTGCCAGGCAGCACTGTGACTGCAGCACGAATGTTTGCCCTGTGTTCCCACAGCCAAAGAGCCAGGAGTGAAAGCTGCTGCTGGGCATACTCAGCACACAGTCAGCTTTCCAGCGGTGTCACCATCATTGCAGTTGCTCCTCACTTTCATTCCTAAAAGTCCACTTGAATCGCACCTCTCCGGAGCTTGCTCTCAGCTGCCAAGCAGCAGAGTGAGTGAAGCATGAACGTCTGAGCTCTGCTCCCACAGCCAAAGAGCCAGGAGGTAAAGCTGCTGCTGGGAACCTTCACAACACACTGACATTTTCAACGGTGTCGTCTTCATCATTGCAGTTGCTCCTCACTTTCATACCTAAAAGTCCGTTTGAATCCAACCTCTCCGGTGGTCTCTCTGGGCTGCCAGGCAGCACAGTGAAGCACAAAGGTTTCACATCTGCTTCCACTGCCGAAGAGCCAGGATGGGGAGCTGGCGCTGGAAATCTTCACACGTTCAGCTTTGCAGCTGAGCCACTGACATTGCTGTCTCTCCTCGATTTCATACCTAAAAAGCCCTTTGAAGCCAACCTCTCCGGTGGTCTCCCTGGGCTGCCTGGAACAGAGTGACTGAAGCACGAACGTTTGTCCTCTGCTCCCGCAGCCGAAGAGCCAGGACCTTAAAGCTGCTGCTGGGACTCTTCAGCACACAGTCAGCTTTGCAGCATTAGCACTTCCATTGCAGTGTTTCGTCGATTTCAACCCTGAAACCCCATTTGAATCTAACCACTGCCGCGGTCACTCTGGCCTGCGAGGCAGCACTGTGACTGCAGCACCAATGTTTGCCCTGTGTTCCCACAGCCAAAGAGCCAGGAGTGAAAGCTGCTGCTGGGCATACTCAGCACACAGTCAGCTTTCCAGCGGTGTCACCATCATTGCAGTTGCCCCTCACTTTCATTCCTAAAAGTCCATTTGAATCCAACCTCCCCGGTGGTCTCTCTGGGCTGCCTGGAACAGAGTGTCTGAAGCACGAACGTTTGTCCTCTGCTCCTGCAGCCAAAGAGCCAGGAGTGAAAGCTGCTGCTGGGCATACTCAGCACACAGTCAGCTTTCCAGCGGTGTCACCATCATTGCAGTTGCACCTCACTTTCAATCCTAAAAGTCCACTTGAACTTACACTGCAGTCTGTCTTCGATTTCACACCTAAAAGCCCATTTGAATCTAAGCATTCCGGTTGTCACTTTGTTCTGCGAGGAACACACTGAGTGCAGCACCAACATTTGGCCTTGTCGAGGTTTAACCCCAACCAGACAGCTTGTTAAAACAAAGGAAATAACAAGGGACGAGAATACAACACCTCAGCACCAGGCCACCGGTAACTCGCCCCCCAGCCTGACGAAGCACCAATCGATATCTCCTCCAACCCTGCCATCCCTCTGCCCTTCTGTCTCCCAGTTACCTCCTGGGCATGACGTGCCGCATTATGGAATACATCTTGGGTCAGTTTGGGTCAGGTGTCCTCTCTCTGCTTCCTCCCGGATTCCCTTCTTCCCTGGCAGAGCATGAGGCTCACAAAGTCCTTGGCCAAACCAAAACATCATCATCAGCTCTGTTCCCAGCCTGAAAGTCAAAACACACCACTGCACCAGCTACCAAAAAGGAGAAAAATGATTGCTGCTGCTAAACTTAGGACATTATCCACCCCTTATTCCATACCATTCACATCATGCTCAGATCCCACATTTTCAATATACCATTACTCTTACCTAAGTGCACTCTTATCGTAGTGCATGGACCAGTCGCTATAAAGCTGCTGAGTCCATGTGGTCCATGATGTCAGGCTCCATCTCTTGTAACAGTCTTTCACAGCAGGAGAGGCTGTGTGCAGTGTTCACACACATGAATAACCTGGGCAATAGTGTCCATTGTTAAGTTCACCCCTTGATCATGAGTCCATCTCGATGTTGCATCTCTGCTCTGATGGCCTCAAGGGTCATGGGCCCATCAGGCTCAAAATAATTAACTGTCCCCTTCAGCAGTTTCTGCAACTTGTAGCTGGGGACTCCATACAGCTGTCTTCCATCTCCAATGCTTCCAAAGCACTGGAGGGGCCCAGTGGACTAGATATTTGCTCATGCTGTCCCACACACCCTGCCACTCATGACTCTCCAGCCTTGGGGAAAACCTCTTGGTCCTCCCATATCGTCGTCTAACCCCAGACAAGACCCAAACCCTACTCAGCTTAAATTTTGGGATCAGACAAAGTGGTGGTGGGTAAAACACAGTCTGTATGTGTGCCAACATGCTGATCCCCATCACAGTCAGCAGGCAGGTCCCAAGGATACCCAAAGGCCATCCAAAGCCTTCAGAACTCTCAAACGATGCTGCTGTACTTGTCACTGGGGCTGGTGTAGCTGCTGTGCTTGGCGGCTCTTTCAGCACCAGCTTCTCTGAGCCCAGCTCTTCCTCCTCTGCCTTGCTGGGAAATGCTGAGGGGTCTCCTGCATCCTCCTGGGGCTCGGCGGGCGGCTTCCAGGGAATGCTCTCGGCCGTCGCAGGGCTGAGCTCGGCGGCGGGGCTCGGCTCCTCTGCAGGGCTCAGCTCCTCTGCGGGGCTCGGCTCCTTCTCCGCCTCCTCCTCGACCGCCCCGACCTCCTCCACCGGCAGCCATCCCCTTGCGGCCTCTGGTCCCACTCCTGCTTGGTCCCCGGGGCCGCTCTCCCAGGCCGCTTCAGCAGCCGCTGGCTCCCGGGGCCGTCCCCCCTCGGCTCCCCGCGGCCTCACGCAGACGGAGGTGAGGGCAAGGGCCAGTACGGTGAAGAGCAGCTGGACGGCCAGGTACCAGTCCATGGCCACGTCCATCCTGCCCTGCTGCTGGAGCCTGCCCATATTACAAGTCATTGCCATAAAGTGCAGTGAGACAGGAACCTTAGCCAAAGCCCCACACTTGATAAACACTAACACAGCAAATACCGGGTCTAAGTAAGGTACTATATTCTGAAACTGTGAGATCAAGAGGAACAACTCTGAGAGCCAATAAATCAGCATTGTGATGAGTGACTATTAATCCGGTCAGATCCGTCGTTATCTCAACCCCTCGTGCCCCACGCTGGGCGCCAAAAAGAACTGTCGAGGTTTAACCCCAACCAGACAGCTTGTTAAAACAAAGGAAATAACAACTTTTGTTGTTTTCATATGTCTCAGAAAACCTTTTGCTTGCAGAATTTATACCAACTCTTTGAGGAATGAAAGATAGAGTTTTCAGAGTGATTTGTCTGGTGCTACATTCTCAGTATTCAGTATTTTGGCATCTTCCTAATCCAAGCCGCCGTATTTGTTAATTCACTTTCTCACAGATACCACTACCTACATATCTGAGTATTTGTCCACAAAACTACTGACCAAGGAAAGCAGTAGGTCACCCATCCAAAATGTAAAACTACTGCAGAAAATGTGAGCTAACTCCAAGGTAAGCTGCCTTGGAAGCTGTACTCTCTTCCCTTCCTTACCAGTAGTCTCTTCTGGTTTTGCTGCTTCTTCCCATTTCCCTGGTCCTTCTTATCTTCCTGTTCTGGTCTAGATGTTTCTCCAGAAACGGACAACTTTTGAAGTTCAGACATCCATAAAGTAGATGAGTAGCAGTAGAAATGCACAGCATAAACAGGTAGGTTTACCTGTCAGCACCAGATTCCCATAGGGTTGAAGCTGGGAGTGCAGCCAGCCTGGTGGGATATCGTATTATTTTTATCCCTCTCAGTAGCACAGACAGGTTTGGCCTTGATGCAAGGAATGTGATGGGCTAATCTTCCCCAGGGCTGCCAAAGCCTACCTGCTTTCCCAGTGTGGTGCCTGGATCCTCCAGCCCAGAACATTTTCACACTGTGTCTTCTTGGCAGCTATTTCATTGGCCTGCGCTCTCTGCTGTTGCTTTATTATATTTACGCATTGCTTGCAATTATACACTGAACATAGTGACTGTCACTTAATATTTATTCATACAGTGTCCAGCAGAGTGACCCAATCAGGGAACAAATGAGGCATTGCTGTAACTCAAGTGAATAAGGGTAGAATAACTACTGAAAAGTGAAAAGTGGCATTCGTAGAAATATATAGCTACCTGTGCACTATGTAACCTCTGTATGCTGACAGTCTGTGTCAGTATATGGCTTCATCGCTTGCAGTACCTCCCTGCCTTCTCTTGCTCAGCAGCATCTGCTTCTATGTGACTGCACTCCACAGCTATACTGCAAGATTGTTGGTTGCTGATAACACCGATGTTTTTAGCTGTTGCTAAGTAATGTTTACTCTGACCAAGGACTTTGTGAGTCTCATGCTCTGCCAGGGAGGAGTGGAAGTCAGGAGGAAGCACAGACAGGACACCTGACCCTAACTAACCAAAGGGGTATTCCATACCACAGCACCTCATGCTCAGTATATACACTGGGGGCAGCTACCCGGAAGGGCTAGATCACTGCTTGGGTCAGGCTGGGTATTGGTTGGCAGGTGGTGAGCGGTTGTATTCTCTTCCCTTGTTATTTCCCTTATCATTATTATTATTGGTGGCAGCAGTAGTGGTTTTGTGTTATACCTAAGTTACTGGACTGTTCTTATCTCAGTCAGTGGGAGGTATATTCTTTCAATTCTTCTCCCCATCCCTCCAGGAGTGGATGGGGAGTGAGTGAGTGGCTGTGTCGTTCTGAGTTGCTGGCTAAGCTTAAACCATGACATTCCCTTATCATTATTATTATTGATGGTGGTAGTAGTAGTTTTGAATTTTACCTTAGTTACTGGACTGCTCTTATCTCACCATCCAGGCCAGCATCTGATAAGGAGTCATCATCACATTATGAAGAAGAAGAAGAGGTGACTTCTTGACCTTGGACCTCAACTGAGCTACAGAATATGCGAAAAGATTTTATACGTCAACCAGGGGAGCATATCATCACCTGGTTGCTCCAATGCTGGAACAATGGGGCTGATGGTCACGAACTAGAAGGTAGGGAAGCCAAGCAGCTGGGATCACTTGCTAGAGAAGGGGGAATTGACAAAAGCAACTGCAAGAGAGAAAAAGTCCCTCAGTCTTTGGAGATGGCTCTTGGCAGCTGTGAAAGAAAGGTTTCCATACAAGGACGATGTTATGAGTAGTTCAGCCAAGTGGATAAAGCTGCTAAGATTGAAGTGGCTCAGATGGACTTAGATTGGCATCATAAAGGTGAATTATTTTTGGCCCGGTGGGCCCATGACACTTCAGGCCATCAGGACAGAGATGCAACATATAGATGGACCCATGATCGAGGGGTGGACTTAACAATGGACACTATTGCCCAGGTTATTCATGAATGTGAAACGTGCTGCAATTAAACAAGCTAAACAGTTAAAGCCTCTTTGGTATGGAAGACGATGGCTGAAGCATAAATATGGGGAGGCCTGGCAGATCGATTATATCACGCTCCCACCAACCTTCCAAGGCAAGCGCCACGTGCTTACCATGGTGGAAGTGTTAGAAGAGGAACTGACACATAACCACCGGAATGGTTATATGAGGTGCTTTATTGCAGTGCTGGGAAACCAGGGGCACGCGCCCAAACCTGGCTTTGACCTCATCACATCGCGTTCGCAATTTATACACTAAAGGTTACATAACTAATACATATTCAATACAGATTGCATCATTAACTAATACATATGCATTAAGGATTGCCACATCAGTCTATTATGACATCAGCCTCTTCTGCGCTTGCGCAGCCCCCCTCTGGTGGTCGTCCTGATGAAGTAAGGAGTCTTCCTCGGATGAAGTAAGAAGTCTTCCTCAGCTTGTTCTTTTCACCTTTTTGTCCTCTGGACATATCCCAACCATTATGTGGACGCCAGCATTGTTCTATTTTCCCTTGACTACCTCTGGTAATTTCTAGGTTCTGCTTGGATAGAATTTCACAATATACCTCTCTAAATTCACCCATACACCCTTCACCATATATGGTTATATAAGCTCTTGCTACCAAGACTACCATTGTATCACTGGTTACAGGTTAACCACGATACCGGACTGCAGACGGAACTGCAAAATTATAGCTCTTTCTAATCTACAAAATCACACTATTGATTCATAAACCTCTCAAACATAATCATTCCTACCATTTTATATGATTATTTATCTTAAAAACTTCACTCTTTTCTAACAGAAGCAACCACTGGATGGCTGGAAACATATGCTGTGCCTCACGCCACTGCCCGGAACACTATTCTGGGCCTTGAGAAACAGATTTTGTGGCAACACAGCACCCCAGTGAGAGCTGAGTCAGACAATGGGACTCATTTCCGGAATAACCTTATAGACATTTGGGCCAAAGAGCATAGCATTGAGTGGGTATATCACATCCCCTACTGTGCAAGAGCCTCTGGAAAATTGAACAGTACAATGGGCTGTTAAAAACTACACTGAGAGCAATGGGTGGTGGAACTTTCAAGCATTGGGATACACACTTACCAAAGGCCACCTGGTTGGCCAACACCAGAGGATCTGCCAACAGGGCTGGTCCAGCCCAGTCGGAACACTTACATATTGTAGAGGGGGACAAATTTCCTGTGGTGTCCATAAAGAATTTGCTGGGGAAGACAGACAGGGTTATTCCTGCTTCAGGTAAAGGCAAACCCACTCGTGGGATTGCTTTTGCTCAGGGACCTGCATATACTTGGTGGGTAATGCGGGAAGATGGAGAAGTCCGATGTATACCGCAAGAGGATTTGATTTTAGGGGAAAACAGCCAATGAACTCAATTTTATGCTGTTGCCTGCTATGCAATACTTTTATAGCCCATCAACTAGATGTCCTCAGGTCACCAGCGACTGGCACTACTTCCCTCCTACCATCATCCCAACAGAGAATGAACGTTGATAGAACCAGACGAGTTCTGTGGCAAAGGAACGATCAACATCAGCAGGCAACAATCCAACACTGAACACAGCCTCTCCTGCCCTGTGGAAGCATGGTTAGCAGACAAGGGTCACGTTCCCATGGCTGAACTTGGCCAGGGACCAGTTTTGTAAAAGTCAATAAGAAACCCAGCTCGGTAAAATGCCAGCTGTGCAAAAGAATAAGCTGACCTTCTAGTTAACGAGTATCTTGAAAGGAGGAACAAGGATGTTAGAAAAAGGGATGTAACCACAGGAGTTTCTCAAGAATGCGTGTGTGTAGCAATCTAGCTCTATATATACCCTAGGCTTAAGCAGAATAAACGGATCACTTTTATCAATCATATTGGTTGTGCTGTGTTCCCTCTGCATCGCGACGACTTGGAGTCTCCGACAAATTGGTGCCCGAACATGGGACTTAGACCCAGGTGAGGCAAAGAAACCCAGATACTCGTAGAGGCTGGGGTCGATGCAAGCGGAGCGGGGAAACACAGGAAGAGCAGCATCCGGAGGGTCAAAGGCACCAATCTTGCTGGACAAGAGTACCAAGTCGCCTCGAGGACCTGGAGGAGAGGAGCTGGTTCACCGGTAGAGGAGCCTCTGCCTTCGCCGCCCGCTAATTTGGCTGTCTGTGGGGTAAGCAGCATTGGCACCAAAGCTGTGTAACTCGTGAAGAATATAAAAAGCTAGCTGTGTAATTCATGAAGAATATAAAAAGCGCTGCAAGACTATAAAGAGCTCTGTAAAACTGTGTAAATATAAAATGCGCTGCAAGAATATAATGAGCTCTGTAAAACTGTGTAAAGCTGTGTAAAGCTGTGTAACTTGCAAAGAATAGCAAGCTGTGTAAGAATATAAGAAGCTGTGTAATTTGTGAGGAATATAAAAATGGATGTGGAAAGACAGGCAGTCTATGATTTATTTAAATGCTTCTTAGAGAAGCTAGGTATAGGGAAAGAAATAGACTTAGGGAAAGAGTTTACCACCCTTCTCGACTATGCACCGCAGAAGCCTCCTCAGCATAAGGGGGAAGATAAAGTGAAACGGCGCTCGAGTCAGAAAGTACAAGTAGAAAGTGCAAACGCGGTCACCTTTGACCCAGAGAAAGAAGACCCCAAATCGGAATTGGAACCAGATCCAGAGTCTCCAGCAGAACCGGACTTGTACCCTTGCCTTCCGGATCCCCACTCAGACTCAGACAATTCAGAGAGTTCGGCTCATCAGCAGATGCGAACCAGCCTCAGTGATGGTCAACTGCGACAGCTGCTGAAGAAATTAAAGTATTGGAGACAAAAGAAACCTTCGAACCCTCTGCCCCACTCTCCTACAATCCAGTAGTAAAGAAAGGGGAGTGGGAGGAGGGTGTTGGGCACGGGGTAGGGGATTACAGTAATAACCCTGCTAAAGGTTGGTGAGAGATGATAAAAAATGCAGTTGTTATGGGGGAATTTTTGGCTATGGGTCCCTCGGCATTCCCGGTGTTTAATACTCCACAGGGGGGAAAGGAGTGGGAGGCATTGGATTTAAAGGTAGTAAAGGCGGCGCGTCAACCAGTAACATCCTATGGGTTAAAATCATCGTATACTTGGGCAATTACTGCACATATTTTTTCTGCATATATCTTAGCACCATATGATATCTGTATGATAGCTCAATTGTTCCTTACTCCCCACCTTCAGATATGATTTAAAGTGAGCACAGCAGAGGAAAAGGCTGGATACAAGGCTGCTGCCTTTGCTGCTGCTGTTAAACCCCTTCTACAATAAGGTTAGGGTGATCATGGGGGTACTAAAGATATGAGATGTTATAATTGTGGACGGACGGTACATTTTAAAAAGAAACAGTGTACTGTAAAGAAAATTAGTTCAGCAGCCCGCAGCCCCCCCCCCAGTAGTGTTACTGGTTTTGCAAATAAATGTATTAGATGTGTCAAATCACTGCCCCAGGACACCCCCCTTTTCAGTGACTGAATGAATTAAAATTTGATCTTAGGACATCCGTTTTATGGATGTTTTCAGTCCTTCTTAAGGTGAAGGGAGCAACCTTTTTTACGTTAAAGTAAAAGTTCTGCATCAAGACCTGCAGTGGATAGGTCTGTGACGGACTGTGGACTTATGACCCCATATACAACTCATGTAATACATTCTCTCTGTGATACTCATGTACTAGAAGCTGGTAAAAATAAGTATGTCCAGGTTTCTATCGACCTTTGGAGACCTTTGTAAATACTGATGGCTACTTCTTCCAACATGGGCTGGCCAACTGTGTCGGAATGAGTGTGCATTTTGGTCAGTATAAAAGCCCAAGCCTCATGAGATGTGGGGGAGGCAGAGCCTTTGCAGGGACGCCTGCTAAAGTTGAGCCTGCCACCTCGCACTGATGATGCTTCTCGGAGCTGGTTTTCCTGTTAGACTACACAGGGTCCTTGTGCCACGTTCTGTATGTGGGACTGTGTAGTGGAAGTAATGAATGTTGGGATTTTGTGCTTCAAATATTGTAGTTGTGTGGACTGTGCTTGTGGGATCCCACATGTATGTGTGTGTGTGTGTGTGTTGAGGGCAGACAGTGTTCTGTGTATTTTTTGTTGTTGGGTTCATGTAAAAGTTTCTAATAGATAGTAGTTTAACATTTCACACAAGAAAGGGTTAATGCAAAAGTGAGGTTGCTGGCAGATATTTACGGTTGCTGCTGAAGCAGGCAGGCGTTTGTAGCTGTGCAAAGCAGGGTGAGCAATTTAAAAAAAAAAAAAAAAAAAAAAAAAAAGAGGTTATTTGATAAGAGTTTAGTCCCCATGTTCAAAAGAAGCTGCCCTCCAACTCGGAGGGACCAGGATGGACACCAGAAATATTCTAATACAATGGTAGTGTTATAAAGCAGGTAATGGAACAAATTAAGAGGGTGAGAGAATTCCACTGGTAAGAAATTTCTTTGGCTAGTCCCTTGCTGGCATCAGCATCTTCAACATGCTGCTGCACCCTGTAATAGTTACTCTGCTAATGTAAATCTGTGTGTGTGCCTTGCCATGATAACAACTTGTTACTGGATGAAGCAGGTGAAACTGCATTGACAACAAGGTGCAAGGACTGAGGCTGACCAAATGCCTGCTACCACAATCAAGGGCAAGACTGGGTTGGCCTCTGTGTTTGCCACCAAGAAGAACCTTTAGCTCCACTGCTGGCTGCAACCCAGCAAGCGTGGAGCAGTGGGGACACATGCCATGCCAGACCTTGATGTGAAGGATGGCCTCCCCTGTTAGCAGAGAGACATACGTGTTGCATGAATCTCTCAGACCATAGTAGCTCTATACACAAGGAGCTGCGACAACTCAAAGAGAATTTACACAAGTTAAAGGAAGGTGATTCTTGGGACCTCACCTCCTGGTTAAGATCAGTGGGACTAGGATCCTGGCTAAGCAGTATTTTAAGCCATTTTTTGCCTGTATGTATCTTGCTTTTGTTTATCTTGATTTGTTTGCCTTGCATTATCCAACGTATTCAGCAAAGCCTTATGAAAATTGTAACAAATATGCTTGAAAAAGAAAAAGGGGGAATTGTGGAAGCATGGTTAGCAGACAAGGGTCACGTTCCCATGGCTGAACTTGGCCGGGGACCAGTTTTGCGAAAGTCAGTAAGAAACCCAGCTCGGTAAAACACCAGCTGTGCAAAAGGATAAGCTGACCTTGTAGTTAACGAGTATGTTGAAGGGAGGAACAAGGATGTTAGAAAAAGGGATGTAAACACAGGAGTTTCCCAAGAATGTGTGTGTGTAGCAATCTAGCTCTATATATACCCTAGGCTTAAGCAGAATAAATGAATCACTGTTATCAATCATATTGGTTGTGCTGTGTTCCCTCCGCATGACGATAACATGGAGTCTCCGACACTGCCCCAGAAGACTGTTACAAGTGACAAGTAACGGGTAACGAGTGGTGTCCCTCAGGGATCTGTGTTGGGACTGGTCTTGTTTAACATCTTCGTCACTGATATGGACAGTGGGATTGAGTGTGCCCTCAGCAAATTTGCCGATGACACCAAGCTGTGTGGTTCAGTTGATACGCTGGAGGGAAGGAATGACATCCAGAGGGATCTTGACACGCTTGTGAGGTGGGCTGATGCCAACCTCATGAAGTTTAACCATGACAACTGCATGGTCCTACACATGGGTCAGAGCAATTCCAAGCACAGCTACAGATTGGGCAAACAAGAGATTCAGAACAGCCCTGCGGAGAAGGACTTGGGGGTGCTGGTCGATGAGAAAATGAACATGAGCCGGCAGTGTGCGCTTGCAGCCCAGAAAGCCAACCGTATCCTGGGCTGCATTAAAAGGAGCGTGACCAGCAGGTCGAAGGAGGTGACCCTGCCCCTTTCCTCTTGTGACCTCAGCTGGAGTATTATGTGCAGTTCTGGTGTCCTCAACATAAAAAGGACATGGAACTGTTGGAACAAGTCCAGAGGAGGACCATGAAAATGATCAGGGGACTGGAGCACCTCCCATATGAAGATAGGCTGCGAAAGTTGGGGCTGTTCAGCCTGGAGAAGAGAAGGCTGCGTGGAGACCTCATAGCAGCCTTCCAGTATCTGAAGGGATGCTTAGGAGGGGCTCTTCATTAGGGACTGTAATGACAGGACAAGGGGTAACTGGTTAAAACTTAAAAGAGGGGAAGTTTAGATTGGATATAAGGAGGAAATTCTTTCCTGTTAGGGTGGTGAGGCACTGGAATAGGTTGCCCAGGGAAGTTATGAATACTTCATCCATGGCAGTGTTCAAGACCATTGGTTGGACGAAGCCTTGGATGATATGGTTTAGTGTGAGGTGTCCCTGCCCATGGCAGGGGGGCTGGAACTTGATGATCTTAAGGTCCTTTCTAACCCTAACTATTCTATGATTCTATGATTCTATTCTATGATACAAAAGATGGAACCTGACATCCTGGACCAAATGGACTCAGCAGCTTTATAGGGATTGGTCCATGCACTGAGGAATGATCTCTTTCTCCCTGTCTGTGTATGTGGATGTATATATAAAGAGTGATGGTATATTGAAAATGTGGGATCTGAGCATGACATGAATGGTATGGAATAAGGGGAGGACACTGTCCTGGGTTCAGCAGCAGTCATTTTTTCTCCTCTTTAGCAGCTGGTACAGAGCTGTGCTTTTGACTTTCAGCCTGGGAACAGAGCTGATAACAGCGATGTTTTTAGTTACTGCTCAAATTTTTAGTCTGACCAAGGACTTTGTGAGTCTCATGCTCTGCCAGGGAGGAGGGGAACTCAGGAGGAAGGATAGACAGGATACCTGACCCAAACTAAAGAAAAGGGGTATTCCATACCACATCACGTCATGCTCAGGATGTAACTGGGAGTTACCCAGAATGGCTGGCTCACTGCTCAGTCGGGCTGGTTTTCAACTGGTGGTATTGTACTCTCTTCCCTTGTTACTTCCCTTACTATTATCGGTAGTAGTAGCAGTGGTTTGGGTTATACCTTAGTTACTGGGCTGTTCTTATCTTAACCAGCGGGAGTTACATTCTTTCTATTCTCCTCCCTGTCCCTCCCTGAGTGGGCGGAGGAGGGGAAGAAAGGGCAGTGGGGGGAGTGGACTGCGTGGCTAACTTGACGACAGGGTTTAAACCACGAAACTGCGCAAATTACATTCTTTCAATTCTCCTCACCATCCCTGCAGGATCAGGTGGGGGAACAGGGAAGAAGGGAGAGAGTGAGTGAGTGGCAGCATGGTTCTGAGTTACTAGCTGGGCTTAAACCACAACACTGGGAGATATTATAATTTTGCCACAAATGCAATGCAGTTTATAGGAGAGGAAAACATTATGGCCTGACTTTTTGCACAGCGGAATCACAGTAGCATTCGTACAAGCTTGACAGACTTAAGGCAACAAGTTGTTCCAATAGCTCAAGCAAAATATGCTAATTTCTAGACTGAATTCCTCCTATTTAGGTTCCAAACATTGTGTGCTGCTATATATGGCTTCTTGATCCATCAGAAAATTAGCTATTATCAATCTTACCCAATGTAATAAAGTGTACATGTTAATCAGCCTCTCAGACTTCCCACTGACTTGTGCTTCTTTGTGATTCTAATCTTGAAACCCAAATTGCAGACTGTGTAGGAGCAAAATATTCCATCCTTCTTGTGCACCCTGGTACTGACATATGTAACAAATGGCTGGTATAGTTATATAGCTAAGCATTCTGAAAATCAAGATACTTCACTGAACTAGCTGGATCTTTCATGTTGCAGATCTGTGGGTTCTTTAAGCATAGCTTAGGAACAGCTTGCTGTTGCCTACAGAATAGCCTGTTTTCTTACCATTAGTCCACATGATCATTTTAAAAATATGCCTTGTTACTCAAATATTTTTGGATGCAGACTACTAGAAGCTACTAATTTGGTGAGGAACAGAAGAATCTTATTGCACAAAGTATGAAACTATATCACAGTGAGACTTAAGCACCTTATTCGAAATAAGGAAATTTGTGCTACAGTGGTGAAACAGATTTAGATGCCTACAGGTCACCAGTGACTGGCCCTTACCTTAGAATCATAGAATCATAGAATAGTTAGGGTTGGAAAGGACCTTAAGATCATCAAGTTCCAACCCCCCTGCCATGGGCAGGGACACCTCGCTCTAAACCATATTACCCAAGGCCTCGTCCAACCTGGCCTTGAACACTACCAGGGATGGAGCATTCACAACTTCCCTGGGCAACCTATTCCAGTGCCTCACCACCCTAACAGGAAAGAATTTCCTCCTTATATCCAATCTAAACTTCCCCTCTTTAAGTTTTAACCAGTTACCCCTTGTCCTGTCATTACAGTCCGTAATGAAGAGCCCCTCCTAAGCATCCCTATAGGCCCCCTTCAGATACTGGAAGGCTGCTATGAGGTCTCCACGCAGCCTTCTCTTCTCCAGGCTGAACAGCCCCAACTTTCTCAGCCGATCTTCATATGGGAGGTTTTCCAGTCCCCTGATCATTCTTATGGCCCTCCTCTGGACTTGTTCCAAAAGTTCCATGTCCTTTTTATGTTGAGGACACCAGAACTGCACACAATACTCCAGCTGAGGTCTCACGAGAGCAGAATAGAGGGGCAGGATCACCTCCTTCGACCTGCTGGTCACGCTCCTTTTGATGCAGCCCAGGATACGGTTGGCTTTCTGGGCTGCAAGCACACACTGCTGGCTCATGTTCATTTTCTCATTGACCAGCACCCCCAAGTCCTTCTCCGCAGGGCTGCTCTGAATCTCTTCTCTGCCCAGCCTGTAGCTGTGCCTGGGATTGCTCCGACCCAGGTGTAGGACCTTGCACTTGGCATGGTTAAACTTCATGAGGTTGGCATCAGCCAACCAGATGATGACATCGTTTCTGAATTATGATGGAATAAGACCAGGGATCTGTGTAAAAGCTTTAATTCAGTAGGCTGGCTGTCAAAAATGCAGTGTCACAAAGTGCTATTTTCAGAACTTTGGCTGTGGCAGTTTTGATGTATGAATTCTTTATTTTGTCTTTGCAGGCAGTAGCTGAATAAATCCACTGCAAGAGCATGTTCACAGAATGCTGGCAGAGATCTTAGGAGGGAGCCATTATGCAAGAATATCTGTTCTCACACCATACTACTATGAAATAGGTGAGAAGTCAGTTCTCTGGGGATTGTTGTGGAGAACTCTGGTACCATTTTTATTACCAAAATTAGAAAGCCCCTGGGCATGTGGCCACAAGATACTGCAAATAAGAAATTGCTGTATAAAATACAGTTTCTAAAATGTTCTGCATAATATAAGTAATGTTGGGTATCTCTAATTATGGTTATCACTTTTGTTTTTCTTGAACTAAACACTGTACAAATCAAATTCTTTCACTTTTTTTTTTGTCAGTAACAGGTTTGTTGTGCTTTCTTGCAGATTTTGAGTGCATTCTGGATGAAAATAAAACACCTCTTTCCTATATGGCTCAGACTATATCTTTGGGTGACTTCCCCCTGACCATCATTCCAACATTGAACCCATCAGTCTGGGTGAAGTCCCTCATGCGCTGCTGTGTCTGAGCATGTGAAGTTACTGTATCACAGAAAAAGTGCCAAGAACTACAATGGGTGGTGGGACTTTCAGACATTGGGATACACATTTACCAAAAGCCACCTGGTTGGTCAACACCAAAGGATCTGCCAACCGGGCTGGCCTAGCCCAGTCAGAACTTTCACATACTGTAGAGGGCGATAAGAGTTCTTGTGGTGCACATAAAGAATTTGTGGGGAAATACAGCCTGGGTTATTCCTGCTTCAGGTAAAGGCAAACTTACTTGTGGGGTTGTTTAAAGTCTTAAATTTTCTATTTTTTTTTTTTTTTAAATCTGTTATCAGCAACTAGCTTTTTTGGAACAAGCTGCCCAGAGAACTTATGGCTACTGCATCCCTGGGATTGTTCAAGGCAGGGTTGGAACTAGATGATCTCAAAGTCCCCTCCAACCCAAACCATTCTATGATACTGGAGCATTTTTCAGAAATCAAGAGTTAACAAATTTGGATAACATATCCCCTTATGCATTCCACTTTTTAATAAAGCATTATTTTCCTAGTCCTAGTCATTCTAGTGGAAACAGGTACCTCTCACAAGCAGTGAACATAGCACCAAAATTTTGCACTTCCTCCTATTACACAAACTCCTCTACATGTGGAAAAGAAAGAGTCATGAAAGCCCATCTTATGAAACCAAAATAAAGATCACATTTGTAGCATGGTCAGAGAACACGCATGCAAGCTACAGTATGAGAAACTAGCAGTGTATGTCAGGGCTAAGAAACTCCATGGAATTTGTTTCAGACCATGATCCTGCTTAGACATCTGGAGGTGATTTGGCTTTTTTTCACCCCTTCTGCAGAAAGATTTGTGCCATTCCTGGTGGAACCCAAACCCAAGCTTGGCTCTCTGAAAGAAAACAAAGAGGATAAAGGAAACTATCTTCCCTCAGGCAGATTACCTTGTTTTCACACACTCAAACCTGGCCCAATTCTCGTAAACTATATGAAGTACAGCATACCTTCTCTACACAAAAAGACTGCTTATTTACAAGGAATGGGGTAGTAGCAGGGCTCCCCAGGGCAGTGGGAAGCTAATATTCAAACATTCGAGCTCTTTGCAGTACCAGATTCTCTCCCCATAATCCTAGCTAGTGTGTCAATGCACCAAATATAGGATCAGAGTTTAGCACTGTAATTCTCTTTTTAGAGTCATAGAATCATAGAATCATAGAATAGTTAGGGTTGGAAAGGACCTTAAGATCAGAGAGTTCCAACCCCCCTGCCATGGGCAGGGACACCTCGCTCTAAACCATATTACCCAAGGCCTCGTCCAACCTGGCCTTGAACACTGCTAGGGATGCATCATTCACAACCTCCCTGGACAACCTATTCCAGTGCCTCACCACCCTAACAGGAAAGAATTTCTTCCTTATATCCAATCTAAACTTCCCCTGTTTAAGTTTTAACCCATTACCCCTTGTCCTACCACTACAGTCCCTAATGAAGAGTCCCTCCCCAGCTTCCCTATATGCCCCCTTCAGATACTGGAAGGCTGCTATGAGGTCTCCACACAGCCTTCTCCAGGCTGAACAGTCCCAACTTTCTCAGCCTGTCTTCATATGGGAGGTGCTCCAGTCCCCTGATCATTCTCGTGCCCCTCCTCTGGACTTGTTCCAACAGATCCATGTCCTTTTTATGTTGAGGACACCAGAACTGTACACAATACTCCAAGTGAGGTCTCACGAGAGCAGAATAGAGGGGCAGGATCACCTCCTTTGACCTGAGGTTACGCTCCTTTTGATGCAGCCCAGGATACGGTTGGCTTTCTGGGCTGCAAGCGCACACTGCCAGCTCATGTTCATTTTCTCATCGACCAGCACCCGCAAGTCCTTCTCCGCAGGGCTGCTCTGAATCTCTTCTCTGCCCAGCCTGTCAGTTGATAAGCGGATAAACTACACAACTCGTTAAAGTTGTAAAGTAGGTATGCTTTTATTCAGCGCTGAAGCGCATGGGGGATCGTTCCTCCAAAGGCATGTGCACCTTTTCTTTGCCAGTTTGTTTGTATTACGTCTAATGATTACATAAACATGAGATTATTTCACGCTTAATACATATGCAAAACCTATTCCCATCTAGTATTATAATTATGGAAATTTCTGGCATTTGTTCCATTGATGCACTTGCACAGTGCCTCCTGGTGGTGGTCGTTAGGGGGTCGTGAGGATGAAGGCCTGTAGTTCCTCTTCATCACCGCGAATAACCTCTTGCTTTCACGCAGACTCAATAGGGTTTCGGCTCCTATCCAAACCTCAGGTTCGGTACAAGCCAGTTTTATGTACCTTAAAGCAGAAACTTGTTAAGTTTGCAAATTTTTTTACTTTGGTTATCTTTTGTTCCTTTTCTTTCTATGGATACTACTGAAACAAGAATGTCTTAAATGTTCCTCACACAAGTTATGAATCTTATCTACTACAATTTTGCATAGCAGCTGTAACTCCTACAATTCTGCTTCACTGTTCTAGCAACCTTGACTCCTACGCTTAGTTCTGCTTCACCAAGCACAGTGACTGCTTACGCAAGCAGGCACAATGTTAACCCTTTATTCCCAGGTATCACAGTCTTTATAGAAAGACGTATCTGTTAAGTGGAACTCAGAGGGGAAAAAAAGAGCACCATGCAAGAAACTGACTTAAGTTGTATTTATTGATTGTTGAAATAGCCTGGGAGAATCTGGGTTTTTTTCCTGACATTTGATTGTCTAGTCTGTAGGTTCTCTAGGATGATGTTACTCCTGGGGGATTCTAACAGGACACAAGAGGAAAATTGTTCACAATGAGAACAATCAGCCATTGGCATAATCTCCCCAGGGAAGTGGTGGACTCCCCAGTGTTGGACTCTAACTGAAGATTCATCTGGACAAGGTGCTGGGACATCTAGTCTAAGTCATGCTTTGCCTAGAAAGGTTGAACCAGATGATTCTTGAGGTCCCTTCCAACTTTGTATTCTATGATTTTAAGAGTCTGATCCTAAGGAAATCATTGCTGTTGATAAGCATCGGTGTGCTGCATACTCATACAGCAGTTGCTTTCCCTCTGGCAAAGAAATAGCATGTGTGTATGTAGTACAGCTACATACAAATGACGCATTATCACCTTACACGTCCCCACTCACTCCATAAAACATGAAATCCATGTGGATCAGTAGTTTCAGCACTTTTCAGGCACTCTCTGAAGACAAACAGGGCTGTGTGGGTGCTGATTGCACTCCCACAGCTGCCTGCAAATCTGCTGGTGGGCTTTTCACCACCTGCAGCTTTTATAGCGGGCCTTCCCCTTCAGTGGCTTGCAAGGGCAGCAGCACTGGTAAGGGTGTCTGGTCCCACAAGGCTGACCCTCATCCCTACCAATGCATGGCAAACCGCTACTCTGAACACGTTAGGCACTATCTGAACTTGCTACTTTCAGGACAGCTGCTGTGCTGAGCAGGGCTTGGGCTCATCATGCCAGCTCGTTCAGCAGCCATCCGCAGGGAGGCCTGCCGCTGAGCACGGCGGCGGTGCAGGCACCTCCACCCAGCCACCGCCTACCGGGGCACAGGCCACCATTGCCGCTGGGGAACCACTTACTGACCACCATAAGGCGCCTTTCCAAGAGCTGGGCTGAGATTCAACTGGGGAGGTCCCTCGGGAACCGCCATCCCCCTCACACAACCATTTCTCCTCACAGCGCGGCACGACCCCCACGGAAGGCAAGGGGGAGTCCGCGCCCATGACTGCTGACAACCGCCCCCCGGCGCCGGAGCTTCCCGGTGCCGCCAGGCTCCACCGACCACTCCCCCACTCCCAGCCCCCTGCCACAGGCCCGGCACCACTATGGTACCCCGCCCCTCCGTGACGTTAGACAGAGCACCCGGCCATTACCCAGCAGCGCGTTGCCTGCCGGGAGATTAATTGGGCCCTCGCTCGCCGCCTTCCCAGCGTGCCTCGCGGCCGCCGGCACCCTAAACGAGTTCGGACACGCTGTCTTGCCGGTGGCCCTTCTGCCCGGCGATCCTTAGAGCCGCCGAGCGAGAGCCAGCGTTGTCTTGCCAGCCGTTCCGCTATGCCCCCCAAGAAGCAGCAGCAACCGGCGGGGGGCAGCAAGAAGGCGGACCAGAAGAAGAAGGAGAAAATAATCGAGGTAAAGCGAACAGGGCCCACACCGGTCAGGTGCTCTCCTGCCGCTGCCCTCTCCATGACTGCTGGGGCCTGCCGCTGCTTGCTGTTCCCCTTCGGGCGCGGGCAGTTTTTCTCCTCAGTCCTCCGCCGCTCCCTGTAGCGGTGGTGCGGGCAGTGTTGCGGGCGGCTGCCGCTCTCTCTGAAAAGTAGCCGAGTCCAGCCCCGAAGCGTCTGTGGGGGTGACCAGGTTCCCTTGGTGGCCCCAGCGCCCCCCGCATCTGTCACATCACCGACCGTCGCTGCTCTTCTTGGATTGGGGTTTGGGTTTCCTGCCTGGGCATCTACAGGCATGAAAGATGGTAGCTGCTCTGCTTTTTGGCAGGATATCTGGCTACTGCAAGTGTTCTTTTAAATCGATCACTGTGGATTATTGTTTCTATGTACTTTGAGAATATTAGGGTGGCTATTTTTGCTCTCTATTGGCTTCAGATTTTCTGATGTTCTTGCTGAATTCAGCTACATACAAAAACATGCAGCTGAAAGGAGAAATATCTGCACTGATTAGTAACAAATATTACGCAATTAAAATACACAGGGATTATATAGTTTGTGTTTCATTTGCACAGAAATGAAGTGTGCAAGTAATGTATTTTCTTCCCCAGATAGTTATTTTACAAATTACAGAGTTTTCAAATTAGCATAAAATAACTGAGGACTAACTGCTCTTAATAGGGGATACATCTGAAAACAGAGTGACTCTGGAAAGTTGGAACTGTTTATTCTACCGTTCTTTTATAATACATTTTTTAATTGTTAGATCTTCCAAGAGTATGTTTGAGCAGAGATCTTATAACTGCGTGAACATCTATTACTTTTTCCTTGAAGGAAAAAAGAGTCAGTATCAAGTCAATAGCCTGGATAGGTATGTAATGTAGGCATTTCAGTTGCTGGAAATAATCAATTTCTGATTCAAATACTCATGTGTTAGTGGGCAATCTATTTTTTTTCTTAAGTACAGGTAGCTCATGTAAAAACTTCTCTGACAGTAAAAATGGAGATGCAAAGGAAAAATTGCTTCAGGCAGCAAACGGAAAGTTCTTGCACTGGAGTTCAGGAGAATAAGCATCTGTGTGGACTTGACATAGGGGAAGGCCTAATCTTCAAGTTAATTAGAAAATGAAAAATGTGAAATAATTGAAAATAAAAAGTATAATATGTTACATGTGGCAATACTTACCTGCATAACAAATATGTAACATTTATATATTAATACTTGAAGATAGAGGTAATAAGCTATTTCAGGTACATAGGAAAATATAAGGCATTTTTACTGCTACTCAGTCTTCATACTTCCCTCAGTTGTTATGTGAGTGGCAGCATTTAGTAGGTTCTTCTGAAAAGAAAATTTTAAAAAATATTGTGAGAGGTCGGAATATTGTCCATACTGCTTCTTGGATTGCTTGTTGTGTTTGAATCTGTTTAACTGAAAACTTGAGAGGAGTGTCAAGTTTTTTCCTTTTGTAACAAAGTTGTTTCAGTTAATGTGTCTGTGTCTCTTGATTTAGGACAGAACATTTGGCCTAAAGAATAAAAAAGGTGCAAAACAACAGAAATTCATCAAGGCTGTGACTCACCAGGTTAAATTTGGTCAGCAAAATCCACGTCAGGTAAGCATTTATTCTGTAATGTTTTCTCACTGCAGAGTCAAATAGTCTTTCACTAAACATCTAGTGATCTAATCTTGCAGCAGAAAACAGTTGAGATGTAATTTGTCTAATGTGCTGTGACTGGCACAAATTTCACTAATAGTCCTCTTGCAAAACTTGTCTAGATGGGAAGGATGTGCCTGTGTAAAGTTAATACAGAGCACAGGAGTTTGGTTTGTTTTTAAAAAAAAAAACAACCCACAACAAGGGTGGGTTTTTTGTTTACATTGTATTTTGATAGTAACATAATTAAGGTGTATCTCAAATGAAACTCTAGAAACTGGCTATCACCAAAGTACAGTTGTTAAGTTCTTTCTGTTGTTTTTTTTTCTGTAACTCCTACCTAATCTAAGAAATGGTCAACAGTTAAAAATATGAATAGCTGTTAGTAATAATAAAACTCGAATTGGGGGAAGATTAGAAAAAGTATAAGCCTATATGTGCTTGTTCTGCTTATGAAAATATATTGTTAATCAAAGTGGAAACAAGTCTGCATCTATTTGGTGAAATTGTAAAAAAAAAAAATTAAATTCTTAGCCACCGTCTTTACACTGCTCTTCTGTATGATGAATTAAAATGTGATGTGGCTGAGATACACTTAGATACTTACTGAGAAAGCACGGGTTTCGTGAATTATTAGGGAAGCAAGCCAGGTCTCTTACTCCTACAGTGCTAGGGGGACTAGTTGCGAAGTATTTACACAGCTTCCTGCTTTATGAACAATCTTGTGGAATATTTGCATTGGCTAAATTAATGATGTAATAATTTATGGTAAATTCTGTACATAACGGTGAAATAACATGTCAAGTGCAGGTTTAAAGATATTTGGGTCATTAGATCTAATAATTTCTTGTTGTGGAGAGGAGGACTGCTTTGATGTCACTTCGGAAACATTGGTGTTACTCAAATGTTCTATCTGAAGTTTCTGTACAAAATCCCTGAATCTGTAACATGTATAGGAATACCACTATGTAAACTACCCCAGTAATTTTGTTCTCAAAATGTTCGTAACTATTGACTGGTGGAAGTTGGAATCTAATTTTTAGACTGGATCATACTTTCTTACCTTATAAAATAGTTCTCTGTTAGGGTTGTCCCTTAGAAAAAAAAAACTAAAGAAATTTTTCTTGAGTTCCAAGATAAAAATGGAATTGCTGTTAAGGTTTTGTTGGGTTTTGACTGTGGGTTGGGTTTTTTTTGTTGTTTGTTTTTTGTTTGTGTGTCGGGTGGTTTTGTGTGTGTAGTTTTTTTGGGGGGTAGTGTTTTGGTTTGGTTTTTTGGTTTTGTTTTGTTTGGGGGTTTTGTGGTTTGTTTTTCGGTTTTTTATTTTTTCCCTCTTCTCATTTGTCTGGGGTTTTTAAAACTCATCCTCATACTTTTTGAACCCTAGGGTGAAAGAAAAGCAATTCTTAAAGTACTCTTTTTTTTTAGTTCACATATATGGGTCTGCATGTTACATAAAATAGGACCTTTCAGTATGGGGCACCTCCCACTAGACCAGGTTGCTCCAAGGCCTGTCCAGCCTGGGCTTGAACACTGCCAGGGATGGGGCAGCCACAGTGTCTCTGGGCAGCCTGTGCCAGGGCCTCAACACCCTCACAATAAAGAATTTCGTCTTCATATCTCATCTCAGCCTCCCCTCTGTCAGTTTAAAGCTGTTCCCCCTTGTCCTGTCCCTACAGGCCCTTGTAAAAAGTCCCTCTCCAGATTTCTTGTAGCCCCTTGAAGCACTGGAAGCTGCTCTAAGGTCTTCCTGAAGCCTTTTCTTCTCCAGGATGAACAAGCCCAGCTCTCTCAGCCTGTTTCCATAGCAGGGAGAATCAGGTAGAATCATGTCCTTTAATGTGCCAGTCACGTTCCTTTTGATGCAGCCCAGCACACAGTCGGCTTACTGGCTGCAGGTGCACACTGACAGCTCATGGTGAGCTTCTTGTCAACCAGCCCTGTCATTCCTTCTCCTGTGCTGCTCTCATTGCAGTCTCTGCTTAGCCTGTATTTGTGCTTTGGATTGCCCTGATCTTGGTACAGGACCTTCCAGTTGACCTTGTTGAACTTCATGAGGTTGGTCTACCTCTCAAGTGTGTCCAAGTCCCTCTGGATGGCATCCCTTCCTTTCCAATATGTTGATTTTGCTACACAGCTTGGCATCATTGGCAAACTTGCAGAGGGTGCGCTCAATCCCACTGTCCATGTCACTGGCAACAATGTTGAACAGGATCAGTCCCAGCAGTGACCCCCAAGGGTCACTGTCATCAGTCTCCACTTGGGTATTGACCCTTTGACCACAACTGTTGAGTGTGACCATCTAGCCAATTTCTTATCCACTGAATGGTCAATCTGTTAAATCTGTGACTCTTCCATTTAGAGACAAGGGTATCGTGAGGGACAGTGTCAAATGCTTTGCACAAGTCCAGGCAGATGATTTCAGTTGCTCTTTCCTCATCCACCAGTTCAGTGACCCCGTTGTAGAATGCCACCAAATGTCAGGCACGATTTGTCTTTAGTGAACCCATATTGGCTGTTACCTATCAGCTCCTTATTGTCCATGTGCCTTAGTATACTTTCCAAGAGGATCTTGCCAGGCACCAAGGTAAAACTGACTAGCTTGTAGTTCCCTAAAATCTGATTACGTTTGTCCCATGTTCTCTTTCATCTGCCTTCATCCCTCCTTGTGGCTCTGGTATAGATACAGGCCTTTTCTGGCTTATCCAAAAAGGGTAAGGCAGAATCAGGTTTTTTTTCTCTGACGCAAGTTTTTCCTTTCCTAGGAGAAGTTGTTTTTCAGTCCTTGGCTCCTAGTACCTGTAAAGTAAATGTTCTTGTCTTACAAACCACTGGTTTTCAGTGAAGCATTGATACGCTGAATTTATGCCCATTCAGACAAATAGTGTTCTAAAAGCAGTTTCCAACTTCTACAAAAGTTTCCTGGAATTATACTGGTATACATGGAAGAAAAAGAGCAAAGCAGCATGTAAACGCACTACAGATAGGTTTTTTTTTTTTTTTTTTTTGCGCAGACCTGGAAGTTACCACGTTTAATAGTTGCATTGTTAATGTATCACAACAGAGTAACTCATTTTCCTCTCCTGCTCTCAGTATCTTTCCCTTGATATCCTAATCTGTAAAGGTTCAATAAAGGTAACTTGAGTGATCTAATGGCACCTGCTGGCATTTCACGTCGGACAAATTACATTTGTAGTATCTTCTGTTTGAAAGGTCAGTACCACTAGATGGCACTAGCCGTTCGTGCAAGGATACGAATTTCGAGAAACTTAGAAATCACAGGTTTTTCCCTCCTTCATTATAAACCGGTTCAGAATGATTTACTATTTTAATGTACAGTTCAGGTGAAGTGAGTAATGGCATTCTAATTTCATATTAATAACTTCAAATTTGGGTTCATTATAGGCTGCTCAATCAGAAAGTGAGAAGAAACTAAAAAAAGAAGATAAGAAAAAAGAATTACAAGAATTAAATGAACTCTTCAAGCCTGTGGTTGCTGCACAGAAAATTAGCAAAGGTATGGGTAACTAAATTCTCTTCAACTATGTTCTCTTACTCATATACTTACTTCAGGTAAAAGGATCCTTTAAAAATGTCAGTTCATTTTTTTTTAATGAAGTAGATATGGCTGTTTCTTTCTCTGTCTCGTGTACCAAGTACTTGTTTGGTTTTTGTCTGGTTTGTTTCTTTTTTTTTGTGTGGTGGGTTTTTGTGTTCTGTGCTTTTTGTTGGGTTTTTTTTTTAAGATAATTAAATATCAAAAGATATGTTGATACTGACAGGACAGCTGTAGTTACTTTGTTGTATTCAGGTTTATTAATTAGATGCTTCTGGATGAGTGGCATGGGGTTTTGTGTGTAATGGTATTTGTTTAAAGCAGCCTGGACTTTAATATAATTGTCTTCAGATAAAAATCATGTTCAAATCAGAACAGCAAGTTTTCCAATTACTTCTGTCCTACCTCGTAATTAATAGTAGGACTTGATTTCAGAAGTGTGGTCTTGAACTTGGTTATTGAACAAACTCGTTTTGTGATGAAAAGTGATAACTCTGAGAAACTCTACAGTTGATTGCCACATGGCAGCAAAAAAGTAGTACTTTTTAGGAATTAAGTAAATGTTATCAACTCTTTGCTTTGTTAATCTTCTGGAACTAATTACGCACAATAATTTTTTACTAGACAGGTGTGACTTCCATGTATGTCTTTAAGGCAAACTGGGTATTTGCTCATTGTGGCACATAACAGCAGCAAACGCCAATTTTCATTATATGAGCTGCAGTGGTCATCTTCTCCAAATAAAGTAGCTCTTGGTTTACAGTTATTTCAGAGGACTAGTACTGTTTTAATTAAAGCTTTGAGTTTCTTTTGAGATTGGCAGCAAGGTTTCTTATGGATCCGCTGTCCTGGGTTGAGCAGTAGCAGACATTTTTCTCCTTCTTAGTAGCTGTGCAGCACTGTGGTTTTGACTTTTGGCATGGGAACAGTGCTGGTAACACCAGTGTTTTTAGTTACTGCTCAAATGTTTAGTCTGACCAAGGACTTTCTGAGCCTGATGCTCTGTCAGGGAGGAGGTGAAGCCGGGAGGAAGCAGAGACAGGACACGTGACCCAAACTGACCAAAGAAGTATTCCATACCACAGCACGTCATGCCCAGGATGTAACTGGGAGTTACCTGGAAGGGCTAGTGCTCTGCGGGGTTGGATTAGGTATTGGTCAGTGCTCAGTCAGGCTGTTTGGGGGCAAGTTATCGGTCGGTGGGTGGTGAGGTGTTGTATTTTCTTCCCTTGTCATTTCTCTTATTATTATTATTGATGGTAGCAGTAGTGATTTGTGTTATGCCTTAGTTACTAAACTGTTCTTATCTCAACTCATGGGAGTTGCATTCTTTTGATTCTTGTCCCCATCCCTCCAGGAGCAGGGGGAGGGCAAAAAGGGGGGTTGGAGGGAGGTGAGAGAGCAAGTGTGTGATTTATGGCTAGCTGGGTTTAAACCACAACACCGCTCATTGTTTAAAAACTAGATTACTTTAGTTGAGAATTCAACTAGGTATTGCAATACATATTCTACCCACTAGTGACTTGCACCCAGTGTAAAAACAGCAAGTGAAAAACTCAAACTTAAAATCTTACATAAGTCCTCAATGAATATTAAAGTATTTCTGATTTAATCGTTCCTCATAAATACGTTTCTACCTGCTCTTGTTTCTTCTCTTGCCTTCTAATGGTCAAATAATTCCTTTAGTGGGATGATATTTACTTAAACTGTGATTAGGTTGATTGAATAGTTCATACTGTATGAGCAGCCATTTTTTTCTATTTTTAAAGAAAGTAAATGAGTGCAGCTTAGATTATTAGAATTTGTTCTACTGTGGTATTGGTCCGTTAAGGAAAGGCTGAAATCAGGAGATGCTTTACTGTGTATTAGCAGAGAATTACCTTAATGCATAGGAAGTTGCCTAGAGTTGGGATCCTGTATGTATTACATTATATGAGTAAATAATTTGCTCAGGCAAACTGCTGTTCGTATTTCTTTAAATAATGCAGTGCCAGCTTTGATACTTAATGCAAGTATCATGCTATACAAACTAAATAAGACATTTTCAGGGCATGAAGTATTTACTTGTGATGAACTTCATATTAAAAAAACTTCAGTTTTTAAAAACAAATCCTAAAGAGTGTGTTCTCAGAACTTTTAATATACATCTTTTGCTTAAAAATAATATTAAAATATAAAAAAAACCAACAACATTCTTCCCTCAGGTGCCGACCCCAAATCTGTAGTTTGTGCTTTCTTCAAGCAAGGACAGTGCACTAAAGGAGACAAGTGCAAGTTTTCTCATGATTTGACTCTGGAACGTAAGGGTGAAAAACGAAGTGTATACATTGATGCAAGAGATGAGGATCTTGAAAAAGGTATACAACTTACACAAAATTACTGGTAAACTATTCTGGTTCTGAAACTGGACTTTTAAGAGTCTTCTGTTGTGGTTGTGATCCTGAAGAGCCTGCTCAGTGACCAAAGCAACCCACACCACTATGTTCAAAATGATGAACAACAGTGAAGCTCATTTAAAGAATACTTGTGAACATGCTTCTTAATAAGTTACTCAGAAAAAATTTTGACCTAGTGACAGTGGATGGTATTTTTTTCAATTCTGCTGTATAGCACTTTGCATCAGACAGGTATCAAGTTGCATAGTGTTTGGTATTTCTGGTAGTTGCTAGTTTCTTCCGAGTTCTATAGAATGGAATTGCAAAAGGAAGAAGTGTAAAGAGTAACCAGAGTTGCTTTCCAGAATTATTACTAGTGTTTGCCCAAATGTGCACATTTGCAGAATTCGGGATACTCTTTGGAGTTTTTTTGTTTGACTTGTCTCCTTTCCCCAGATCATTTGTTTGCTATGTGCTCTGGATTTTACTTTTACTTAGCAGGGGTTAGAGATTTTATAGTCAAAATAATTTCTTTTGTTGGTCCTCAGTTCATGATGTTTCAGTCTTCATTTGAATTTTAGCCTGTGTCATCCTAAATGAATGTGATAGGCTCCCACAGATTCACTGCTGCTGTTGCCAGCAGTGATCTTGCTTCTTTTGATGGAACCTTTTTTTAACTTTTAACACATGAAATTTAATATTACCTCTTTCAGTCGTCAAGTTCTGTTACCTGTTTTTTTTTTGGTCAATAGCCTTCAACCTTTTCTTTTACTCAGTCATAACCTTTTTTTTCTCCCTTGTCTATGCTTGCTAATGTACAGATGAGATGATGCAATTTTTTAGTCTTTCAGTGAAACACAACTTATGCCTGTCAAAATATGAATTTCTGAGGCTTTTGAGGAAACAGTCTTGTGAGCAGCACAGGGGAGTTTGAAAACTTCATTATAAGAGGCTGAATTTATTTTCCATTCTATAAACTAACTAAAATGTAAAAATTGCATATTAAAACTGTTACTAGGGAGCAAAATGAGAGCAGTGTTTAGTATTTGAAATTTTTATATCTATTGGAATTTTCTGTTGTCTTTTTCTAGATACAATGGATAACTGGGATGAGAAGAAGCTGGAAGAAGTGGTGAACAAGAAGCATGGTGAGGCGGAAAAGAAAAAACCCAAAACTCAAATAGTATGTCTTTTCTTTCTTTTTTTTTTTTCCTCTCTAACTGAGCTATAGTAGAGAGAAGTAATTGCAGACTAGTATTAGATGCATTTATCATTATCTTTAAGATTGAGTGGGTTATCATAGCAATATTCTGAGTCTACAGTACTTATAATAATGTATTTATTTAAAAAAAAACAAACCCAAAGCTTTTTCAGTCATCAGAAGGTGTTTTCTCATGTTAAATACAAATGGTATGCAGATGAAGTGCTTTCAAAATGGAAATGCTGAAGGAATTTGTCATATATCTAATGCATCACACTTGCTTAGAAGATTCAAGTATTGTGATTAGTTAGGTCCGTTATCTCATTCCAGCAACTGCTATATATATATTGGCTTATTTATGGACTGAGTGACATTTAAGCATGTAAGTTTAAATTTAAAGTTCTTTCCTGTAAGCTGAAATTTACTAGTTGAGGCACTTGTAGTTCCTGACCCCTGACTTCAAGAGTATTCTTCAGTTTGTGTTCTAAATGGTATAATATCTTAACCCTTTTTCATTCTTCAGAATGATTGCACCTTATTTTCAATACCAAACAGATAATATCTTCAATACTGCTTAAATTTGCAAAAGTTAAATTTCAGTATGGCTAAGTGTGACCTATGAATTGCTTGTTAGAAGTTCCAGAGTGACATCTTAAGCTCAGGATCATGAGCTGGGAGATTTAACATCTGATGCAGATTACATTTATTTTTATTAAAACTACAGTGGTGTTGATGAGCAGGAAGAGAGACTGTCAGCGTGCTTCTACATTTGCTGCTGGCTTTAAAGCAGTATACACTTGCCAGTCTTCTGAGTCATCCAGGCTTTCAAAATTGGGATTATAATAAAGGGGAGAAGCTCTTTAGCTGCATGAGTTTCACATAAGTAGTTGCACTTCTCTTGTCTACTTTTTTTAGTAGCAATGCATTTCACATGTTTCTTCTATTTTGAGCACAACTGGCTTTGAGTTACTGTACTTCTGACATGTAGTAGCTATATATTTAGTGTAAGTTGCTAGGGATGAAAAAAGAATGTGCTGCTAACAACTCTTGTTTTAAACAGGTCTGCAAATATTTCCTTGATGCTATTGAAAACAACAAATATGGATGGTTTTGGGTATGTCCGGGTGGAGGAGACAACTGCATGTATCGCCATGCTCTTCCTCCAGGTTTTGTATTAAAAAAAGATAAAAAGAAGGAGGAAAAGCAAGATGAAATTTCGTTAGAAGATCTAATAGAAAAAGAGGTAAAGTTGTCATTTAGGTACCTTTTGGTAGTATTTATTTTCATTACTTTGAAGATACAGTTGTAAGTAACTTCCTAATTAACAATTTCAAAGTATAAAATATTTCTATAGCTGCATGAGCTAGGGTGAAGGATGTGTAGTATCTGACTTATGTTTTTGTTTAGAAACTACTACCCAATAAATGGATTGAACTATGGCTGCATACTTAGTGCAGGTGTTGCTAATCCTTTATCTGTTACAACTGCTTCTATGGGCCTTTGTCATTCCCAGCTCATTGCCTCCATAGTTTTTGTATAACTCTGTAACAAGGAAGCAACACCAAGAGAACGGGGCCTTGAAGTTTTTATGTGCTGCTCTGCTTATTTCTGGCAGTATTGCCTGGCAATGTTGCTCTGAGGAGAACCTGAGCAGTTATCACTGGCTTCTTTCCTCCTGCACTTTTCATGTTAAGTTTCACATCGGTTCATCTCGCTAAAATGAAATTTGTGTGTTGAGTCAAACTGAATGGATGGTGTGTGTTTAACAGTGGTGAGAGTGAAGATCGAATTAAAAACAAATGTTTTTAGTTAGTTTTTGAAAAAGAGTAATTAAATCTCTAATAGTTATAGCCTTTGGAAATAATTTCTAGCATTAGTCTCTTTACTTGACAGCGTGCTGCCTTAGGACCAAATGTTACCAAAATTACTCTAGAGTGTTTTATTGCATGGAAGAGAAGAAAAAGACAAGAAAAAATTGATAAGGCTGAGCAAGATATGGAGAGGAGGAAAGCAGATTTTAAAGCTGGCAAAGCATTAGTGGTATGTTCTCCAGTCCAATTCTTAGCATAAGAAGAAAAGTGTAAGTTCTTGTAATAAGTTAGCTGGCCTGGAATTGCCTTTTCCTTTTCTTGCCCCATACCCTCTACACCTCTTTTTTTTTTTTTTTTTTTTTTTTTTTTTGGCCTTTTTTCTGGTTGGGGGGGTGGGGGGAGTGGTTTGTTTTGGGTTTTTTTTTTTTGTGTATAGCAGTACAAATTCTAAATTCTGTGAAGTCCTAAATTAAGAGGGGTTTTTTGGTTGTGTTTTCTTTTTCCTTTTCCCCCCCCGTAAATAGATCTGTGGACGTGAAGTATTTGAATTCCGCCCAGAGCTGGTTGATGCAGATGATGAAGAAGCAGATGATACCAATTATATTCAAGGAACAGGAGAAGATGATGAGGTAAAGAACTGTATTAACTTGAGTAATATTTCAAGTTGCATTCAAGTTTGAAAACTTATTAATTTGAGAGCTCTTACAGTGCAGTTAGTAAGCTTGGCTCGTAATTTAACACCACTGCAGAGTAGATTTTGTCAAATTTGTGTCAAAAGGAAGATTAAAGATTTTTTGTATAAGTCCTTTAGGAATGAGAATTTCTGTAGAGAAGTAATTCACACAGCATCTTGGTTTATTTTTCAGGTGGAAGACCCTGTCTGTATAAATGATGTAGATTTGAACCTTTATATCCCAAAGGCTGTAGAGGATACTGGTATTACTGTGGCTAGTCCTGAGCGATTCAGCACATACAGTTCAATAGAAAAAGATGGTAAGTTCACTTATTTAGGCATCACTAAAACAAGATTATTAACGTAAGAGCTTCTCAAAAGACAGAAATCAATTCTTGATCTGCTTAAAAAGGACAGGGAAGTGAAACTGTTATCAGTGCTACATGCGGTTATTGAAGAAAAAGCTTGTAGAAAATGTTATGTGCTTTATATATGCTATATGAACAAAAATCTAAGGTTTTCTTCGTATTTTCTAGCTAGCTTACGTTAGCTTGTAATTTCTTAGAGCAAAGTCTTTGTTTGCTTGCAGAATGCATATGCTGATCTTAAAGATACTGAGTCTTTTAAGTGCATTCAGTAGGAGCAGCCTATTAAACTTGACTTAGCTACAAAAGTAGGAGTTTGAGGAGTTGGGCACTCCAAGGTTTGGGTTTTTTAACCTGTTCTAATAATTGGTGATCTAAACCTGCATATTAATCAGGTACATGCAATATAACTGATATAAGTCTACAAATAAAGTGACTTCTTTGTGGTTTCAAAACATTAAAGCCTGTTTAGTAGGATTGTTAATTAGTGATTAAGAAACTTGTGACACTGAAATGTGTAAGAATTATTTTTACTTACAGATAATAAATTAAGTGAAGCTTCTGGTGGTGATATAAACAGCAGTGAGCAAAATGACTTGGAGGAAGATAGTGATGGAGATGAGGAGTTGGAAAATGGAGTAATTGATGCAGTTCCAGTTGATGAAAATCTTTTCACTGGAGAGGACTTGGATGAACTAGAAGAAGAATTAAACACTCTTGACTTAGAAGAATGAACTCAAAAGCTCAAGTGATGAATTAAATCTGTGTGACAAAATGAAAACTGACTATTATTTTTTACTCCTTTTTGAATAGAGTTCTTAAACAGGATGTTTATGGTTACCCAGCTGATCCTGATGGGCACATCATATACCAGGAATATTTTCCTTCAGTCTCATCTACTCTAGTCTTGACTATGCTCACAGTAAAATATTCAGAGTAGTTGAGAATTACCTGACAGTTGAAGTTGCAGAAAACAAGATTATAACTTTCAACTAAAAGTAGGAAGTGTAACTTCTCTGCCAATATGAAAGTGTAAGTGGGCAATTTGATACCAGGTACAGTATAAAACATTCTTCACCAGAACCTGCATTTTAGTGGTTGTGGTGATTGAGAAACTTCCTGAAGTGTTCTTTAGGCAGCATACTCTAATGAAGCTGATTCATATTATGCTTCAAGTGGTGATTAGCTTTATTTGATCAGCTGGATGTTGAAGATTGTGAACTCATACATCATACAGTACAATATGGTGCCCTTTCTTTAAAATGTTTTAAAATTTCCCACTGCCTTTTGCCAACAAAACTGTAAATAAAACCTATCAACTTTAAAGTACGTGTATGGATTTTTCTCTGTTTAAGTTACGTTATCATACCAAACTGTTAATACCTTCATTTTCTAATACAGCAATAAACACTTCTCTTTCCAGTTCTGATGCGGAAGCGATAATGGCTTCTGTTAAATTGCAGTTAACTGCAGTTATTTTTCTACACTTAATGCAACATATCATCTGCTGATTTTTATTTTTTTCCCCTGCTGTTCTTCTCTCCTACCCATCCACTGACTGATTTAATGCATGTTATACATCACTCACTGTTATTTGAGTCTCACTCTTTCCCTGCTGTGTTTTGTGTATTAGCAAAGACTTCAAGCTCTGTAGAGCAGGGATATTGCAGTCTAAAAAATGCCTTTCATATTTCTGGTGTTCTATAAATAACACCAAGTTCTGCAGTACTAAGTCGCCTCAAAGTGGAGCAGTGTTGTACTCTGTGTTGTGTACCATGTAGGCAGCACTTACTGTCAGGCTTAAATGGAGTTAATGTGTCTTTCAAAAATCTATTGACTCCCTGTCATAAAGATTTCTCAGTAGTGGGGCTTTTTCAAGGGTTATGCCTCCTTGCCACACAAACAGTATCTGCAATAGGATTGCTGAGCTAGTGCTATCATTTGTATAATCTTTTTTTTTTTTCCTAAAGCCTTTAAATTACTATTTAAAAGGCTGTTAAGATTTGTGGCATTGTTGGTGACCTTTCTCAAACTGCTTTTAGGTGGTAATATTAGCTTTATTGGTTATTTCTGACAGTACTAAATTGACTCTTGAATCTTGAATGCTGTTTTTAAACTAGCTGACTTATTTTGCCCTTTTGGGGGTCTGTGGCATTTGTTTTTTCCTATAGGAACAACAAGCAGTGTTTGGGAGAAGGAAGCCTACTGAAATTGACTTGTAACTGTTTAAAGAAGAGCTGCAATATCGGATATAAATATTTATTTATAGAAAGAAGAATCTATAGATTCTTCATAGAAGAATATCCATAAACAGTGCTGACAGATTATTGTATTATACTGGCCAGTGGTAGGATACTTGGATATCAGGGCACTTAAGAATGCAAACCATTGGAATGTATGATGCATAATTTTCTGAAGTTGTATATTTTAAATGGGAATAAAAGTAATTATCAAGACTGAAAATGGCTTTCTATATTTTGTGTCTTAGAGGCTGGTACGTTGTATATAATGCTGATCTGATCTGTTTCACTCATCTAAACAGGTTAAATTCTTGCCCCAGTTGTTAATTTGCATTTCACAGTGGAGGAATGACAGGATAACTCATGGTGTATTCATGGTGTACAGGAAGTGATTTACCTTCTCTCAAAAAGTAGAAAAAGATGGAGGAGAGAGCCATGAAGAGATGGTAAGGATGGTTCTTTACTTAACCAAGCATGATATTAGCACTCTTGTGTTGATTGTTCCTGCTGTGTATTTACTGGCTCTGCAGGATAAAAGCAGAAGGGTAGATTGGGATGTGGCAAAAGGTCTAAGCGTGGTTCTGTCTGATGGTATCAGCCTTTAAAGGAGCTGGTACTGCAGTAGTAACTCAGAGGGAGCTGGAGCACTTTCATGTAGTGGGTTACATAGGTGCTATGCAAGGTTAGCTGTTTCAGTAGGGTAGGAGAAGCAGAAATAAAGCAAGACTTCTGTATACAACACACATACTCCATGTGAGATGGAAAAGCAAAGAAAGCCTGTGATTTCAATGTTTCACTTGTTTTCCTACTCGAAGTAGAAAGCCAACTCTGTTATCTTCTCTAGATTAGAAAATTCTCCCTATCCCCTTCTAGATAGCTCCGCCAAGACCTTTCCCACCGCAAGACATGAAACCCCAGGTTCTCCCTGCCTGTCTCCTGAAAAATCCTTTACCATGGTTTGGGAGGTAGGTGTGCTGACTTCCTAGGCTTTCCCCTCTGTGCTGGTGTGTTCCCACAATGGAACAAGGTGGTATTTAGCTTTTTGTGCCTCTGTTACATCTTGTGTATGCATTTTTACTGAGATTTTGCAGAGCGTATTACAGAGTTCAGGATTTTTTTTTCTGATCTGTTTCTTTTTTTTTATTATTTCCTTTTGATTCTTTTCTCTAGAGTAAGATGTTTAAAAATATATTTTAAAAATATTTAGGTCTCTGGGGGTGTTACTCAGCAACATCTGGATATATTTACTAGATCTGCAGAAGTGCTCTGTGAAGCAAAACCTGGAAGAAAAAAAAAAAGTACTGGTGAATAACAAGCAGTATATGAAACACAAAAAAAGGGCTTGTGGAAAGACACTAAGACTGAAGTAGTACAGCTATCGGTGCTGAAAAAATCAGAAAAAATCCTGATACGCTTCACTTGCTTTTGAACTGGAAGATTTCAGACACCACTGAAAGTTGCTCACCAGCTAGAACCTGATTTTAAAGGTTAGTCATTGTCCTAAAGAAAACATAGCACTATAGCCCTGGGCTAAAGACAGCTTTTGCAAAAAAAATAAATGAGATTTTGTTGATGTGGTGAATTGCTCATAGGGCAATAAGGCAAATCAAGCTTACAACATTGTTGTAGTGGTTTCTTTGTGATTCTCACCCAATAATGCTTCCATATTTTTTAGATTTAGTATTATAAAGGAATTTAATATGAAAGATTAATATTAAAATATAAATACAAGGCGTCAACTGACCAAACCAAAATAACATGTAAAGTCCATCTTTTTGGACAAGTTAGGCTTGCTTTCTAAGACTTTGTTAGAAACCAAGTCAGTTCTTAAAAAGTTTGGGGCAGCTAAGCCTCCTTAAAATTTCAAGTGTCTGGATGTCACAAGAGCAAAATACGTACTAAAACTTTCATGTTGACAAAGGCTTTTTGGGGAGACTAATAGCAGTAATTATTAACAAATCAGTGATAATCCTTTATTTGCTCCAGATACTAACACTACTGGTACTGTAAAGTACTGTATCCCCTAAGAGGCTGAAGCTTATCGCTTGTATGCTGGATTTCTTGCTGCACCTTTGTAAGTAGCACCATGGTGGCTTGTGCATCTGCAATATCTACCAAATTATAGGATTTTGTCCATTTCTTGCTGATGAGTGTAATGTCAAAAGAAGGCATAATTGTAAAGGAAAATATTCTGAAATACTACATTTATGTTACAGGCCAGAGATTTAGGAACAGCTAAACAACTCAGTACCTGTCTACCAGAAGTGCTTTGCATCTTACAGTTTTATTTGGCTATGTTACTAACTACCTGTATGAGTAAAAACTAACAAGACTAACAACTTGTAACAGGAAACTAGTTTTATCTATTGACTAATGGAAAGCAGTTTTTTAGACCTCAGATAATTCCAAAATGATTGTATTCAATTATAAATGCAAAGAAAGAAATTGGTGCCTTGTTAAAAGAGCCTGCTGCCTACTTAGTGGTTAATTTTCACCACTGGATATCTTAATCAGTAGCCTGTAAATCAAAAATTTCAGATAATGGGAGAGTATTTCTATATTTTAGAAGCATACGGTTCATATGTTTACATTCTGTAATATGATCTCAATAGCTATTTAACTATTTTAGTCATGCTGAGAATTAAACAAGCTAGTAAAGAGAAATCATATCTTCACTGGGTGTTTCCTGCTTCACGTTAACTGCGAAGTCTGGTTTAGCCTTTCATTCCTCCATCCGTGATTCTGCTGGACATAGTAGTTCAATGCAAGCAATGGAATCAATCACTTGATCTCTTCTTCAACAGAAAATACTTTCCTTTTTTTACAGCAAGATTTGCTTTGATTAGAAGTGTAATCCCAAGCTGGCACACTTTATTTCCCCACCCCTCTCACCCCCATGAAAGCTGGGGAGGTATGGTACCATACAGGGTGTGCTATAGGGTGCCTATGCTTCCTGGCTGCCTGGACTGACTCTGATTGTGTTCTGCATTAAGGCTAGACAGCAGCAATGACACTGCTTCCGCTTGCGACTGATGACAAAAATCAGTGGGAATGTGGAGTAGAGTACTGAGTCAGAAAAAAACAGGCAGCTTCACCTTTGGCCAAATGATGGAGAGAACAGATACGCACAAAACAGCTGTTGAAAAAGCAGTTATCTTCTTGAAGAGAAGAAATGGTTTGAAGATAGACTTCCCTGGGGATGAGTAATCTCTGACTGTATAAAACCAGAATTATTCCTCTGGCCTGTTATTTAGCAATTGCTGACAACAAGAAGTAGTGCTACTACACACAGCCAATTCTTAGAAAGTCAGAAGTTATCATTTGGTAATGCAATTCTGATACCTTAAAAATAATGTATCCCTCACTGTTTGTGTAACGTTGTGAAGTTGTACAGTCAAGAAAAAAATATCTTCCTTTTCCCTAAACTACTGACATACTAATCAAAGTACATATAAACCACTCTTTAGTTTATTGTCCTACTTGCTAGAATTTAGTAACTTACTAACTCATCTACAGTTTTGCATTGATCGAGTCTGTAGTACAATAGTTGCAAGAAATAACAATAAAAATTCACCTTAATGATTTATTTATTTGTCTTTATCTATGAAGAGGTGGCCAAGTTAGAAAAATTAGCAACAAATATCAAATCTAGGTATAAGAACTCCTCCTTTTCTTGATAGAATAAGAACCCTTAAGATGGCTTCCTTAAGGAATTACTATTATTGCTTGGTATCAAGAACAAGTGACTGGAGCACAAAATTACCTGGTGGTTCTTTCTGGCTCTGCCACAGATTTACTTGAACAAACCACTGTGTGCTGCTATTTGTCAAGCTGTCATATGCTTTACTGAGGACAGGAAAATTATGAGAATGAGTAAATGGAAACATTTGGGGGTTCTCCCTTTGTGTTAACCATGAGATTGCTGGAAAACCTACATTTAAAATGTACTTTTTTTAAAGAATAAATATGAAAAATATTATTGCTTACAGTGGAGCAGCAGCACTGCAGGGTTGTGCAAGTTTTGAGGTGATGTGTGTATATCTAGATGGGAAGAAACAATTAAGATCTAAAGCATTTTAAACATAAAAACTGAACTTGTAGCCCCTTTTCAGTGAGAACAAGTTATTGTGAATTCCCCTCTCTTTCCATCCTTGTCTTCTTTTTTTTTCCTTGTATGGGTAATCCTTCCAAAAGAACTTGTAAAAAAACCCAAGCCTTTTAACAGTAGGTAAGTGGCAGTAGGCTTGTCAAGAATCCATGGTGTACGGCATATTTTACATCTGGCTTTTAAAATATTGCCATCACTCATCCTCTTTCTCTGTTTATTATATTTTCTGTTTACTTCAAGGCTACTTAATTTATCTTGCCTGTTAACATAAAACCTGGCTGTAATAAGATATAAGTGTTGAAGTTATTTTTAATTTAAGGAAATTTCCTGTATGTATTTAGAGAGAAGTTGAAATGATCACCCTGTATTAATGTTCAGTCCTTTCCCTTAGGATGAATTATACATGACACATTTGTTCTTGTAAGCCTAAATACTGTGGTATCAGTGAATGTGTCGTGGTTTAACCCACAGCCAGACAGCATGTTACTCACTCCCCCCCTTTCTTCCCCTCCCCCTACTCCTGGAGGGATGGAGAGGAGTGTCAGAAAGAATGCAACTCCCACGGGTTGAGATAAGAACAGTTTAGTAACTAAGGTATAACACAAATCAGTACTGCTACCACCAATAATAGTAATGATAAAGGAAATAACAAGGGAAAAGAATACAACACCCCATCATCAGGCAACCAATAACTTGCCCCCCAGCCCGACCAAGCACCGACCGATACCTCCTCCAATCCTGCAGTCCACCCAGCCCTTCTGGCTAACTCCCAGTTACCTCCTGGGCATGACGTGCTGTGGTATGGAATACCTCTTTGGTCAGTTTGGGTCAGGTGTCCTGTCTCTGCTTCCTCCCGGCTCCCCTCCTCCCTGGCAGAGCATGAGGCCCACAAAGTCCTTGGCCAAACCAAAACATCATTGTTTTTCAGCTCTGTTCCCAGCTGAAAGTCAAAACACAGCCCTGCACCAGCTACCAAGAAGGAGATAAATGACTGCCACTGCTAAACCCAGGACATTATCCACCCCTTATTCCATACCATTCACGTCATGCTCAGATCCCACATTTTCAATATACCCTCACTCTTATCTAAGTGCACTCTCATCGTAGTGCATGGACCAGTCCCTATAAAGCTGCTGAGTCCATGTGGTCCATGATGTCAGGCTCCATCTCTTGTAACAGTCTTTCAGAGCACGAGAGGCTGTGTGCAGTGTTCACACCTGTGAATAACCTGGGCGATAGTGTCCATTGTTAGGTCCACCCCTCGATCATGAGTCCATCTCTATGTTGCATCTCTGCTCTGTTGGCCTTAAGGGTCAGGGGCCCACCAGGTTCAAAATAATTCATTGTCCTTCCATCTCCAATGTTTCCAAAGCACTGGAGGGGCCCAGTGGACTAGATACTTGCCCATACTGTCCCACATGCCCTGCCACTCATGGCTGTCCAGCCTTGGGGAAAACCTCTTGGTCCTCCCATATTGTTGTCTAACCCCAGACAAGACCCAAACCCGACTCTGCTTAAATTTTGGGATCAGACACAATGGTGGTGGGTAAAACACACTCTGCATGTGTGCCAACATAGTGAACACCATCACAATCAGCAGGCAGGTCCCAAGGGTACCCAAAGGCCATTCAAAACCTTCAGAACTCTCAAACGATGCTGCTGTACTTGTCACTGGGGCTGGTGTAGCTGCTGTGCTTGCCAGCTCTCCCACCACCAGCTTCTGTTTTCCTGAGTCCAGCTCCTCCTCCTCTGCCTTGCTGGGAAATGCTGCGGGGTCTCCAGCGTCCTCCTGGGGCTCGGCGGGCGGCTTCCGGGGAATGCTCTCGACCGTCGCGGAGCTGGGCTCGGCTCCTCGGCTGCCTTCTCCCGCTGCTCGGCAGCCGCCTCCTTCCGCTCCTCGACCGCCCCGACCTCCTCCACTGGCAGCCGCTCCCTGCTGGCCTCCGGTCCCGCTCCCGCTTGGTCCCCGGAGCCGCTCTCCCGGGCTGCTTCAGCAGCCGCCGGCTCCCGGGGCCGCCCCCCCTCGGCTCCCCAGAGCCTCACGCAGACGGAGGCGAGGGCGAGGGCCAGGACGGTGAGGAGCAGCCGGACGGCCAGGGACCAGTCCACGGCCACGTCCGTCCCGCCCTGCTGCTGGAGCCCGCCCGTATTACAAGTCATTGCCATAAAGTACAGTGAGACAAGAACCTTAGCCCAAGCCCCACACTTGATAAACACTAACACAGCAAATACCGGGTCTAAGTAAGTTACAACATTCTGAAGCTGTGAGATCAAGAGGAACAACTCTGAGAGCCAATAAATCAGCATTGTGACGAGTGACTATTAATCCGGTCAGATCTGTCGTTATCTCAACCCCTCGTGCCCCACGTTGGGCGCCAAAAAAGAACTGTCGTGGTTTAACCCACAGCCAGACAGCATGTTACCCACTCCCCCCCTTTCTTGCCCTCCCCCTACTCCTGGAGGGACGGAGAGGAGTGTCAGAAAGAATGCAACTCCCACGGGTTGAGATAAGAACAGTTTAGTAACTAAGGTATAACACAAATCAGTACTGCTACCACCAATAATAGTAATGATAAAGGAAATAACAAGGGAAAAGAATACAACACCCCATCATCAGGCAACCAATAACTTGCCCCCCAGCCCGACCAAGCACCGACCGATACCTCCTCCAATCCTGCAGTCCACCCAGCCCTTCCGGCTAACTCCCAGTTACCTCCTGGGCATGACGTGCTGTGGTATGGAATACCTCTTTGGTCAGTTTGGGTCAGGTGTCCTGTCTCTGCTTCCTCCCGGCTCCTCTCCTCCCTGGCAGAGCATGAGGCCCACAAAGTCCTTGGCCAAACCAAAACATCATTGTTTTTCAGCTCTGTTCCCAGCTGAAAGTCAAAACACAGCCCTGCACCAGCTACCAAGAAGGAGATAAATGACTGCCACTGCTAAACCCAGGACAATGTAGGCTGATCAGACATTATAAAACAAAGATCAAACCAAACCCAACAGTGACTGTAAATTTGCACTCCAAGAGAAAACAGGAAACTGATACTCTGATATGTGATTCCTTAAGTGATGAAAAATGCCCCCCCCTTTCTTTTTTTTTTTTGTTTCCGGAAAAAAAAGTCCTTGGATTCTTTGAAGGAACAATTCATTAAAATGAAAACAAGCAACTTAAAGGCACCTAGTTCAAAGTTTCAATATGCTACTTTGTATCTATTGAATCAAGCAAGTTCAAAACTTCAGGAATACTTCATGGTTGTTAAATTATGTCTCTCTTCAAAAGGTTAATTAGCAGTTTTTTTCACAAACACTATGCTTCTGGCTGTATTCAGCTGCCTACTAATATTTCTGATTGTTTTAGTGATGGTTTCCCAAAGAAAACACTCTAAATAAGCAGCTTCTAATTGCTCGCTCTGAACCTTGTTGGCTTTACCTGATGTGCCTGATTTTTTTTAGAACTGAGCCTGTAAAAGTTCATGCACAGTTAATTTAATAGATTTCAAAGGAAAATGATCTTTCATGGACTAAAAGTCCAAAACGTCACTAGTAGGTCCCATATCCAGTTCAAAAATTTTGGGGAGAGTTATAGCAGTCTTTTGGTAAGACACTCCAACTGATGTACCTTCAATTCTTTAAACAAGTCCTTTTTTGGTAGGCTTTTCATCTTCTTGTAACTACTGTGCTAGAATTCATCACTTCTGTTGAAGGCCTCAGGATAATGTCTCTAGAACATGATGTGTTTTCTGAGTGTTTTTTTTGGGGGGGGGGTATATCTTTGCAGGTCTTCATGTATTTGTTTTCTTAATGCTTTTCTTCTTTAGGATTCTCTTGACTCCGATTCTATCCCTTGGTAAATATGTATGGGATATTTTTTAGCTTGTATTTAGGGCTTGAAACATCATTATTTGTTCCTTTTCATCATGCTCACATGAGAGAAGCAAGGCTGAAAGTTCAGACTTGAAACAATAGTGTGGAAGCTGGTAACATAGTAACAGTATTAATAGGATTTAATTCCACTTCATAGGTGTTCCAGTATGTTTTCTTTTTCCTGAAACACTGCTAGACCAAGCGGATGTTGAACTTTGCTGTAGGCTGATGTGGGCAAGGCCACGAGGGGTTTGACCAGCCTACAACTCTCTGAGCTACTGCAATGGCAGCACTAAACTCTCCGTAGTGACAGATGACAGAAGGGCCACAAACTTGGTCTGAAGAGGTTCGAGCTGGACGCTAGCTCTGTCTTTCCCAGGTGGACTGTGCAGTGACCAGACCTTCAGGAGGGAGGTTTTACAGACTCAGTCCTGCAGCTGCTGCTGGGCATCTCTGTCAGTGCTGGGGCTGCTGTGGGGCTCTGTGGGAACCGTGTGACTTTAAACTACTTCGTTTACTATTCCATTAATTTGAAAAACGATGGGGTTTTTCCTCAATGATGAGTCCACACTTATTTCACTCTTTGCTTTTGTTAACAGAAGTTGTTTCAAGACTTGGCAAGAAAGGCTTTACTGAGAAGGTTTTACCAAGGATGACGTTTTAAGACGAACTATGCATATGCTCCCGTCTTCTTACTCCTAGTGCTTCTCTGGCTTTGGGATCCAGCACAAACTGCTTAGGGCTCGGGTGGTTTCCCTCCCGCCCATCTGAACCGCAGCCGCCTGTCGCTCCAGCCCCGGCGGAGCGGGGTAGAGCCTCCCCCTGGCTGGGCACCAGCGCTCCCACAGCGAGACCTGGCCGTGCCTGCAGCAGGCAGTGAGGGAGGGCGGCAGGAAGCAGCGGCGCTGCTGCCTGGCCGGGCCCGGTGCGGCGCACGGCATGGCCCCCCTCCGGCACCACATGATACCGCTTCTCTTTCCTTCCGCTCCTGTCGCGCGCAGAAAAGGGAACTGGGCGTAGGGCGGGAGGAAGTGATTTCCCTCTCTGCGCCGCCGCCAACCGCAGGAAACGCGCAGCCCCTCCGTATCGCCCATCACTTCGCTTCGTTCCTGCCGGGTCGGGCCATGGCGGGGCCGTGGCTGTGGCTGCTGGCACTGCTGGGCGGTGCGCTGGTCCCGGGCGGCGCCTTCAACCTGGACGTGGAGCGCCCGGCCGTGTACTCGGGTCCGCAGGGTAGTTACTTCGGCTTCGCCGTGGACTTCTTCGCTCCAGACTCGTCCTCGTAAGTGCCCGCCTTCTTCTGCCCACCGAGGCGCTACCGGCCGGCGTCTGTCGGGGCTGCCGCTCACTGGGAGTAGGGGGGCCTGGCTCTGCGGCTCCTTTCTTTTCTCTATTCCGTCCTCTGGCGGGGTTGCTGCCGTTCCGACAAGGTAGGGGAGGGCGATGTGGGACCGGGAGAACAGCCCCCCCGTGTCAGCGGCCGGGCTGCTCCCTTGTAGCTCACACGGCAGAGCTGACGCCTGGGCAGTTTTCGGAAGACATTCGGAGCGGTTCACTGATGGGAGATGTTCGCTTGGGCCCGGTGCCGAACGCAGCTGATCAGCTGGCTGGAGCACCTCTGCTATGGAGACAGGCTGAGAAAGCTGGGCTTGTTTGGCCTGTAGAAGAGAAGGCTTCGGGAAGACCTTAGAGCAGCTCCTGGTGCCTGAAGGGGCCAAGAAGAAACCGGGAGAGGGGCATTTTATAGGGGCATGCAGTGACAGGAAAAAGGAGAATGATTTTAAATTGACAGGGGGGAGACTTAGATGATATATGAGGTACAAGTTCTTCCCTGTGAGGGTGGTGAGGTGCTAGCACAGGGTGCCCAGAGAAGCTGTGGCTGCTCCATCCCTGGCAGGGTTCAAGGCCAAGTTGGACGGGGCTTGGAGCAACCTGGTCTAGTGGGAGGTGTCCCTGCCCATAGCAGAGGGTTGGAAGTGGATGCGCTTTAAGGTCCCTTCCAGCTCAAACCATTCTGTGATTTCATTACACAGTTGTGATGATTTCACGAACGAGCTATGCTGAGCTGTACCTGTCCCCTCTGGGCTAGCAGCTTCAGTGGCCGTGGTGGCCCACACAAAATGGGGTCTCTGAGACAGGACCCTGGCACTGTCTGGTGTGCACAGCCACTGGCACTGCGGGGCAGAGACATGCCACCCCCAGCTCAGCTCTGTCTGCTCCCGGTCTAGAGTGGCTCTGCCTGCTGAGGCTCCCTAACGTGGCACAAACTGCACTGCTAGGTTTTCTGAATAGCCTTACCAGTCTGTGGCTTACGCAGCTAGCGGTGGTGATAAATAGAGTGTAGAAAGATGAAGTATGGCATTTTGCTTCATTATATCTCATCGGCTTTGTCCCATTGAAATCTCAGAATTTCCTCTGTCCTCTTTTTTGGCTGCTCTTTGTAGAAGTGCCTTGTATGGGTTGCATTGTGTCTGTGCGGGTCACGAAAATGTTGCTGACTCTGAAAAAGAAGTTCCATGTAAACACTCTGCATCTGCTTCCTGAATATGTTCCCATTTCATATTACACGACAACTAAGCAGAGGCTGATGTATTTCAGACTTTTGAATAGTTGTGGCACTAACTTCGAAGTCATGGTGTTGCATAGTCTGCATTTCTCAAGTGTGGGCTACGTTAAGATCCAGCTTTTGTCACTTTTCTCCCTCCTTTCCTATCTTAAGAAATGGCTGTAAAGCTGAAAAGGCTGCTAGCTTCTGTCATGCTGTGGGGATTTCTCTAACTCATAAAACCTTATGAACAATTTTTATAGCTATTGAGCAAGCCTTTTTGCAATATATCAGCCTAGCTTTATTTGCATTTCTTTATTGCCTACAATATTAGAAGTCATCCTGTCTTGACTTGCATGTGTTGCAACATCTTTCTGTGCTATCTTAATCCTGTTTAAATCTTGGTACTTAAGAAAAATATTCTATTTGTGTCTCTCCCTTTATTTCTAAGTTGACGTGTTTCTGCAAAAAGTTATCAGGAGACTAGTAAATGTGGGTGGTAAACTTTCTTCCTTGCTTTCTGATAAGGACCTATGTGGAATCACTGTTCGGAACCTTTAAATTATTTTTGTAATAGCTAGTGATCTCAAAGTGCATGGCTGTAAAATAAAACACTGATGGCTTTTTTCTTTTAGTAACTTGGAACACTAGTGGTTTTCAGGCAGCATGGAAGACTCCTTCCTATCTTTAAAGGAATGTTTTTCTTTTTTTTTTTTTTTGCAATTAGAAGTTACTGTGTATCTGCTAAGTGACCTGGTGTTGCACCCCCTGGTGCTTAAATTTAAGCTCATAATTGGAACAAAGTAGCTATGCAAATTTTACAGAAACAGGCTCTGATGGTATTAGGTGAAATTGTATTTGTCACCTTTTCTCCATATAAGTACTAGAGATTGCGTGAATTTAGTTGAGCTAAAGCTACTTGGATTGACTAGCTTGATAACAAAGGAGAGTTACTAGTTCCTGAATGCTCAAGCAGCTGTTTCATAGTGTATTTTGACCTCCTGGATACCAAAATAAAGCATATTTAGGAGTCCAGTATTAAAGCCCTGTTCCAGTAGTCTTGTATCAGGCTGCTATATGATGCCTGGTAGAGGGCATATAATACGAAGCTGCTGAACATCACCTTATAAAAACTAGAAAAGTTTTCTCATACATGCCATGTTTTAGAAGAATTGCATTTGACAGTCTGCTTTCCAGTTTATAAGTACATGGAAAAACCAGTTTCTCTTTATTGGCCCATGGCAAAGCACTGGTGAGTGATTATTGCACCAAAGCTGTCAGCGCACTCCCGGTTTCATCTGCAGCATTGTGCTGCATCAGGTGGAGGAAGGCAGTATCAAATCATAGCTGGTGTATTCCTATGGAAACATCAGTTTTCCCTCTGTTGCCCCTTTCACAAAGTATGTGGACTAGAGGCTTCTCTGTCTCTAATTTGTATGTTATTATAAGACCTACCACAATCTGCTCATTTGTTCTGTGCTGAGAAAAATACTCGATTTTTTTTTTTTTGCTGTGGAAGAAGCAGTGTCTAAACCTTCGTGGAGTCACATAATTATTTATTTTTTTGTAATCTTTTTAATAAACCTTGTATCAAAGATTAATATAAGAAAGTGTTAAAGTACATGATTAGAATAGGAATGATTTATTTTTTTTTTTAAACATGTATTTAGTTTGGGGGTCTTATCAAAAGCTAGTGACGTACGAGTAAAGAGGAAGGCAAGCTACCACTTGTTTAATAGATTGTAATTATAATGACTCTGTTATTTTACTTGGCATTATGATGCTTATTTTTAAGCATTTCTGTTATGCCCAGAGAGAACATTTTAAGTTGATTAAAGCATTTCAAATTCTTCTTGAAATCTTGAATGGCAACTAAGGAAGACAAATGGATCGCCAGCTAGCCTGGATTTTCTGTTCAGGTTCACACCAGGAAATTTTTAAGCTTCTGAAAAATTGCATGGTTGAGAACTAGGGCTTCTGTAGATGAACAGCTTTGATGAGATACCACCTGTCTATGCCTGGTATTTACATGTTAAGAAACATAAACTTAGCTCTATACTAAAGTGAAGTCTGGGAGATGACTCTGAAAACCAGAACAAGTTTGGTAAGCCTGGATCTGCCTACTGTAAGCATTCTCTTCAACCAGTCTTGCAGCTTGTTCAGCATTCAGCAATTTCAAAACTAAATAACCATAGTGCCTGATTATAAGACTTGTGCTTACAAGCTAGTTTCTATCTTAAACAGTCTAAAGGCAAGCAACAGAGCAGATGCTGATGAAGTATTTAGTTTTTTATCTTCCCTATGTCTTTGTCTGTACTTCAAATTTGCTACCCTCAGGAAAGTGCTGATGAGTCCAGTATATTTTGGAGGTGTCACAGTGAAGATGTTAATAGCCTGTTGGAAGATGCTAAGAACCTTGCTTGGTATGAGTTCTTTTTTTGGTCTGTTGCTTACTTGGCAACTTGTGAATTTTACCACCTCACAGACATAATCTCTTTAACAGTTCCTGCTCGGAATGCATGTAACATATTAATATAAGCAGAGATTTATAAAAGCACAACAGATTTTAATAAGAGGTGATTACTGTGTAATGAATTTCAGTAAAGGTGCATTAATGTACAAACCTGTGCTTGACCATCACTTGGGTACTTGGAGATTACTTTAAGAAGTGTTTGCCTAGTACTAGGCTGACTCACCAATTTGTAGCTTCTGAGCTCAGAAGCACTGCTGTTTTGTTTATACATTGTTTCCATTTTTTACTGACTTCCTTGAATTACTCTCATGCACAAAATTAACCAGAAATGATGCCAGACAATTACTTTTTTTTACATTACAGAAATACATGGTTTCCTCTTCCACTGCATACATATGTATATTTGAAAAGGAAAAAAATGAAAAATCCTGATTATAGAAGCGTTTATCTTGTTTTCAAATGTCATTTTAAGTAGGACAGAAGAATTTAATTTTCTCTTATTTTGGTAAATGTTGGTGGGGTTTGTTTGTTTGCCAGCTTTTGCTTACAGAAAAAAGGGACCCAAGTCCTGAATCCTAATATGAATTTCTCTGAAACTCAAAGTTGTTCTTGTCCGATTTAAATTTGAATGGGCAAGGTTTTTGATGTAGTAACTCTTCAGATGTTTTAAAGTAACAATGTGTATGGCTTGGGTGTCGAAACTTTTGTTTTATTTCTTTTTACTGCAGGGTATTTCTTCTGGTGGGAGCTCCAAAAGCAAACACTACCCAGCACAACATTGTAGAAGGAGGCCAGGTGCTCAAATGTAACTGGAATTCCAACAGAAACTGCCAGCCGATTGTATTTGACTCCACAGGTAACGAGTAGCTTGCTGTGAGGAGAGATGAGCTGTCTCTGCTCTAATCCTAGTGTTAGGGAGCAGAAGAGTTGCAGAATCACATGGCATTTCTTTGTAGTTGATGTGAATGCAGCCACTCTTGGACTAGCAACCTGTCAAGGTTTGGTGTTTGCTTTTCTTTTTTCTTTTTTCTCTCCTCTGTTTTAGAATTCTCTTGTCCTTGTTACATGCTGAAAGCTTGAGTGAGCATATGCTATTTTTCTTTTGTTTTAACCTATTTATATTTCTCCTCTGTACTTCGCAGCAGTCCTAAAACATTTAGCAACCTAATTCACAACAAACCATATGGGTGTTATTACCTATTAAGAACATGTCACGTGAGGAAAGATATTATTTAATATCAGCAAAGATGGTATAGGCAGAAGTACTCGGAAGTTTAATCTAAAACTAGGAGAATAAACTTCAAACTGTGGAAGTTTTACTTTTTTTTATATTTTTCTACTCATATAGCTTCATATTATTCGTGATAGCAGGAGTCAAGGTACCTCCGGTCAGAGGCATTACTTACCGATTTCTGAAGTATACTATAGCTGATCAGCAGCAATGCAGACTTTAAACACTTCACTCGGTCTTCATGCTCTCGTATGCACAGTATTTTCCACAGACTGTGGCAAGTTACATGAGAATGAATTGCATGTGCTTTTCTGCTCAAGCCACTCAAGTGTTGAATCCTTGTTTTCCACAGCATGTGGAAGGAAAAACCTTTCTGTGTCATGGGATTGGGTTAGCAAGACCTATGTGGCAGGGCAGAGGAAACACCCGTGCTTTTAAGGTCTAGCTGGTTATAGTTCATTGTTGCCTCCATTGGAATTTTGACTTAGCAGTCTAAAGGCTGTTAGACTTATGAGGCCTTCTTAAATTGTGTACAATACAGTGGAGAAGCTCTTCTTTCAATTCCATTGTCAAAATATACTGCAAAATGCTGCAATTAGCTTTCTGAAATCTGCATATATTTTTCTGAAACATGTTACAGTTCTCTTGCAAAATAATATCTAATGGTAGTAAATATAGAGGCTGATAAGTGATTATCAGTCTCTGTACTTCACTGTAGAGGAATGTTTCTGCCAGATACTTAAGATCTATAGTAAGCTGTGTCTCTGATTAATAATCACCACTAATGTAATTAATAGCCAAAGAACTTCTGGTTGGGAAAGACAAACCACATAGGTAGGTTCTAGATGCATCTTTATGTGGGAATTACAATGCATTTATCTGCTTATACTGTGAACATTTGCATTCCATATGCCAGGCAGAGTAAATAGAGGCAGGGGACAGGCTGCTTTAGGGTTAGTAATGGACTTGTTAACTGCTTGAAATTTAACAGTAAAACCAGCAGGTCATAATGGCTTAAGAGGATTTTTCAACACGTTTTAACTCATTCTAGCTTTGTGGCAATGAATTGGGAAATAATGCATTTGTCAATTATTCTCTGAGCAAAAAGGGCATTGTGTTTCAGTATAATAAAATAATAAATGCACTAAGACAAAAGAAAATGTCTTTCTCTTTGTGCATAATAGAATGGCTGATTCCCTGTGTTATGATGACTGTGTCTTACTGCCAGCACAGTGTAAACCCCCACCCCTGCCTGCCCCTACCTCATAAGGAAACAGGGGTTAGGGACAACTTGTGATTCATATTGCAGGAAATGGAAAGCATATTTGGCCACTGATTTTTGGTGCTAACGTGGAGGTGCTTTTGATAGATGATTAGATGCAGCCTCTAAAAGAATTCAGGTTCATCCATCACTACTTCAACATTTATGCAATATGATGTGTACCTCCAGAGGTATTGCTTATCTTTGCAGTACAAGGCAGATTTTTATATCATCCCTCACTCCTTTCCTCTGATTATTTAACTGTTTTGTTAATGGAAAAAGCAGCACAGGTTCTGCACAATTAATTAGATGTATTCTTCAGAGTTCTAACTGTGTACAGCGAGTGAGAAATCTGACCTGGGAAAATGAGGACATTTGTACCTGTGGCTTTTCTCTGTTTACCTGTTTATGCCAAACTCCATATGTGGGGTTGCAAACTTAAAACTACTAGAAGGCGTGCCCCTATTCCTCCTCCTGCTTCCCCATGTCAGACAGCATAGCTGGCAGCTCCCAGACCAGGCCAAGCCACTGCACCTTCCACACTGTGTCTGAGTGTGAGGAAAAGGTCACATTTCTGTGTTGTGAACATAGCAAGGGAATGTTCTGACTCTGTGAGGTTGTGTTTGCTTGTCTCATGATTGTATCACGAAATAAATGCAAGAGTAGGGTTTTACAGAGGTCCAGCAAGCAAGACCTTTTCTTCTTTCACAATTATTTTTTGTTCTTAAACATTACTTGTGTTTTTTTTTTTTTTGTTAAGCTTTCCTCCAGCTTTAAGGGTCCTTTTCCCATGTGTACAAGGCCATGCTAAGCTCAGCTGCACGATAGTGGCTGCACAGAATTGGGTCTTATTTTCAAACACTTGCTTTTGGCTTCAGTATCATATTAGCACAGACACATGGTCATATATGTGAGACAAATGCAACAGCTATTACGTAGCCAGGAGAAAAGGTACTAGCTGCTTTGTATTAATGTTTGGAGGAATTGTTCAAGCCCTTATCTTATACCAGCATAGCTTGTTACTTGCATTTACTCTCACCTCAGCTCCTTTGGAGGAAAGAAATATTAAGCTGATAGTTCTTGTAATACCAAATTTATTACTTTGTTTATTCTTTCCTGTGCATAACAACTCGGCTCTTTCAGGAAAGAAGCTGGGCAATAGAAGCTTATTCATGGAATTTGCAGCTTTCATGCTGAAATTATGTATTGCCCTCCTTACCAGCCTGTAACACACACAAAAAAAATAAAACAAAAAAACCACTTGCAAGACCATATAGTACAATTTTTAAACTGCTGGCTGCAAGTGTTCTTTTACTGTTCCTGCACAACATATTTTCTCAATTAAAACAGCAGTGTATTTGTGAAGGGGAAGAGGGATCTCCCCTTGTCCTACATCTCCCAGCACAATGGTTACACTCATGTAAAAATGTACTAGAGAGTAATCTGTAGAGATGTCTGCGTGTGTGTGTTTCTGTACATTAGATTAATTGCTTTTGACATTCTGGTATACACGGTGGCTTTGGAAGGCAAAATGTTTATATTGTACATTAACACTTCCCAAATGTAAAGATGCTTTGCTGTGGGGCTTCTGAGCATTTTGGCATTGCAATCAGTTGGATTTGATTTAACATGGTTATGACTATGTGAAAATTGCCAAACAAATGTGTGATAGAAAATGCCAAACAAATGTGTGATAGAAAATGCCCTCAAATTCAGGGGTGCATATAGCTGTACTGGATGTGCTTGTATGGCTATGGCCAGAAAGTTAGAATAAAAATATGTTTTTTAAAGGCTTTCAAGTATCAGTAGGCATGTATTTCAGGCTAGCTTTTGCACTTGGAAGCACATGAACTTAAAAAGGAATCAACCACAGAGCAAGCTTGCTCACATGTGTGCTTTTGTTGATCCTCTTGCAAAACTGAAATATGAAGCAATCCTTTTATCTGTTACTGTAATGGGTTATCCTGCGACTGTAGATAGAAATAGAGCTGAATTAAAAATGTTGTTTAAGCACTGAACTTTTTTTTTTTTCCTTATTCCTGTTTATCTTGTTAATTCAGTAGCTGAACATGCTATTGTAACAAAACTAAAAGTTCTGGTATTTGACTTCTTACTACAATTGCTACAGCATCACCACAATTCCAGTAAAATACTTTGGATTTTTTTCCCTCTAAGTTAACTGTCAGAGTTTCAGAATGTGCAGGAGGCTCTATTCTTTTCAGGACAAGCATGGGAAAGAATTTTTTATTTGCAAGATAATATATTCTTCAAGACTGTCATAAGCATAAACAAGATCAGTAATCCTTTCCTTTGCAAGATGTTTTACATTTCATATTCAGACTACCAAAATCCATGAGTTATAGGTCAAGGTGGGTAAGTATTTGTATTCACTTGTCTCCGTTCTTCACACCAGATAATTTGTGACTGAAAATTTACTTCTTTGTTTGTTTGTTTTAATCCATAGCAATAGGGGAATGTTCTGAATCTTATAAAGAAGAAACAATCTGGAAAAGCAAATGGTGGAAAAACTGCTCTTACAGCTTGCCGAGCCCTAGTACTGCTCTGTCTATGCAACTGCCTGGAGAGGTGGTTCTTTGTTTTGAAAGCCTAACAGTTGGCTTAAGCTGCCATCTGCCTAGGAGCTTTTTCCAGGAAAAAGATATTTCTTGTGGGAAAAACTGTAAAAGGAGTGCTCTTAATATAGCAGAACATTTTCTGTTTCTGATCAGTTTTGAGACAAAGGTCCAAACCCCTTTGTTTTAAAGACATATCTGTTCTCTCTCCCTCTTCTCCTTCCACAGCCTTCACAGACTAGCACAGCAAAGCTTGCATAGATAGTACCAAATATTATTGAAAGTATTTCCACAATCTTGCTCAGGGAATAGATTACTGAAGAGTTAAAGGTTGTTTTGTGAGTTATATTTATTTTGCATAGTTGTCCATTTTTGTATATGCAATTAACTGTGTCTTTATGTACAAGAGAAGGATCAAAAGCTCACTGAGCTAGACAACAAAACCAGTGAGCACAGCGGTTGTCAAATGTGCTTTTTAGGAAAATCAACAAGTCGTCTTTATGGTTTTATGTATTTTATATTTTGGATTACATGGAATAGCAGGTGATTGTCTGACATATAGATAAATACCTTCATTATTTGGTCATGGAATTTTAGAGAGCAGGATCACTGTGAATTTTCATTCTGACAAAAACCCAAAAAATTCTTCAGAGACCTAACTAATCAGTTGGAGTTAATCAGAGTGTACATATGTGAGCAATATGCAGCAAATTAATATAAACCAACTGAATTTTCTATGTGCTTGTTTTCCAAAAGGAAACAATCTTTATCCTTATTCATACTATTTTACTTTTCATCTTTTGGGTCCTAGTTCTTCCTCAGTCAAGAAAAGTAGGAATTGTGTTGGTAGGCATAGCATATCTTCATGCTCCCATGGCTTTTCATAAAAATGTAACAAACCCAGTTTTGTGATGGTGAAGTTTCGCTTGCAGAAACCTGCCAGTTTTCCAAAGAAAACTTTGATCTAGAACCGTACCTGCTCCAGCATAGAATGCAAAAGCATAGCTCTTTGTCAGCATCCAAAAATGTGGTACTGAGAGTGTTTAAAGAGCTCCTGAACGTAGAATACTCTAATGAAATGCAGACAGCTCTATGAACTGTTACAAAGGAAAAGATGCTCATAAAACAACTTTGAATTTCTATGCTAATGAGTTGCAGATTTTGGGTTTAGCACAGGAAGATCTGCTTGGTCAGGCAATGTATTGTTTTGCTCTTCTGAGACACGCAGTAATATCAATTGATGCATTGCTCAATTATCAGTACTGCTTTTGGAAACAGCCTTCCCTACTGCTTTCATTCTCTGTTTCAGGTATCAAAATTCAGGACTGGGGAAACTTACAGAAGCTGCTGAATACTAAACACTAACAGCATCTCAAATGTTTTCAACTCTGTGGTGTGTTTTTGTTGCATTGGAAAAGAATTCGGTGTAGCCCCTTGTTGTAGGTTTTATCACTTTGATAGTTGTACTGTCCTTCCTCTCCCCACACCATGTGTTTTGATGCACCGGAGTAATTTAAGAGAACTGTTTTGTTCTTAAATGTTGTTAGATGAAATTCTAAGACTGGTTATTTAGATCTGTGCTAAAAAAAGAGAAAGAAGCTTTGAAAAGGAAAATATTTATAAAAACTTCTCCTGATTCCTGCTTACGTTTCCCCTTATGGTGAGGTTTGTCTCCCCACCCATCCCGAAGTGGGTGATTCTAGACAATAGAAGACTTTGTCTGGAAGCCTAAACCACCAGTTTGGTATGGCTGTGTCTATCTGTGACCTATTTAGTTTGAACTGGCTGTTTTAACAGCCTTGCACAGCTTTGTGCTGTAGCATTGTGAAGCATAAGATTTGCCAATGTTGGGAAGTTATGACTGGAGTGGATGTCACAGGCTTATATTTGTCTCTTGAAGATTTTCATCATTTATGCAAATGAGGCAGTTACTCTATCCTTTCCACTTATGGAATAAGGAGATGGATAAGGAAGTGTGGCATAGGTCGGTATTTTGTGAAAATATGCTGTTTTATTTTTAGATGATTGTTTTATTGGTATTAGGGTGCAATCTGTATGGGGATTTCAATCTCAAAGGCTATTGATTTAGTCAACAATAAGGCAATAAATCTCGTAAAGACCATTCATTCATTTGTAGCAAGATGGTTTGATATTTATCTTGCTAAATCTATCATTACCTCAGTCTCACTGTAGTTTGGTTGTTTTCTTTATCATGTGAGCTGGTATAACTGAAGTCTGCTTTGGACTCTGGCTATGGCTCCGAATAAAAAAGAGAGCAGCGGAATGTATGAAACCTCCTCTGCACGTTGTTATAGCTGACAGTGGAAAAATACTCATGCTTTTGTGATTAGGTATCCTCCTGCATGGGTACTCTTGGCTTTGTGTGTATGTGTGGCTGGATCTCAACTGTATGACTAGTTGAAAAAAAAAGTCTTATATTAGGCAAAAGGAAAAGATGCTTTTGTTCCAGTACTGCCCAGGGAAAAAAGCAGGATTCATACCTCCGAAGAGGGAAGGGCAATAGTGGGAAGTTCTGTATTTCTGTCCCCCTGAGTCATTAACAAAACACTGTGGCTAAACCACGACTGCTAAACAGCATTGGGAGTTTCAAGTAAAGCTTTTGCTCACTCCCTCTTGCCCCATTAACTAAAGGTGAGATTTTGGATGGGAGATACCTTCATACCATGTAAGTTTCTCATATTATGAAAACAGGGCTCTTATATTTTGTTTTTCTTTTGGCTAGCTGCATGAAGTTTTCATTTACCTAGAAGGCTCAACATTACGTCTTTTGAATTGGCAAAGTTACAGAGATGTTTATTTTAATGGAAATTCTGTGACTGTTTAAATTTTACAACCTCCTAAGTATTCATAGCATGATGACACTGAACCAGGCTTCATCAGCTTCATCAGCCTCATGGCTCATGTTTATCTCAGTTAAGTGATAATAACGTACTCAAGATCAGGGGGAAATGCTCAGGTTTTTCATTACGATGCAAATAGGCAGGAAGTTACAACTTATTCATCTGCAGTAATTTTGTAACAACAACATTGTTTCTGTGATAACATTTACATTGGAAAAAAAACCCAAGTGTCCAAAGCCGACAGACAAACAAATCCAGCACCGAAAGAACTTTCTGATCTTTTTATTATACTTGGAAAATGGCTTAGACTATTTTTTCCCTTTTCTGCAATTTAGCTCCAGCATCTCTCCACATTACTTTCAATTTATAAATTTAAGTTCTTTGTAACACAGTAAAGTGATAATGGGTTTTTTTGGTCCAACAGCAAAAATGCACCTATGTAATGGCTTTTTAAAGCAATTCCTGCCTTGACAACCCCATTACCCCACCTGGAAAGTACTTGGTGAGACAAAGCGCTGTTGACTTGGCATGTCAGCCTTTTTTCCCTGATGAAAGAATTATGTAAAATTATCATGTGATGTCTACTACAATGAGAAAGAGCAAAAGAAAAACCATGGCATTAGTTGTCTTTTCAGATAGAAAATAATACCCCGTGGTCAAATGACATAATCCTGGAATTAATGATGCATCAAGTACAAGGCCCTGTAGTAGCTGCATTTTAGTCCAACATATAGCACTGTGTAAAAATTCTGAACATTTTCTTGACTACAGTCAGAACATAGTTCGTATTGCCTAGTTATATTTCTTAAAATGCTTTTTAAAAATAACAATCATAAAATGGTTTTTACTGTATGTAAAACATTATTTTACCAATGAAGTATCCCACATACTTGTATAGCGGTGTTAGTCTCACTAGGTTCCCTTAAGGATAAGAGTCAAGTAATCATAGAATCATAGAATGGTTTGTGTTGGAAGGGACTTCAAAGCTCAACTAGTTCCAGCCCCCTGCCATGGGCCAGGGCCCCTCCCACTATACCAGGTTGCACCAAGCCCTGTCAAGCCTGACTTTGAACACTGCCAAGGATGGGGCAGCCACAATGTCCCTGGGCAGCCTGTGGCAGGGCTTCAACACCCTCACAATAAAGAATTTCTTCCTCATATCTCATCTCAATCTCCCCTCTGTCAGTTCAAAGCTGTTCCCCCTTTTCCTGTCCCTACAGGCCCTTGTAAAAAGTCCCTCTCCAGATTTCGTAAGGCACTGGAAGCTGCTCTAGGTCTTCCTGAAGCCTTTTCTTCTCCAGGATGAACAAGCCCAGCTCTCTCAGCCTGTCTCCATAGCGTAAGTGCTCCGGCCCTCAAAGCATCTTTGTGACTTCCTCTGGACTCACTCCAACAGGTCCACATCCCTCTTGTGTTGGGGCCCCCGAGCTGAATCACAGTACTGCAGGTGGGGGTCTCATGTGAGTGGAGTACAGGGGTAGAATCACCCTTTAATGTGCTGGTCATGCTCCTTTTGATGCAGCCCAGCACACAGTTGGCTTTCTGGGCTGCAAGGTGCACACTGACAGCTCATGTGAGCTTCTTGTCAACCAACCCCATAAGTCCTTCTCCTCAGGGCTGCATACATCATTGCTTTAAAGACATTTCTAAGGTATTCTTGAGACACTCTGAATTTTAGAAATACAAAAAACCCAGCAGTGGCTGTTAGAACTGTTATAATAGTAAGGCTTACATATAATACATCAAAATATTGGTCTTCATTTATCCCTATATGTTTGAATACTACCTGCATTACCATTTGCTTCGTTTAATGTAGGTACTGTTTTTAAAGGGTGGGGGTAACACGCTTTGTTTTTTTAACTACCAATGAAAAGTTATACCATGGTAAGATAATAATTTAGGCCCTTTACTTACACTAAAACATAGATGCTGAACTCAGTCTTGTATCTTCCTGTGACAGATCTAAAGAATAGTTAAACCATGTTAAAATTTAACACTAATTTGCTTCAATGAAGGCTTGCATTTAAGTGTTCTTTAAGTTTGTTTTCACCAGTCAGGAACAGAAAGCCAGATGGTTTCTCACTTAATGCAAGGGGATATTTGATGATAAGGTGTTTTCCAAATTTTCTCATAAAATTAGTTTTTCTCCTAGATCTGAGGGAAAGTCTTAGAGTCCGTTTACACAGTGTTTTCCTGGGAGGAATTTTGAATGAGTGTGAGTAAATAAAGGTTACTTTTTTAAAAAAGAGTTAGCATTGGATTTGGCCTGTATTTAGCGTTTGCAATTTTTTATCTAAAAAGCCTGTTTCCAATGTATGTACTTTCTATTTTATCTAGTTTTTGTGTCTTCATGCATTTTCCTATGCTACAACAGTTTGAAGCTGATCAGCAACCCCCTAACTAATTCCCTTAACATCTGTGATAAAATCAGATTGCTAATAATGTCGAGTGGCTGCTTACCTGTTACTATAGCAAAACTATTCCTTCTACTTTCTGGCTTTTGTTTAAACTTGCATGGGAAGTTTGCATCCTAGACATTTTTAGTGTACCTAGCACAATAGGATTCTGCTTTATGCTATAAAACTGCTATATTACCTTTCAATTTAGTCATAAATGTATAATATTGTATAAGTATCCAATAGTAGAGAAAGGTGTAAAATGCCATGCCATAACCATTATCAGGTTTTCTGTTATTTAAGGGTTTTTTTTGGCAAGTAAAACTGAGATACTTATTTATATTCAAGAGTAACTAGACAAACAGAGGGTGTAAGTCAAATCTGTCTTTCTAGGCTGCATAGCCTTGGATGTGGTTACTAGCAGAATAAACCAATTTTAAGTCCCTGATGCTGCCAAAAAAGATACTACTCCCATCCATATATTTCTGTCTTTTCCCCAGGAGGTTACAACACTATTTCCCTCCCTATGCAGTTATCTAGGTTGGTCTCAGATTCAGCTGATTTTTTTTTTTTTTTTAAATGCGTTATTTAGTAGGTGGTTCACGTTGGGACTATATGAATAGAAGGCGGTAGTGCCAATACAGAGGCTTTCTGCAGGAACCTATGGGCAGGAGCAAATGGGAACTGCTGCCCCTTTTGGCGGCAGCTTTATCTGAAACTCAGACATGTAACTGCATTCTTTGAGCAATACTGTCCTTGGGTGGATTTTCATGAATTAAAGGTGAGGAAGGGAAAAGATATTGATAAACCAGGCATTTTGGAAGTGTGCTAAAGACAAACCCCTATTTGGAATACATCTTGATCTGGTTTTGGTTTTCTGTGTCATGAGAAGGTGACATGCAGGTCTCCAGACCACATTTCTGTCTGTGCAAAGGTGATATTACAAATGTTCACGCGTACATAAATCTATGGAGATGTGCTAATCGTCAGGCCTTTGTATTTAGCAGTTGTACAATAAGAGAGTGGGGGAGGAGGGTGTATGACAGTAGGAAGTGGGTTTTTTAGTTACCTTTAATAAAATTATAAGAAAACGTGGTAGTTCTCTGTGATGCTATGCACTTGGCATTCATTTCCACATTCTAATCTAAGAGCAAAAAATAGTCTACATACTTGCTTGTCTGTCTCTACAGATTAGAATCACTTTTGTTGTCTTTTTCTTGGGATTTTCCTTATGGAAGTAACATTCTTTACAGGGTGTAAGACAAGCAAGGAAGTTTCGATTCAAGTAGTCATAGGTCTGACTCGCAGGGTTTGGGGATTCTCCACAGCAGTCTGTGGAACTGATGTATGACTGTTGGCTTCATTGACTCCTTTATCTTTAGGCACCATAAACCAGCCATTTAGATGACTTCTTTTAAAACAGATGTTTTCCAGAATGTTCCATCCATTTTCTCATTCTCTCAGCTGGCAAAGTTTCCAGTGTTGGTCCAGTGGAAGTACATAAGAGACATTAAAAAATTTGAAGAGCTTTAACATTTACACTTGCAGGAATGCCACTCATTAAGTTGTTTCTACTAACCTTGATCACTGAACAGTTCACATAAAAACATCAGGGCAAATTATCTCTTACTTAACTTATTCTACTTTATGAAAAACTCTCTAACCTTTTTGTTACTGAATACACTTTACTGGTAGTTTTTAAGAATGCTGGTTGCTGTTCTTTGTACACTGCAGTGACATTCAGAACAGAAGTTAACACTTGGTAGAATAACAGAAGAATTTCTGTTCTGATTCTAGCCCAAGGTAAACTTATATAATTTAATTAGGGCAATATTTCTTCCAGAATCCTTAGTCCTAACTTAGCTTTGGCACTGATTCTTGAGCAGTGCTGTAACCTGACTTGAAAGTCAAATATCTGCAGTATGAGGTATTTACTGTGTCATTGTCAAAAGATGCCATAAACGTGGCGTTCTCGCAACAAATCACTAATGTGCTACTGCTTCATATGTAAAAATAGCTGCATTTGGCCCAAGATGTAAAAATGAGTAATAGATATTTTTAAAGACTATTTCTGTGAAAGGGTGTTTCTCCAGTGTTACTGTTTTCCACTTTTCTCTGTATGCATCAAAACCAATGATTTAGGGGTTTTGTTTTTTTTGAGCTTGTTCTTACTGTAGTTTACTGTGAAATCATTCTTCTCTTTGTTTTTTTTTTTTGTTTTTTTTTTTTAATTTGTAGGCGACAGAGATTTTGCTCCTGATGATCCACTAGAATTTAAGTCTCATCAGTGGTTTGGAGCCTCTGTGAGATCCAAAACTGATAAAATTCTGGTAGGTTGATGCCCCTGAAATGCCCCAGTTCTGGAATACTGTAATGGAAAAAAATGTGAGAAGAACCAGGTAACTCAGAATGTAACTAAAATCCCACTAATGAGCATGACTTGTCTTTTTCAGAAATCATTGTCTATCCTTTTCTGAACTTTTTATAAGCAAAGATTGTAGCAATTTTGTCTGGTTTTGAGGAAAGCAGTAGAATTAGTTTGCTGATGTTAGAAATGGTTATAAATTCTTCATGAACTCTTTCCAGCTGTTGCTTTAACATATTGTTAACAACATAAATACTGTTTCTGAAATTCTTGTGATAGATCAGCTATTTCTAAAGATACAAACTGGTGATACTTCTGCCCCAGCGCTGATAGTATAAATTGTATATTAATCTGTACCCCTAGCATTTTGAAGAGGAGTTTTTCTTCACTGCTGTGTGTTCTTCCTTAGGCCTGTGCTCCACTGTACCACTGGAGAACTGAAACAAAGCAAGAGAGAGAGCCTGTAGGAACTTGTTACCTGCTTGCTGGATCTAAATCTGTGGAATATGCACCCTGCAGGTCAAGTAAGCATAGACACCTTCTGTTGCTTTTGTGTTTGAAATTTCTCTTGTGTTATATCTTGTGTACATTTGAAGTGGGATGTTTTATAGGTATTTCCCCCTTCCATGTGCAGCCTCGTAGAAATTGGAAGAAAATCTAAGATATATCCAGCCATCTGGATTCTCCTCCAGTCGTTGCTCAGGTTGCAGACCTTGCTTCTCTACTGTAGGTCAGAGGAAAATCTTAGATCCAAATATCACTGGGATTGAGAATTTCAGTTTTTTAAAGGACCAATTCTGTAGTAATCACTTGAGCAATATTATGTAGCAAGTGCTTATTCAAAGACCAGCTTTAGAATTTTCTGAAGCTTAATTGTTGTTATTCAAGTAACTTGGAAGAGAAAGCTCATTTTAGAAGCCAAGGTTTTGCACAAGTAGGTTCTGATTCCCATGTATGCATGCATACGTAGCAATGCATTGTTTTAATTATATTCACTGTTCAACATTTGACTCTTTATTTTCCAGAAGCTTTGCATCCCTATCATGTAGTTGAGTTGGTAGCTTATTCAGACACTTACATCCTTTTTTAAAATATGGAAGTCTAAAAGATTTTTTTTTAAATTTTTTTTTCTTATTTGCTGAAGATCATTGGTGAACAGCAGGAATGAAAGCCAGTGTGGTCCAACGTAAAAAGAATTTAAGCAAGCATATATTAAACTAAATCATGCTAATTAAGTAGTTACACTTCCAGATAATGGGGCCTCAACATTTCTGCTCTGGAGCTGTATATTCATAAGGTTAACTCTGCCATAACAGTCCTTGCTGGGATCAGTCTTAGCATGTAGAGATGTTCAGCCACGTATTCTTTGTTGTTGTTGTTGTTTTGTTTTTGTTTTAAGCCAATACTTGAAGCAACTTACCGTTATGTACCTTTCAGACTTTCATTCCATACCAAAAGAAAAACGTATTCTCTATTTTCCAGATACCTTTTTTCCTGAATACAAATAGGAAATATTTTTCCCCAAAACTTTTAAAAATTAAATAGAAAGGAATATGGAGTTGCAGTTTACTTTGACTCTGTTAGGCTAGGATGTATGTTAATGTTATGTATACACCAGGCCAGCCCTAAAATGGGCACAGCATTTGGTTGTGAATTGTTAAAAAAGCAAAAATGTGGATTTAGGAGAAAAAAAAATTCCAAGGCTCAAGTTCAGGAGTGCAAGGCTACTTAGGAAGGTGCACTGGAAAGTATCCACAGAATCATCTGATCTAGTACTAAAAATATTTATTCTGTTCATTTTTCTCTCTCTTTTTTCTATCCATCCTGTTTGTAGCCACTATTGATGCTGATGGACAAGGATTTTGTCAAGGTGGATTTAGTATTGACTTTACAAAGGTATGTGATTTTTTTTTCATCAGTTCCTACAAGTCAGCAGACAGCTACAAGTTAACAACCACATGCAAGCAAAGCTATGACAAAACTGAATGTGAACTACTATTCCTGGGGAGAAAGAACCACGACCAAATGCATTCTTTTAAATAAACAAAATAATTTCAACCCACTCAGATATTATGAACTGTTTTCTCCCTACATCTTCACAACAGCACATTTCCATTTCTTGTAGGAATTATATCCTGAACAAATAATCCACTATAAACCTTTGTTGCAGCTAGTCCTCAAATGAAATAATATGTAATAGTTAGGCTTTTGAGACACTTATTTTGAAGGGATTAGTGCATAGCTAGTGTATTTCCTGAGGAAGAATAACTTACTGCTAAAAGGGGACTACTAAACAGTGTTCTTGTGAATTTTGTTTTTTTTTTTTCATCAGGGAGCAGGTATAGATTTTATTTTTTTTTGCTTAGTTTTTTATGCTTTTATGTTCTCCCTGCTTTCTGTGGATCTTTTATTTTTTCTTTTAAATTCACAATTACTTTTTAAATCCAAGCACGTTAAAACTCTGCACAAATCTGAGAGCTAACTGTAGTTTTTTATATTGTATAGTTAAATTGTTTAGCATAGTCTGGACATGTTAAGACCATGCAAGTCCCATTTGTGATGTGGAAATTTTTTCAGTTCTTCACACCTCATAATGTCTTACTGTGTCATATCCCTTCGCTGTTAGCCCAAGGACACTCTTGTTTTCCTCCAGAGAAAAGTGTTCAAAGCGCAGTGTAGGACTGGGTATATTTTGCATACACTTCCCAGACTTACTATGCAGACTCCAGTCGCAGTTAAAACCAGCCTTGGGCTCTAATCCAAAACTCCAGCTGAGTGGGCAAGCCTGGGTATAAGGTACCTCCAAATCTCTGACCTAGATTTTTTTAGCGGTGAATATAGGAGTTTTTAAGATTAAAACCTGAATAAGTGGCTTAATTATGCAGCAAAGCTTATGGTCCACTTCAGTACTTAACAAATTCCCAGCACTGGGATAGCTAATCTGGTTGAAGTTTCGTAAAATGGTCTGTGGATTGCTGTTGTACCAAGGAATATGGCTGAGGGAAATTACATTACAGTTTTTCTGAATTAAACTTTTTTAAAGATATGTTACAGAATGTGGCAGGGGCATAAGATGAAATTAGGTTTGCGTACTAATCTAAAAACATGTTATTGTTATTATCTTGTAGCATTCCTAACATTTCTCTTAATTGTATTTCTGTTGTCTTAGATATATGTTGGAGGAAGGGTCTATTGCAATATAAGCAGAATTCTCCCTAGAACTTTAAATGAGTGAAATAGAGAAACAAGTCACTGAAGGCATATTTTTTTTAATCTTGGTATTTTACAAGATGCATTTTCAATGAATCATTACTTAAAAAAGTAAAATGTATTGGGGTCAGTGAAGCTACACTGATACACATGCATGGGATTACTTCCCATAAGCATTACTCCCCATAAGACATGTTCTCTTGTCTTTATGCTTCATGTCTGTTTTCTTTTTTTTTTTTTTATAATTTCTCCCTGCCCCTCCAAGGGAGACAGAGTGCTGCTTGGAGGACCTGGAAGTTTTTACTGGCAAGGTGAGATACATCATTTAAGTCAGAGAAGTTGACTATTTGATTTTAGTCTTTACCCTCTTGGTCATTTGTATCTGCACTCCTCCAACCACTGTCAAAGTCTTCCTCAGTAAGAGAACTAACAGAAATAATTCTTTGTCTTTCAAAAATATTAAAAACAGATTAAAACTGAAGTAATAATTGTATAGTTGTGTCTTTTTAAAATAACTGATAATTTTAAACGCATTTTCCAGAAATCTGAAATATGTTTTCACCAGAAAAGAATGTGGTAAGTTCCCATTAGGATATTTTTCTTGTTTCAAAATCTACATGCTTCATAATTTTTGACACATGCATGAAGTGTGTATTTTCAAAGAGAAATGTACCCTCCAAAGAGAATTGTCATTATTTTTCTTTGACAGCAAAGATGTATTGCATTTGTTCATATTGATTTTTTTCGTGCCATGGTGCATATTTTGCCTCTAACTACACTGTTACACAGAATGTTACCTATATATTTTGCTAATGTGGGTTTCAGTCAGTATTTGCAGGATCATTCCATGTTTTGCTATAGCTCTTTGTTCAGAAGATGGTGCTGCTACCATCAGGACATAGCTACCAAACTCTGCTGCCTGGGGTTTGTTTCTTTTTTTTTTAATACTAAATTTATAAGAGATTTTCTGTAATACGCAAGCCTACACTTAGAAACAGCAGCACAGGTTTCCTGTGCTACATTTTAAATTCTGAAAAAAATGGAATAATTTAAACTCAAGGTACAGTATGATACAGATTATGTTCCTGAATTTATTTTATTGTTTTTTGCCAAAAGTGACATCTCATCTGCTAAAACACCCTTATTCTCTACTACCACCAAAAACAGAAAAAAAAATCTTGCCTCTGAATAGAAGACAATAGTATACTTGTAAAAACTAGATTTTTCGTGCCAATTTTTATTCCACATTCTGAGATGCTGGAAGATTAGTTTCTCTATACTTCATACATGTATGAGTATCTATGTGAAGTAAGTTCTCTTCTGAAAACTTTTCCTGAGTCAAGATTTAATTTGAACTCAAAGAAAAGTATGTGATGAAGTCACCACCTAGATGCTGGTGAAGTGAGAACAGAAGGCGGTAATCCACTATGCTCATCTCATTAGCTTCTTGGCTGCTGTATTAAGCTCTCATGTTATAATATTTAGAAAAGGAGCAACGACTCAGGTCTGCACTACCATAAGCATATGCTTACTGTTACCTAACTGGGCAGACCCATTTAAGTCCTGGCTTACATGCAGCTTTATTTTCAGTGAAAACGTATTAGTGTGCTTCTGATTAAATCTGTGCATAAATTCTTGCTGAAGCTGGATACAGATTTTCATTTATATCCTTTCTAGAGCTCCTGCTGTTGCTTATTTTCTGGTCAGTATTGGGGAAAAGTTGTTGCTTTAGAAGCAGGCGATCTGTAAATGAGTTCCATTGCTTACTGAATGAATGCGCACACATTTTATTTATCAATTTAAGTTGTTTCTTTCTCTTTAGGACAACTTATTTCTGATCGAGTAACAGAGATTGTAGCTAAATATGACTCCAAAGTCTACAGTGCAAAGTATGATGACCAGTTAGCAACCAGACCTGCCAGTGCTGCTTTTGATGACAGCTACTTGGGTGCGTAGTTTCAAAATGAAGCAAACCTAGCTGTACTTGAAAAAATCCCTTGCAGTATTCATATTTAAGTCTAAATCATACTACTATTAATTCAACACTCGAGAGATTACTAAAGAGCTACATACTTGAAAATGCAGTAATTTATGCATGATGGAAGCTTAGTTATCTTGCCATAGGCTTGATTCAAAAAGTATTTGATGACAAAAGAAATGGAAATATTTCCATGATTTTTTTTGTGCTCTATGACTTGGGCTGGATATGGGAATGGCTGGGGTATGATTCTTATGTGACAAGTTATTTTTTTATACCTATCTTTTAGAAAAGCAACTGTTTCTAAATAATCTACCAAAACAAAGTAAAATGGGAAAGAGTCATGTTTTGGAAGAAAAATAATGGAGAGTCCCTTAGAGGAGTGGGAAGTTATCATTTACCACTATATATGGCTAACTGGGTTCCGAAAAAACCAGGGACAGACTAAGACAGATCCCAGGATGATATTTTTAAAATTTCTATCTTCTGATCTCAAATTCATGGATGGTGATGAATTATGGTCTACTCGTGTAGCTATTCATAGTCTAAGCTACTTATAGGCAGTATTTATTCCACTATGTTTAAAGGTAAAGCATAGTGACCTATGAAGAGTGTAAAGAAATGAAAGGTTTAGTAAGGTTTTTAAAATGATTTACTGATTTTGTCTGTTGATCAGGTTATTCGGTGACTGTTGGAGACTTCAATAGTGATGGCATAGAAGGTAAGAGCTTTGCTTCAGTAAAAAAAATCATGTTGTTAGTCTGGGCAGCTCTTCCAAATAAATGGTGTAGAACAACTGATGCAGTGCGCAGGAAAATGCATAGAGCACTAGCAATGAACTACTCTGTTCAATCAAAGTCATTGCACTTTGTGACCTGATGTTATCTGGGTGTCTATTTTTCAGACTTTGTATCAGGAGTCCCAAGAGCAGCAAGAACTCTAGGCATGGTAGGAATTAGAAAGTTGAAATTTTTAAATTTTAAACTTTACCAAAAAAGCCCTCAAAAATAACTGGTGTGCTGAAATGTGTATTTCTTCATGTGCAGGTGTCTATTTATAATGGGAAAAACATGTCTTCCATGTACAACTTCACTGGAGAGCAGGTATGTAGCTTTATTGAGTGTAGTGGGTGACTGGGAGGCTATTCTTATGGAAATTTGACACGTTGAGACAGTATTTAGGGTACTAGAATATATATTTTGTATGTTATTAGCTTATGTGCCCAATATAAAAAATAAAAAGTCTGTAAGAATCCTTAAAGTATGTGTTCTGTGAGTTCCCACTTTGTAGTACTACTTAGAAAAGGAATTTTATTTAAATGAAGGAAATGCTGTCTATTTTAGAATTAGGAAGGCCTGGATCATGAAATGGGGAACGGGGAAAGTAACTAATTGGTTCACTTTCTAACAGAGTAATGAAGAGAAAGGAAAATAAAGACAAAAATTGTGGTATATATTATCATCTCACTAGCATCTTTTCTATACAACTTTAGATAAACTTGTTTGTGTGCTTATATCAGTACAACTCGCCAGTTTAGTTTGAATTTTGTTTTTCAGATGGCTGCTTATTTTGGGTATTCAGTTGCTGCCACAGATATCAATAGGGACAAGTAAGTGCCCTCTTCTCCCAGCTGCCACCCAACTTGTTTTTGGAAAGGAAAAAAACCTAAACTTTTCTTAAAATCTTTCCTAAAAAAAGTAGGAGGTATGTCCTGCTTTACTAAAGTCTTTTCCTGGATTTCTGTCTTCATTACTGGTTTAACATGTATTTGTGCAACACACTTTCTTGCTAGCACTCAACTAAACATAAGCTAGCAGTGTGTGCTTGCAGTCCTGAAAGCCAATCACATGCTAGGCTGCATCAAATGAAGTATGACCAGCAGGTTGAAGGAGGTGATCCTGCTTCTGTACTCTGCTCTTGTGAGAACCCACTTGGAGTACTGTGTGCAGTTCTGGTGTCCCCCTCAACATAAGAAGGACATAGAGCTATTGGAGCAAGTCCAATGGAGGTCACAAGGATGATAAAGGGGCTTAAACACTTCTCGTATGAAGACAGGCTGAGAAAGTTGAGGGTGTTCAGCCGGGAAAAGAGAAGCTGCATGGAGCAGCCTTCCAATATCTGAAGGTGGCCTGCAAGGATGCCTGAGAGGGGGGGACTCTTCATCAGGAACTGTAGTGATAGGACAAGGGGTGATGGGTTTAAAATTAAACAGGGGAAGTTCAGATTAGATAAACTCTTTACTGTGAGGATGGTGAGGCACTGGAACAGGCTGCCCAAAGAAGTGATAAATGTTCCATCTCTGGCAGCGTTCAAGGCCAGGTTGCACAGAGCCTTGGGTGACAGGGCGAGGAGGCCCTGCCCTTGCAGGGGGCTTGGAACTTGATGATCTTAAGATCCTTTCCAACCCTAACTATTCTACGATTCTATAAGATTTTTTAAAAAGTTGTAGATTTATTTTAGTATTTATTTACACAAATACATGTATGCATTCACATGCTTTAGATGCATTAAATTCTAATCTGTTTGTGCTTACTTAATAAGTGTTTGCCTTCAGTTACAGTTTAAAGATGGGTAACTTTCATATTATTGACTTCAGTGCTGAATTAGTCCTTCTAACAGATGCTGAAGAGAAGGAAGCCGAATTTTCATGTTATTATCGAAGAAACTTATCTTTTTTTTGTTCCAGTTACACAGATTTGTTTATTGGAGCCCCTCTTTTTATGGATCGAAGTTCTGATGGGAAACTTCAGGAGGTTGGCCAAGTTTCCATTTGCCTTCAACGAGCCTCTGGAGGGTTTCACATCACAAAGCTGAATGGTTTTGAGATATTTGCAAGATTCAGCAGTTCTATTGCACCTCTGGGGGATCTAGATCAGGATGGCTTCAATGGTAAGACATCATTTATTGATCAGTATTTTCCATTCAAACATGAAATCTAGACAGCACACTGAATGTGGATTCTGCATGCAAACCTTAGGCATTCTAACCATGACTGAATGTTGGACACTAAGGTCTAGACTCCTTTCGATGCCTGTATGCTACTCCCAAGAATGCTAACAGGAGTTACATGTATGCATCGAGCAGAGACTATACCATTTAAACTACAACATGGATTATTTTAGCTGTTATACTGATCAGTTTATTACTTTAAGTACAGTGTAAACTGCGGTGAAATACCTGATTCTCACTGTGACTTGTTAGGACATCTCCAATATAATTTTCCTGTTTTCATTGCTTAAAGCTGATTTTCCTCTTCAGATGACTGAAAAGAAGGTTTTGTTTCAGAAAGCTGGTTCAAAATTACCTGATAGAAGAGATTTTCCTGAGAAAAGTCTAGATTTTTTTTTTATATTTTTGGGTTGGTTTTGTTTTTTTTCAAAATAGAAGAGTCTGATGAAAATATCCCGTAACAGCTACAGCCAACTGTACCAAGAGCTGAGTGTCTGGAGCCAGTATGTGGATGGGAAGTCTTGAGTCTGATACAACTGAATCTGTAGACTCTCAAACCCATTGCCAGTGCTTCTTGTTACTTTCATTTGGCAATGAAGAGCAATGAAACAGAAAATCATGTGATTTGGGGACAGAAACTGCTGGGAATACTAGGGAGAACTTAGTTACGCAAGTCATACTCCAGATTTGTTGCCTAGAGTGGTAGGAATTTGGGTTCTGCAAGAAAATGCTCATCTTTAGTTTTTCATTCTGCTTGCAACCTAAATGTTTTCTGACAGATCAAAATTTATAATATGCTAATATTTCAAATTCCCAGTCAGCTCAAATTGATTTTTTAAATGAAATCATCCATTCATTGTATTACAGAATAGATTGAGTTAGACCTTTAGTTGCTAAAATTATACAGTTAGCGTGAAGATGCAATATCACTGCAATGGTTTACAGAAGCCATTGGGAAGGTTACAGCTGATAGCCAGAAATGAGACTATCCGAAAAATGTTTTGATTCCATCATACTTCAATCTGAAATACACTGTAGGTGAGAAAATCATAGCAAAATTTGTCTCTTTTTTTCATTACTTTGCCATTATTTAGTCTAGTTTTTTAAATCTTGTTTTTTCCCACTCTGTTTTATTTTGGGAGTGTTAATTAAAATGCTTTCCATCACAGTATGGTTCAATATAAGAATTTTTACTGTTTTTATAAAGTTTGTAAAGATGAGTCAAAAATACAAAACGGTAAACTTTTGAGTCCTTGTTCTTTTCATGAATTTTTTTCAAATTTACAGAAAAAGTAACGTGTAATGTCATTATTCTGTATATTGTTTCATGTTTGGTCTGTAAATCAACTGTGGAAATGTTTAATTTAGATCTTACATACACTTGTAAAACTGTCTTTACAGATAGTCCAATTAGCATTTTGTTTATTACTCTTTATTAGTTATTGATAATGAGTACTCCCAAATTTATTAAACTTTAACAGATAACACAATTACACTAACTGAAAGTTGTCTGTAAAACACATTGCCAAGCCATGATCAGGATAGACTGGAATTTGGTATTTTCCATTGTTACAGGCTGATTTAAATTTTCCAGAATTATTAAAATGTCACACCCTGTGGAGGAACATGAGTGTGTTAATGAAACGGGTTGACAGTCCCTCTTAGTTTTGTAATTTGGTGCCAACAATTCTGGGTGTTTAATATTCCCGAAAACATCTCAAAGCCATATGATTTAGCTCCAAGTCAGTTACTGAAGTGTAGAAGTGTTTGTAGAACTATTCCTTGCCCTTCTCCTCTTCCTCCCCAAGTCAGTGACATATGATCTTGTTAAACATTTTTTCCTCCCTACTGACACATTGAAACTGTAATATCAAAAATTAGAAATTATTGATGTAAGCACAAATATGTTCTCTCTGGAGATGTTGGTGATTGTTCTTTTGGTTTACAGATATCGCAGTTGCTGCACCATATGGTGGAGAGGGCAAGAGAGGACTTGTCTATATCTACAATGGAAGAGCAAATGGTTTGAATGCAGTCCCATCTCAAATTCTTGAAGGGCAGTGGGCTGCTCACACTATGCCACCCAGTTTTGGGTACTCGCTGAAAGGAGCTACAGATGTGGACAAAAATGGATACCCAGGTCCTTTGCTCTAAATGTCACTTTAGAGTAACTTCATAGAAGCCCACCTCTCACTGACAGTGTATTTGAAAAAATGAATTGTAATGTGTAGTATTTCTCCCTTATTCCTAGATTTGATTGTTGGAGCCTTTGGTGTTGACACAGCTGTTTTGTATAGGTAAGTATCCCTTTATGCTTTTACATTACATGCAAGCAAAGCTCAATGGCACTCTTGAGTTACAAAAGAAAGCATCATCAAGGGGAGTCTGTAATTGTGCAACTCCACATTCCAAACTGCTGAAGGTCAAAAAAGGTTATACTGCTGTTTTCAGGGTGAATCTACAGTCTATCTAGTATTTATCTTTCTCAATAGTTAAGAGATAATATAAATACGATGTCTTCAAGGCTTTCCAAGTGACAGTTTTCTAGATTCTGACACATTCAGGGTGCTGCAGTCCTGATATTATCATCCATGCTTGCTCATTTTGGGAAAATAATTTGTCTGTGCTAGAAAGTGATAGAACTTCCTGTTACCACAATTGCCTGTGTTCTGCCTCTGACAGTAATGAAAGGACATAGAAAAGCTTCCTGCTTTTCTCTAATCTACTCAGTGGTATTTGTTATTCTTGCAGTTTCACTAAATATTGTCTTAAGTGTGCATCTGTATATTTCACAATTTGAGGGGGGGGGTATTTTCTAATATGGTGTTGAATGCTGTTCAAGAGGATGTTTTCTTTGCAGGGCTAGACCAGTTATTAGAGTAAATGCTGCCCTGGAAGTTAATCCAACCATTCTAAACCCAGAGAACAAAGCCTGTTCACTGTCAGATGTGAAGGTTTCTTGGTAAGCAGGACATCTTTGTTTACCTTTGTGGGGAGGGATGTTTTTGGTGTTTATTTTCGTAAGCTTTCAATTTTGAAAGGATTCAGGAAATCTAGTTAGCTAATTAAAAAGGGCAATCAAACATAGATATTTCTCAAAGAACAGAAAACAAATACAAAATAAGAACTTGGACAACAGTGGGAGGTCCAACATTCTCGTCAATGGATGCTAGATTGACTCCCAAGTTACATGCCACCTGCGGAGATTGCGAATTGTCTGTGTTGAGTAGAATAAGATCTTCCCAAGGTGCTAATGGATTACTCAGCTTTTGTAATGTTTTTACCCATTAACTTACTTTTTAGATGAGCTCATGGAAAACACATTTGGGAAATGATCTCTGCAAACTGGTTTTGGTTCTTGTTCCTGTACTATATCCAAACCCACTTTTCCTTTCTAGTGCTAACTTCCTTTTCAACTTGGTATTCCAGTTCCTTCTAGTTTTCAAAAAAGTAGATGAGGCACATTTGATTTCAGGAATAAAGACTCTGGTTCACATGCTATTCCTGCATGTATTAAGATTACAAAGCTTTGCATTGCTTGCATTGCTGTCTATTTATTAATAGGTTATAGTGTCTTCCCCACTAGTATAAAATAGCATTTGGGAACAAACTAGAATCTCAAAAGAGAATACCTTTGAACTGAGAAAAATAGTAAAGAATTTTAGAATAAAATGAGAGAAAAAGTGCGTGAAATTAATTTTTTCTTTTCCTCCAAAACAGCTTCAAAGTAAAGTTCTGCTTAAAAGCGGATGGCAAAGGAAAGCTCCCTAATTCACTCAGTAAGTTCTGCTAATTTAAAAACTTTTAAAGTCTTTTTATGTATTGTTTGCAGACATGAGCACTGGTCACTGTTCTTCATTATTGTTACCTACCTTTTACAGCACCATACTGCCAGTCTGGTAACCATACATATCTATATATATCTTCAGCATGTCTTTTGCTAAAGTTGTGTTGAAGTCAGTGGGATTTGAGCATACCTGAGACTTCAGACATATGTTTAACCACTTGGTGGAACTAGTCTTGGAAAATCCTGTGTATTACAGAATTGAGATCAACTCTTGTTGAGGGGAGTTTTAGAAAAGAATATTCAAGCATGTATATTATTAGGCCTGAAAAATATGGACAAGCAACAAGGGACTTCTCATATATCTGTTGAAATCATGACCTTATGATTGATACCATTAATTTTTATCATCAGATTTTCTGGATCAGACTCAGGAAAAGATTGTTTTAAACAGGTTTTTAAGTTACTGCTAAGAGATTTTGTAGTGTGGCAGACAGCCTGCTACAATCAGGTTTCGTCTACTGATTCTAAAATCATTTCCTTATTTTCTGTATGGCACGTATAGAGGTGGTATGATCTGGGAAGATTCATATAAATGGCTGTTACATATTTTAAATTTCATTATCTATATCAAATATTCAAAGTAATTAGATTAGCAATACAGTTACATGCTGTAATGCGTTACAGACAAGATTGCTTTAAATTTTTTTTGGTGGGGGGGGGGGGGATTTAACTTGCTCATGCAGTTCTATAGCACCTATAAATGTATCACTGCTCTTCATAGAACCATAGAATAGTTAGAGTTGTAAAGGACCTAAAGATCATCTAGTTCTGACCCCCCTGCCATGGGCAGGGATGCCTCACCCTAGACCATGTAGACTTTGCCCAACCTGGTCTTGAATGTTTCTTGTATGTTTCCAGTGTTTAAGGAAAAAACAAGAGACCAGTTTAGGACAACAATGCCTGTTGGTTACTATATTGACAACTAACGTAGAAACAGATTCTTATACTGAAGGAAGGGGAAGTTTTAAAAGTTCCAAATAGTAGGTTTTTATTGTAGCTGAAATCAGCATTCAGCTCCATTTCTGATGGGAATCTGTAGTGTTTTTAATTGAATGAAATATCCCTAACCTAACCACTTTGGATTGGACAGATTTCCAAGTGGAGCTGCTGTTGGATAAACTTAAGCAGAAAGGAGCTATAAGGAGAGCTCTGTTTCTCCACAGTAAACAGCCTAGCCACACTAAGAACATGACTGTTACCAAGGGGGGGAAAATGAATTGTGAAGAGCTTGATGCCTTTTTGAGGGTAAGTAGCCACTTATGTTTTAGGCAAATAATTTTTGGTGCATTGTCTATTACAGATTCCTTGTGTTAGGTGTTTAAAAAAAAAAAAAAAAAAAGGAAAAAAGAAGTGCTAGAGACACTTCATGCCCCACATAGACCTAAAATTACTAAAACTGTATGTCTGTCCTGGGTTGTCACTTCTGTCTGAGTACGAACAATAGGTATTATTGTGACTAAGGTCCTGGTCACTAAATGGATCAGAAATTCAATTCTGAGCATTGTTCTGGACTTCCTGGACAAGTCATCTAGGCACAAAATTATAGTTATCATTTCCAAGGAATGTGAAAGTCAGCAAGCAGAGATTGTCTTTTTACTTTGGAGGTAAAAGTAAAGAAAAATATGGATCTTCAACTAAAAGATCAGCAAGTAACAAAGGGGACAGAGAAGGTTGAAATAGGAAGCTTGCTTTTTCTCAGTCTTTCTGTTTTAGTTCCCATAAATGTGGACAGATGCTAACACAATTAAAAAATGTAACTCCGTAGAAGAAACACTGGCTGAAATAGCAAAGACATCTGAAAATGTAGCTATGTACTTACAGCTCAGGTTTATCTCTGAGTGCTTGTAAATGAAACAAACAATACTCATTTCTTTCTTAAAAAACAAAACAAAACAAAAAAACCCCCAACACCCAAAAACCAAAACAAATCTGCAAAACTAATGAAAATACTAGTAATCCTTAAGGATTCATGGAGGATAGGTAATATCTTTCTTTGACTGGCCTTGTGAATGGGGTATATATGGAAATACACCTCTGAGATCATTAGTAAAGTTTTAACACTTTTCCACCTGACATTCTCATAAAGAAAGTAATGACACATGACCTCTATGAAATTACATTAAATTGAAAGCGGAACCATTTGAAAACTATTACCAGTAGGTTTCTGCCCATAGAAGACAGCTTCTGAAGTAAGATCCTGCAATGAGTTCTGAGTCAGTTATTTTCATTCTTCTCATTTTTAAAAATAATGAAGCAGAGTTTACAGTTATAAAAATCTGTGACATGCATAAAACAAAGAGATGGTTTGTAAGATCTCGAAAGGCAGGATCAATATCTGATAAACAGAATGATTTGAATATCAAAGTCAGCAACTCCAAGTGCAAGGTAATAATTTTAGGAGGGGAAAAATCACACATCCAATGGTGAATATCTGTGAGGGATCTTAAAAGCATAGTGAATTTTGTCTGACAGGAAAAAGTGAGATTGTATAGCCTTTAGGCTCCTCACTGTTACAGTTCTATGACTTAATACTTCTGTATGCTCCAAGTTTGCATTTGTAAAACAGGCATGTTACTGCCAAAACTGTCCATTTTCAAAGTTAGCACTGCAGATTTTCCAACGAGATTTTCTAGTGTGAAAAGAGCTCAGAAGTTTTAGTGTTGTTTTTGCTTCCTCATTCCTATTACAACATGAACAATAAATAAAAATACTGCTCAGTATTGTTCTTGGGATGACTATTTGTTGCCTATAGGGACTTCTGAAGGATATTTTTTGTTGCTGTTTTCTTCACATGTTCTAAATGTAATTCAAATTTTGGTTTCCTCAGGATGAATCTGAATTTAGAGACAAACTAACTCCCATTACTATCTTTATGGAATATCGTCTGGATTACAGAACAGCAGCAGATGCAACAGGATTGCAGCCTATCCTCAACCAGTTCACTCCCGCTAATATGAGCAGACAGGTATTGTGTGTATTTCTGGTGTCCTCAGCATAAAAAGGACATGGAGCTGTTGGAACAAGTCCGGAGGATGATCAGGGGACTGGAGCACCTCCCATATGAAGATCGGCTGAGAAAGTTGGGACTGTTCAGCCTGGAGAAGAGAAGGCTGCGTGGAGACCTCATAGCAGCCTTCCAGTATCTGAAGAGGGCCTACAGGGATGCTGGAGATGGACTATTCATTAGGGACTGTAGTGACAGGACAAGGGGTAATGGGTTAAAACTTAAACAGGGGAAGTTTAGATTGGATATAAGGAGGAAATTCTTTCCTGTTAGGGTGGTGAGGCACTTGAATAGGTTGCCCAAGGAGGTCGTGAATGCTCCATCCCTGGCAGTGTTCAAGGCCAGGTTATACGAGGCCTTGGGTGATATGGTTTAGAGCGAAGTGTACCTGCCCATGGCAGGGGGTTGGAACTTGATGATCTTAAGGTCCTTTCCAACCCTAACCATTCTATGATTCTTACACAGTCTGTGATGACAGAACCCAGAACACATTTTGAGCTTTCAATACTAAGGTTCATCTTAGAACTTCTGAAAAATTATGATACCAAAATATGTATTTAGACTTTAGTCTTTGAATTATGGAAACATTGATGGTTATTGTATGTTTGTCTATTTGTCTTCTCTCTGTGTCAGATTTCTTTTTTTTGAGACGGGACTTCCTTTTCATGCATATAATGAATAGTTTTCTGCAGAACAGCAAGTAGAGTAGTATTAAAGTTGTCAGTCTTGAAGGACTGAAGTATTTCATCCATTGCTCCTATTATGCTGCTCTATGTATATTATATTTATTCCTATAATTCTCCTACAGTAATAACCATAGTTTTTCTGTTTCTGCCCATTATACAGATTTTTGCACTTGTTTGTAAAGAGGATAGTGGAGATGCAACTTAAATGAACAGATTATACAGAGGAAACACAATTAATGTCTGTAGACATCAGTCCTACAGTTGCAATGTGTCAGGATGAGGCACAATATCCCCGTATATAAAAACTCATTTGTTCTCTTCTGAGACTGAATTGAAGATATCTTGTAACCAGCTATTTAGAAAATTTTTATTTGGTGGTGAAACAGCATTATTGGAAATGTATGTTAGAACAGATGCAGGAATTCTTACCACAGTATGCATTTGATTTTTGCATAGGCACATATTCTGCTGGATTGTGGTGATGATAATGTCTGCAAACCAAAGCTGAAGGTTTCAGTAGAAAGGTAAATACATGAGAAAAATACTACAGGGAAAAAGAACTTCCCTACTTCAATTCTAAACTTCAAGAGCTTGTAATACTTTTGTTGAAATGATGTCTTGAAATAAGTAGACCTCAGTGTATACAATCTAAACTCATGTTTATTTGTTTTAAACAAAACCCATTTTTTACTTTGTAACCTAATGTTTTTAGCAGCTAATACAGGGAGAGCACATACCCTCACCCTATCCCCCATTATAAGTACACAGGATTTATGTGTATGTTTGCTAAGCTGGACATGCATGGCAGCACAAATCAGTGTTAGCTGCAATTGTGCCACTGTTCTGTCATTTAATACTAGACAGACCCATGAAGATGTGAGCAGGTGTGATTTTATCCAGCAAGGGGTAGAGTAGAGCTGTGTTGTCATATCTATGAAAAAAATTGTTGGATTGGTATCTTTTACTAAACCTGGAAAAAAGAAACAAATTTCAACTCATAATTCTTTCATAAATCTGTGATTTTTTGTGTGTTTTATGCCCAAAGCCATTATTAAGTGTATTACCTCTACTCACTAACATCATCTGGTGGGGTATTCCATGCCCTTAGTGCGGAGCTGTAGCATATGCACTTGTATGTAGTTAGTACAGTTCACAAATACACTAATTCATGCAAATGCTTCAGAAGCATTTTATATCAGTGCAGATACGGTTAGGTTTCCTTGTAGTTGGTGAAATTAAAATACATTGAACAGATATTCTTTTTGTGTTTGGAAAAAATGTATTACAGAGGTCTTTGGTGTATTCTGTTGTTGAGCCTTCCATCAAAACATAGCTAACTCTGCTAAGTAGGCATGTAATTCAAAATGTACACAGTGATTCAGCTGTTTGCAATTGTTTATTCCTTTTTAAAAAAGGTGTTGGTAGTTTTGTGGTTTACTGTAAACTTTGTACAAAAGATTTTTAAAAACCAGCACGTAATATTTGCTCCATTTTTGTGATTATAGATACAGGGGTTTTTTTTTAAACATGGTGTAGAGCTCTCTTGATATTCCTGAAGCATAGGTACTGCCTCTAGATTTCTCTAATGTCTTGTGCAATTTCAGAATGTCTCTTGTTTCTCTAAGTTCAACCAGTTCAATGCAGTTGAAAACCTGAACACACAGTTCATTTTTGCCTTTGTTGTTTTGTAGTGATCAGAAGCAGATCTATATTGGTGATGACAATCCCTTGACATTAATTGTCAGTGCTCAGAATCTAGGAGAAGGAGCCTATGAAGCAGAGCTCTTTGTCACTGTTCCACCCCAAGCAGATTTCGTAGGTGTTGTTCGTAACAACGAGGTAAAATTCCAACTGTCTTTCTTCTTTGAGTAGTCAGATTTCAGGTGCTGCTATGGAAGTTTGTGGGAGAGGGCCTGTCAGTGGTGGGTTTTATGCTTTGATCCTAAAGTAAAGCACTGAAAAAATGGTAAGGCTCTTCCAAGCCTCAAGGCTGTATAACACCTGGTTGGATGGTTCCAATTTAAGAGCTTACTGCTAACAACAAAGGATATTCATCTGTATGTTGGAGCTTGACACACCAAGTTTATCTGCTTCAACACTTTGTTTGAACAGTACCCTTAATTAAATTTAGATTTAGCATCTCATGCTACATAAAAAACTGGGCACCTGTGAGGCAAAAAGTGATACTGGGTATTACTGTTCTGTTCACCTAAGTATATAGAAAGACTTGGGTGTCAGTTATTCTAACTACAGAGAATATTAAAGTATGTTTCCTGATTTTCCCTTGTATTAGAAAATGTCTGTATAACTTCTCTTTCTCTGAATACATGTGAGTATATTCCAAATTTTGGTTTAGCCCATTATAGATACACAGAAATAATATAGTTTCAGATTTTCTTCATTATTGTTTTTATTTGATTTAATCTGTGATGAATCAATATCACGTTGCAGAATCTTAAGGGGAAAACTTTTTTTGCCCTTTATGAAAGGATTACAACTCTGATATACAATCATATCCTTCATACATGTTGGACTATGCCTTGCTTTGATTCTCCAGTTTGCCTCTGCTATTCTCAGTGCTTTGTGGTGTGGCTTTGTTCAAAATCTGATAGCTCCTCTAAGACATCTTTTTGAGTAAGCTAGTAAGAATTCATGTTATTTTGCATTTGAATCTTTATTTTCTTATGGAGAGTTTGCATGATTGCCAGAGTTAAAGAATCATATGGAGAAATGCTTTAGGTCACAAAATTCATCAGTGATACCCAATGTAGGAGTATTGAATTTCTCTTTTTTAGAACCTTGGAAAGAGCATCTATCTTCTATCAAAAATATCTGTCTCCATGGAGACTTTCATACTTCGGTTTTATTTAATTTTAGTGCTTGACTATTTTAGGGCTGAGAAATTATATTAAAACTAACACAGCGTATCTAGAACCAGACTTTCATCCAGGTCTCCAGATGTAAAGAATGCCATTCCTTAGTACTTTTTTCTGCTTTACTGCAGGCTTTAGCAAGACTGTCTTGTGCATTTAAAACAGAGAATCAAACTCGCATGGTAGTTTGTGACCTGGGAAATCCCATGAAAGCAGGAATTAAGGTAAGGTTTGGTCCAAGAGGTGTCTGTTATCTCAAGCAGTACAGTCAGCATTTTTCTTAATCACTGTAGTGGCTGGGCAGGATTTTTACTCACAGGAAATTAAGATTAGATGTAGCTGACATTTAGCTACCCACATGTTTGGTTAGTTCAGTGGAAATTTGTTTTAGCTTTTTGGCTAAATTAAAAGCTGAAAGGAGTGTTCATGAGTCATAACTCAAAAGGAGTAGTTCATTAAATAGTGGAATTAATGAATGCCGGTGCCTCTTTAGTTTGTCTTTAGATTTATTTCTGGTGCTTCTTCAGTTTTTCTTTAGATTTATTGGATATGTATTTTTAGTATATAACAAAGAGCTAGCTCATAACACACCTTTTTTTTTTAGTGTAAACTTAATAATGCTTCTCTCTTCTGCCTTGTTTTGTGGTTTGAGAGAGAATTTTGTCTAGTTGAGACCTCTACACTTCCACCAAATGTAGCTGGAATTTGAAGAATTAAATAACTGTTAGTGGGACCTAGCAGATATTAAGATGATGTGATGCAATAAGTCTTATTTTACGAGGAAATAATGTGAAAATCAGTCATGATTATAAACAGTTTGAAGGTGCTTTTCTTTCAAGAGACATTTTTAATAGATGAATAAATGTTATTCCCAAAGTCTTTCGAAGTACATCAAGCTGAACGGTACAGATGTTGAAATAACTATCATAATTGACATAGAACAAACTTTGGGAACTGAATTTTGAATCATTACTGTGCCCTGTTCTTCAGGCTACAGTGCTTTTTGCAACACATACGGAGGATCAGTTATGTGTAGAAATGGCTGAAGTAAGGGGGGTGAGCATGACTGTAAACATTACATTTCTGTTTTGTGGTAGTGATGCACTAGCTGAAATCTAAAGAGGACCGTACATTTCTAATCTTGATGAAGTGGACAAGTTTTGTTTGACAGTTCTCTGTGTGTGATCTCTTGTGACTACAAGCCTCAAACAATTTTGTTGTAGTATATTAAGTATATATATTAAGTATATATGGTTGCTGTATTAAGAAGCTTTTCTCACGTATTTTATCATGCTTCCACTGAGCCATGGTGATTTTATTTCTAAAGCTATTAGCTGGCCTGCGTTTCAGTGTGCACCAGCAGTCTGAAATGGATACCTCTGTGAAGTTTGACTTGCAAATTCGAAGGTATGGAAATCCAGGAGTATGTACGCCACCTGGTAGAAAACATGCTAAGTAAATACACTGTGAACTAAATAGATAGTGTCACTCTGGACTAATTCCCTGGTCTTTGCTTCATACTAGCTTAAAAAATAAACACACCCTTTAGATGAATTTTGTGTTCTAAAAAAGAGGAAAAAATGTAAGAAAAGGCAGTTTTCTGTTGGAATATAATCTATTTTGCTTACAGCTTTTAGACAGGCCATGGCACAAGTGAAATACTAATAATGAGGAACAAAACCATTTACAGCTTTAAAAAAAATCCTGTATTTTTCTACCTGCCTACCATTGTGATCTGACACTTGTGCAGTGACACAGAATGACTGTGCCTTTGGGTTTCTAGCCCTGTTTTAAAATTGATGTTTGAACTTTGAATTCCTTCTGAAGTAAAACCAGAATTTCAAATTTTATGAATTTTAAGGATGAGAGGTATAAGCCTTTCAGAAAAGGCAAAATATGCTGTTTGTTCTCCCTCATGGTTGAAAAAGGTTTTGGTATTTGGTTGGGCTTTTTTCTTTTTTTTTTTTTTTTTTTGGTTGTTGTAGTTGTGTTTTTTTGTTATTGTTTTTTGTTTTTTTTTGTATTTGGGATTTTTTTACCTTATCATTTAAGGGCTGCTTCTTTTATTTATTTTTTTTCCCTAGTGAATAAGTTATTCTTATCCACATTTGCCTACAAGGATTAAATAAGTTTAAACTTACCATTCCGTTTTAATGATACAATGATTCATACTGATCAAAGGCCTTGGCAGCATTAAATATCTCTTTGATATCACATTGCTGTGTGTTCAAATTTTTTCCCCCTCTTCTCCATCAGCTAGTAAGCTGTGCCAGTGCACATATTAGCATTTACGGGTCAGGAAGAAAACACAGTTGCATGTATTTGTTGATTACAGCAGCAGTGAAGAATAGCCTCTATCTTTCTAAAGGAAACTGGTTAAATAGACAGAATGATCATATGTGTCTAAGGAGATCAGGATTCTTTTCTCAGCTCCACTTTGAGGAGACTAGGTGTTCCCTGTATTTCTTTTTCTCTGTTTACAAAGAAAGTATGAAGAAATTTTATGTATGAATGACGTGTGCCTTGATATCTGCCATCTCTTGGTATATCTCAAGTGTAGGAAGGAATCAGATGTAAACTGTTTTAGACACTGTAAAGAGGGGTAATCAAAAATAGCCCTAGTGTGCTTTTCTGTCCTGGGACTAGTTTGAGGCCAACAAGACTCCGAGCAAAACACGTTGTAACTGTGGAATTTAGGGCTCTGCTAGCTATAGAGATGGTGTTATCCCACAGCACTGGCATCTGAATTTTCTTACATGTGGCAGGCTAAGGATGGAGTCAGCATGAGCTCTGTGTCCTTTATCGACTTCTGTCTGTCCACTGAGTGACCTCCAAACTGTGCGGAGGGTGGGCCTGTCAGGCATTTAAGTGAGAATTTGCTGGAATCTGCTTCTTAGTTTTTAGTAATTGTGCTTTCCTACAGTGGCTGAAGAGTCATGGTGTTACATGCATTTGTTTTAAGGTTTGGGGGCTTTAAATACTTAGCTTATTTCATTTCAGTGATTAACTTTTATTTTCTCTGCAGTTCCAACCTGTATGATAATCTAAGTCCAGTAGCATTCTATCAGGCTGACCTTGCTATTTTAGCAGCTGTTGAAATTAGAGGGTAAGCATTGATACTGTTGTCTCCCTTGGATAAGTTTGTATGTTTGCATCTTTAATTAGCTTTCACATCTGTGTACGTTTTCAAGAAGCCTTAGGGAATTTAGAAAGAAATTATGTTTCTCTCCATCCACCCATTGAAATTTCAGATCTTAAATAATTCTAAATAATTACAAAATGAATTCCAAAAGGGAGTGTTGTGCCTCTTTTACCAGAGGTTTCTTTAGGAGAAGAAATAAAAATTGCCCCTCGTTTTTGCAGTTGCACACTTTTCTCAAGGTCACTTTCCTCCTCTGTGAACTGACTCGGTTTTCATCCAAAAAACCTCTAAAACCCTTTTTAGAACCGAAGTTGAAAATCCTGTTGAAGATAAGTTTGCACTGCCCTCAGTTTCATCAACCTGAAGTATAATATACATATTGTATAAATATATGATACATTCATTACTGTGGTCTAATTTGTTACTTTTTGAGAGGCGAAGGCTGGCACAACTGAAAAGCATTACTGCTAGCTTCACTGTTTTCACTTCATGCTGAATTAGTCTTATCACTGTACTGATAAGTCTCTGCATCATCAGTATTTCCATTATCTAAGTATTGCACACTTTGTAGTTTTTGGATCACTTGTATGTATCAATTCTGTTAATGGTTTATTAGATTCTGTAGGATGAATCCAAAGTTTAGGGCAGGCAAAAAAAAAGATTCTGAATACAAGGCTCATCTTTTCATGTACTGAAGAAAACTGAACATTTAATATAAAGACCATTTGATCTCTTCTTTCTGATTTTATATGCAGAGGATGAAAAATTGGAAATCATATCTTAAGCATGTTAATTTTCTAGTGAGATTTTTCTAGTGAATTACATTCACCATTTATACTTTATAATAATGACTTGTTTGCTCTGCTGTTTAGTGTATCGTCTCCTGATCACATATTCCTTCCTGTTGCAAATTGGCAGCTGAAAGAGAACCCAGAAACAGAAGATGATATTGGGCCTCTAGTGCAGCATATCTATGAGGTGTGCAGTTACTACTCGTTTCAATTACACAGTTCTGTGGTAAATTAAATCTTTCTGGTGTAGCTTTTCTCTGGACTAAATTACAAATTTTTTTCTTCAGTTTATTCTTGCATGGAAACAAAGATTTAATTTTTTTAATGCTGGGTCAATAACTGTCTGCAAGAAGGGTTGCAGTGCTTGCAACTACTGTTACAGCAGCAGCCAAATAGAAAAGGCTGATTTATTTTTTTTCATCATTACACATCCTTTACTTCCTAGCCCTTTACTTTCTTTCAAAAAATCTAGATAAAACTTTTGAAGTAACTTAAACTCTGAAAATGACTCATACTGTAAATTATTCAATATCCTCATTGGTATTCCAACTGTTCTGTAATATTACATTCTTTTGCCTTGAAAAAATTTAAGTATTTTAGTTCCTTAAAAGAATGATCACAGCCTTAATCTAGATTGTTTAATTAAGCAAAATTTACTGAGAGAGCTGTGTGAATAAGAATAGTTAAAAGTTGTTCTAGAACTTAAAAGACCATTTATCTCATGAAATTTAAGGGTGTATATATCTGTGCTCAGAGTCTCTTGGCTGAGACACATACAGTAGCTGAGATTTGTACAACAGACTTCCAAAAAACCCTAATTCCATATGGCTTTTCTTCGAAGTATTTTTTATTGAATACAAAATTCATTTTATGTTTTGCCTGTTGGGGGACTGAAGTTAAGCTACCATTTTCAGGTCAAGTTGCTGCTATTCCCGTAAGTGGCTGGGGTAAGGTTAGTGGCAGTATCATTTAAAATAACAGCTATGTGCACAAAGAAGGCAGCATTCATTTTTTAGTTTATATCTGTTACCTTTATTTTCATAATCAGCTAAGAAACAATGGTCCAAGTGCATTCAGCAAGGTGATGATGACTCTGCAGTGGCCTTACAAATACAAAAACTACACACTGTTGTATATTGTTCAATATGAAATTGATGGTCCCATGAACTGCACTTCTGATATGGAAATCAATCCATTAAAAATTAAGGTAAGTAGGACTTTCCTTTAGAATTGTATGAAGTATATTTGTTTGGCTTCATAACACACTTAAAATACCCATATCCCTGAGAATATCTAACACTGTCTTGGTTAAGTTTTCATCTGTTGCTGAGGAATGAGACTGCACTGTTTGATAGCACTTGTCAATGTATATAGCAGGTGAAATAAAAGACAATAGATTGTCAACCCCAAAATAAATTTGTCTTTTCTTTTTTCTCTTGAGGACTGTATTGTATGAGTTCTAAATGCAAAGCAGTGGAATTATATTGAATGAGGTCATGAACAAAAACATTCCAGATGCTTCTGGGCTGTTTATGTAATTATTCTGGGGTTTATTTTTTGGAAGAAAATGGCACTAATTTTTTTACTTCTAGTTTATTTATCTAGGCCCTCATCCAAATGCCACACAGGTCAATACAGGTGTTTCACTTTTCCCAGTAACTTCTGGACTTCTGTATGTCTGGACATGTGTACATGTGTACAGGAGTATATGGTACATCAGTACCATACAGTGCTATTTTTTCAGAGTAAAAACCAGAAATGTTGAGGAAGAATCTTTAACAGATTGCAAAATTGAATTATTTTTGCAGTCTAGGAGTATTTGTTTTCTATACATGACAAAGTTTTGAGTTGAAAAATAATTAAGATACTCAAGGCTCTGTATTAGTTCTTAATATAAATTTGCATCAGTGGTCTAATAAAGGCAGGAGTAACATTTTAATCACAGCAGTAGGTAAAGTCAGAGTCTGAAGAATAGCTAGGATAGGAAGAGAGAAACCTGATCAATTATGTATTTTCTTCACGTTAATTTAGAATTCTTCAAGTGTATCTAAATGTAGGAATTATTTATTGGTTTTCCTTCATGTATCCTAGATTTCTCCTCCTAAAGATGATGATAAGAATGACACACTTAGCAGGGAAGATAATCGCCATCACCGTATCAGTCAAAGGGATATAGCGGCCATTGAAGGAGACGTGCATACTTTGGTAAGCTCTCAGCATTGATATGCTGATAATACTTTTAGGGTTTTTTAAAATGAAGGTGAAGATGAAAGTTCCATGGGATGAGGAGTAATTAAAAAAAATCCATGTCCTCCATTTAAACACTTACCAGACAAAAAAAGTCATATGCTCTTGAGCTGTTGGTTGGGTTTTCCCCCAGTATGCATCAGTTTTCCTTGGGGTAGTCAGCCAGTGAGACATATGACTATGATTTTGTGCTGTTATGTTTCCAAGTCCTCAAAAAACAAGGTCAAGTTGGGCACTTCATTCAGAATCAGTGACTAATTCACAGACTAATATCCAGTATTCATAATAATTTCACTGTATTGTACTTACAGTGGCAAATATACCTTCACTGTACAGTGCTTTTATCTATAATATAGCTAAAATCACAGTTATAAAATGAAGCCTTGTTTTGATCTGTTTTCTTCATAAAACTCATGATTAAACTCATGGTTTAACATCAGTATTATCTGATGGAATTTAATGGAAATGTGATTGAGAAAGGCCAGTTGAACTTCTGTAGTCCCAAGTATGGCTTATAGATCAGGCCAGTCAGTTAAGTTTGAAGATTTCCATTGAATGCAACAAAGCATATTTGGTTGGCACCAAGTGCAGCTAATTGCCGTAAGTTTTCCTGTCAAAAACCATAAGGAGGATGGTAATGTGAACTGACCAGAAACTGGCCCCCACACCCTCCAACCTTTTTTACTATGTACATAGATAAAGTACATACCTTAAAGCCACTTCCAGCTGTTTCATGTTTGGGATCCAAGTGGCTCATGTAAGAATTTTCTGAATGTAAACTTTTGGGAGACTGTAAGTAATTATTCAATATTAGGGGTTATTAAATACATTTGATTTGTTTCTGGTGCTTTGCCAGGAAAAGAGGACAAAAGATTGTCTATACAAGTAAGGTAATGCCAATAATGACTTTTCAAATATTTGCATGTTCAGAATATCCTTCCTTATTTTTATATGCAGGGTTGTGGAACTGCTGATTGTTTAAAGATAGTCTGTCAAGTAGGTCACCTGGAAAGGGGAAAGAGTGCAATATTGTATTTAAAATCACGCCTTTGGACCCAAACTTTCATGAATGTAAGTGACTGTGAATTGAATATTCTGTCCCTGCTTCTGAAACATAAAAAGTGATTATTTTTTTTAATCCACATGTGATACTAATTTTGTATTTTCTTACACAGAAAGAAAATCACAATCACTCCTATTCTCTCAAATCTTCTGCTTCCTTCAATGTTATAGAATTTCCTTATAAGAACCTTTCTTTTGAAGATATCCACAATTCTACAGTAGTAAGTCATTTACATCCAGCTTCAGTTACCATACATAATTACTTTGAAATGAATACAAAACCAGTGATGATTGAGTAACTTTCTGTGGCTTGGTATAATGATAATTTTGTCAAATATTTGACTCATATATTAATTTCAGTTATACACATACAGTTGAGGGTAAAGCAAAACTTTTTGCCCTAAACCAAGAGTTGACAATAATTGTAGCTTTAAAGACTTAACTTAAAATGAAAAACATGACGAACAGTCCTAATGTTCTTGTTGATACCATTGTTGTTAGTGAAATATTTTACTTGAAAATTGTCTTCTGCTGTAGTAGCATTTAGAGCTTGAATAATGGACCTTTATTATATATATATGAAGTACTATGTGAAAGTGGAACAAAGGGACCATCCGAAACCCTGGAGGGTTTCATAGAGACACGAAAGAGAATATGTAATATTTAGGTATTATTAAATGCTTAATAAATATTAAATATATTGAGGTATACCAGACTGAAACTGCATGAATGAAGTTGGCTTGTCGCTGCTGTGCAAAGTGTGATTTATTGTGATTTTCCATTAGGTTACTACAAACATTACATGGGGCATTCAACCACAGCCTATGCCTGTGCCAGTGTGGGTTATAATTTTGGCTGTCCTAGCAGGATTATTGCTCTTGGCTGTTCTAGTATTTGTAATGTACAGGGTAAGTACTATATTTGGGGATTTGTATTGTTTTCTTTTCCCTACTAGCGATGTGTTCCTTCAAATAGTACCAGCAACTTACAGAAATACCTTGGTCCCTTAATCAGCTGAATCAGTTACATTTCTTTGGAGGCCAAGAAAAATGAAAAAGAGAGTAGGGGTATCTAATAAAATCTGATTATGAAAGAGAAAGGGTGCGTGTATGTTTTGAAAAACACAGCACAGTTTTCTTTATTGTTCTCTGAATCACAGATGGGCTTTTTCAAACGTGTGAGACCACCTCAGGAAGAACAAGAAAGAGAACAACTTCAACCACATGAGAATGGGGAAGGAACATCAGAAGCTTAAGCAGAGTTTTATCTGTAAGACATTCTGAATTTTTTAAATGCTTACATATTGGTTATGGACATTGCTTTTCCCCCCTAAGGAAAAAACACTCATGACTGCAAAGTTGCTGGTCTTGGAATGTATCAGCATGTAAAAAATAGGAGCAATATAATTAAATCCTCCTTTTTGTATTACTTAAGTTCATACATGTGACTAATGCATCTGCACTGATTTTTGTGTGAAAAAAAAATAATATGTAGTGCTATAATTTTGCTTATTGGGACGTAGGAGACATCATCTTTTTTGATTCACTGACCAACTTTACACGAATTGCTACACAGATTCTGTGTTTGCTCTTGAAGCCAACAGTTCCCATAGATACTTCCTGGATTACACACATTTTGATTGATTTTTGTTGGCGTATACTACATTTCCTAGCTCTTGAAAGGTAGTTGCAAAAAAAAATGAAAATAGCTTGTTTTACAAAACTGAAGAATATTCTTTGACCATTAACTCTGCTTATGTTTTTCCTCCTGCTCAAAAAAAATATTCAGTGCTTATTCCATTGAGCTTATTCAGTGGAATCATTCACATCTGCATGCCTGTTTCCCTTCTGGCTCAGTCTTGTGGTTTCCCTCTAGACTTTACAAATAGTGTTCTCCAGGTCCTAGATCTCTTACTGGAGGGACTGAGCTTACAGAAACAGAAGTGAGCCATAGAAAGCTGGGGATGATGTACTTTCTATGGGATCTAGTGAAAAGATTCAGGGTAAGATACAAAGACTGCTGTGCATTTCCACAGAGAAGGTTACAAGTGTTCCACTGAATTATTGGTAGCATGGATTAATTCAGATACTGCCAGGGACAAGATGTTGGACTGTGGCTGCCAACAGATGTGTCTAATGAGAAAACTCATAGCCTTTATATTCAAGGCTAAACCTCCACAGGGTTGAAAGCTAAGTTTGTATATTACTCAGGTTTGAATTTCAGTTTCTCCAAAACAATGGAAGGAATACTTTGTGACAGGTTACCTGACGCACTGTAAGAAACTTGTTATTAATTTTCACAGCCTGTGGTTGACCATGTCCAAGTGCAGGATGGAATAATACAGGGACTGTTTAAATTAGAGTATCTGCCAGCCAAACATAACTAGATTACATCAGTACTTCCGTTACTGTCAGGCCTGCCTTGCCACCTGCCTGGAGAGACCAGTCAGCTTGTCAAATGAAGTTTGTATGTAGCTGGCAATGCAAGAGGGTTTGTTTGAAAAGAGACTGTTGATTTGCCTTGCTTCATTTTGTTCATTCAGTGTTTCACTCATAGTATGCTTCCTTTCACCAGACACATCTCATTGCACAAGACATTTCATTATGTCAATACATTTCATTACCATAAAAGGTACTAAATATTTTCTTGCACTGTTTGTTTTTTAAACCTACCAAAAATTCAGTGGTTTAAAGCATGGGTTTGTTATTCTTAGCTTGGTGTGGCAAAATTAAGCTTCTTATATTTAAGAGAGAATAGAACATTGTCTTTATGCATTTCAGTAGACATGTAGTTGCAAATTAGGAGGTGGTTTGGCTTGCAGCCATGCGTATCTGTGTTGCACGAACCTGAGAGTGGACATAGTTAAACTATTACAAAGGTGCCTTATATGAGATTTGTTTACTCTCTATTCCAAAAAGGGAATAAATTACATTATGAACTCCCTGTATGCAGCCACATATTAAAACAAAGACTCCTACTGTAATTATACCAGTGAGATTTCTATGTAGACAAACTCTTCAAACAACAAAACCTCTGGTTTGGTTTGGGTTTTTATCTAGGGTTTTTTGTTCAAAGCTGCATCTCTCCCATAAATACTGCAATATCCAGTAAATCCAGAATTATCTGAAAAGAACAGTTTGATTCAACTCCCATATCTGCATCCTTTCCAAGATTTACAATCCACACATGGCTTTCATTGTTAAGTTCATTCTTACTGAACTGTGATGGCATTTGAGTCATTAAGAGAGACAGAACAAAGTTGGGGGCAGGGAGCAGTTACATATATCAGATATAGGCTTGAATATTGACCCTTTTACATGTTTTTGTTTTAGACAATTTATTTAGATATAATTAGTTTATATGAGAGGATACAGGGCATAATTCTGCATTCACTGAATTTTCAGGGTCTTCAGTGTGGGAAACTTTTTATTTTTGTCTTATAAAATAAGTTATTGTCACTAGTAATATAGTAAAGAATCAGGAGTCAGGCTTTGATCCTGGTCTCAAAATGTGATTATAAAACACAACTTCAGTTATTTATGCAGGCTTCTAGTTCACACACTTTATGAACTGATTATCTATATGCAAGGAGATTGTTTTTACCCAGTCTTAGTAGGTTAAAAGGTTTAAGAGACTGTCAAGACAGATTATAGCTCTAATTCTTACATGTGTGCTTTCATTACATGTACACACTGTGGTGACTTGAAATTTGTTAGACTACTTGCATGTCTAGGCATTATAAGGAGATGAAAATAAATTTTAAAAAGCACATTCAAGATCTCTTCAGCTTCCATGGAAGGACCCATAGCATTGTTACTGTCAGTGCTAGCTGCATCTTAATTTTACCGTGGCAGCTGGAAATTCATTTTGCTGATTTTCAGGGTGAAAAGGTACATGTTATTGGTACAACTGCTGTAGCTATGGAAAGATTCTTCCATTTACTGAAGCTATATAAAGTAAGACTTATTTAAATGATTTTTATTTCCTTGTATTCTAATGGAGAAGAAAAGTAAATAGTTGCTTCTCCATGTTCTCTAATTTCAGTTTGGTTAAAACCAACCAAACAAAACAGTACCATATGTAAATTGTAATGCAGGTTACTTAGCGAACATGAATATAACACACCAAATTCAGTTTAAAGTAACATTTCTGTCAGGAAGGTTCTGTACAGGATGTTTTCCTGAATGGGGGTTCAGGAAATACTTGATCTCGTGTTCTAGATTCAGCAGTAAGATTATAGACTATATATGTACTTGTGTCAATATAAATTTCATGTTGATATACTGACACTGATGTATTTTTACGGAAAGTATTGTAGAATGATGTTAAAACTTTTAAAGAAACTTTTAGAAATTTATTTTGAAATTAAATTAATGCCCTTGAGGCAGAAATCATGTGCATAAAATGCATACTGCAAGTACTGAAGAATTACAAGTACAGTAACAGAAAACTAGTCCTCTTGAGAGTTATGTTTCAGCACCATTATTTTTTATTATATAAATTCAACAGGTATGTAATTATTTAGACAATGAAAACATTTTAAGAGACATATCTTTTATAATGAATTATGAAATTCTCTAAGTACTCCAGTTTGCCATTACTGTAGCATCTCATGATCACTATTAAAAAGTTATTTCTATTACAAAATGCATATTATCTAATACTAAATTTGACTGCCAGTATTTAGAAAACATAAAATAAGGAACCTAATTTATAGTTTTACATCTCTTTCAATAAACTACACATTTTGGAGATAGCTTTTGTTTAAGCATGACTGCAGAGACAAATGTAGGATACATTTATCAGCAGAAGCTGAAATTTTTGAAGAAACGTTCACAGATATCAGTATCAAATTTATCATTTTTTGTCCCATTTTTTCTGTTTTACACATTGATCTTTTTTTGTCCCATTTTGATTTACACATTGATCTTTGATTCACTTAATGCTTGTGAAAACTTTAAGAAAGTTTATTATATATGCTCTTTCTTTATAAAGCATTTTTTCCAAGCAAAGATTTAATATTTAGTTGTTTCTAAACTTTGATGCTTACATAATCTTTACAGTAAACTCTCACAGGTATTTTGAAAATATGTCAACTATAATCAGAATATTCCTGGTGATCCTAAAGGTTCATTTTGCACTTAGCAAACCCAATTGTTTCAAAAATCTGTTGGTTACCCTGGCAAAGGCCCTGCAGTGTTTATTCCTACACTGTCACCAGTAGTCACAGAGCAGCATTACCCTGGTGAAAATCTAGTCAGTTTTTGTCTCTGGTCCAGACTAAAGACCTGTTCCAGAGTCTAATGAAGCCATAGAAAACCTGACATGCAATGCAACTTGCTTTGAATGTGACCCTTTGTATTCAGTGCTGCTGGCTTTTAATGGTGAAAAAATGATAGGATTTTATAACAGCAAAATTAAAATACAAAAAAATGAAAAGGTGGTGGCAGACCATGGAAGAGCCTTACAGCTTGTCTATTTCAGAGATGGGAAGAACCTGTTAGTTCTCTGTTGACTGTGGCCTCCTATCACAAACAAATCCCACAGTTCCTATCATGATTAGAAGCTGAGCTCTAATAACTCTCATTGCTTTGAGTGAGATCTTTGGTACTGAATTTTATCTTCCAGTTCCCAAGTGCAATATAACATGATCAGATCTAGTTCACTGCCCAGTAGTCTGCTTATTTTTCTTTGCCTAAGAAGGAATGTAGCAAGTTTTTCATCACCCACATTGAGTGAAACATGATGTACATTCTAAGGTGCATCCATTACTAACTCTTGAGTTATTGAGAATTGGTACAATATTCTTTAAGTCTACTGTGGAAAAACTGACTAGAGCCTATACAATAATGAGTTTGACTTTGTAGTACTACTACTGTTTCATGTGATTATGGTATTTAGCATTTTGGTCTATTTTTTTTTTTCAGTGTGTAGAATTTCAGTATGATACAGGAAATCTAACCTTTCATGTGATGAAAATATGCTGCATTAAGGTTGAATAACTTGACCCTTGGCTTCTGCACAGTAAATGAAGATTAATGTAGCATTTGCATAATCAAAAAAGCTTGCAGGTTTAGGAGGCCCTTTCTAGTCCATGAAGGAAACCTGTGTGTTATGATACTAATATGTTAAAAATATAACACTATTCCTTTGTAATAGATTTTTATTTTGCCTTTTTTGTTTTTGCTTACGCATTGAATAAATAGAGGATTATTTTCACAGGCAGAAAATTAACATACTAATGAGTGCTGTATTATGGGTTTCTTAGTCATGTAGTAAACACTTGTAACAAATGGGAATATTTTCAGTAACTATGAACTTGTTTCAAAGGCCTTCAGTACATTTAAAGAGAGCAATATACATTTGAAGTCACCTTATTCTTATGAAATTATAAATCTTGCAAAAAGAAGCAGCTATTGTGGCACAGTAATTTTGTACTGATATCAATATATAAGCTATTAAGCTGTGGTTTTCTTTTCAACTCATTCTTCTCATCCTAATTCAAATTTGATTTTATTAGATCGTATTTTTCTATATATGTATACCATTTCAAAATGTTATGATTGGATAAACTGAAAAATGTAAGTATTGAGTTGATTCTGCTATTTAGATTTTTTGAATAAAATACCTCTTAATTAACAGGGATTCTGTTTTGGTTTGGTTGTGGGGGTTTTGCTTGTTTTAATTCTGGACATATTTTTAAAGTTGCATTCAATTCACCTGAAGATATTTCATAGTACATGTTTATAATCCACAGTTCTCTATTAAGTACGAAAAGGTCACATTTATTCAACTTTTACATTCTCATCTAAAAGGCACATACTAACTTGAGTCTAAAAAAATGGGAATCGTAGGCAAGAAAGAAGATCTAGTCACAAATCATACTGTGTCACAAGAAGACTTATTTCCTACAAAAAAAATTGTATATTGAAAGTATTTCTTATTTCATAGCTGCCACATCACTGTAGAAATAGTGAGGTTTTGTCCTTTGGTTAGGAAAATTCTCAGGAGGGTGGTGTTTCTTGTTGTATTATTTGACTAATTTTACTTTAGTATTACATACTTCTTGTTTAACAATCATACTGATCTTTGTGAGTGGGTGACAGTAAATATTTTGTCTCACAATAAAGACATGTTTATTTTATATTGCTAGAACACTTACTTAGAAATAAATGTTGTGCTTGTGAAACCTTTAGAAAAATCTCTGAACTACCTAGTTCCCTGGATTGCTAGTAAAGAATTTGCTAACCTAAAGAAAATAATAAAAAAGGACACTGCAAAGAAGAAAACCTGATACTTGTGTTTTAATTAACAGCTTCCAGTGGCCTTACAGTAGCTACGCCTAATGTGCATAAGGAAACATTACAGCAGTATTGAAAACATGACTCTTGCCATGTGTTCAGTATACGCAGACCTAGTTTTTGTTAAATAAAACACCTTCAGTTAGTTATCAGCATAGTGATTATTGTTTAGTAGTTCCAAATTAATGCATTATTGAGAAATTAGAGACAACAACTACTCATTACAGCAACAAGGTAAGAGTGGTTTTTCAAATTCCCATCTTATGCCATAACCTTCTTAAACGAAATGATGGTCCATGTCTTGTGGACACTTAGAACACAACTCCACTGCTTCCACTTAAGTTATGCTGCTTTATGTTGCCTGGTTTTCTGACTCTTTGCATACACACATAATATTTTATTGTATGCTTTTAGTAAGTTAATTACTGATACATTAATACTTTGTTACATTGTTCTTTGTTAATATATTTTTAATGGCCAGTTCAAGTGACTAAGAACAGGGGAAAATTGAAAATACTTCTTTTGTAAGGATATCATCTAAATGTGAGAAGCAGGAAAAAAAAAGTCAAATACCCCATTACCTTTACAATTTCACATGCAGTCTGAGCCTCTTACTGTTTTTCAGACAGTTTTTCAGAATCTATCTATATTTACATTTTTGTGTCATTTGTGTACATGCTTTTCAGTCCCTGACAAAATACCAGATGCCATGTTATATCTCATTGGCTGCTGCTGATGTTTGTAATTTGAAGAGTGAGCACCCTTTAAAGACTGCAGGAGTGACTGCTGGACATACTTCCTCAAGTGAATACTTGGGTAGTTGATATAACTAACTTATGGGCTTTCATTCCTTTTCACAGAAAATTTGTTACGAAAACGTAATACTGATTATGATTTATTTTTTTTTCTGAAATGGGTGTGTCCTGGGTTCAGCAGTAGCAGTCATTTTTCTCCTTCTTAGTAGCTGGTGCAGTGCTGTGGTTTTGACTTTCAGCCTGGGAACAGTGCTGATAACACTGATGTTTTTAGTTGCTGCCCAGTAATGTTTACTCTGACCAAGGACTTTGAGTCTCATGCTCTGCCAGGGAGGAGGGGAAGCCAGGAGGAAGCAGAGACACAGGACACCTGACCCACACTAGCCAAAGAGGTATTCCATACCACAGCATGTCAAAGCCCACTATATAAACTGGGGGCAGTTACCCAGAAGGGCTAGGTCACTGCTAAGGTGGAGCTGGGTATCAGTTGGCGGGTGGTAAGCGGTTGTATTCTCTTCCCTTGTTATTTCCCTTAGCATTATTATTATTGGTGGTAGCAGTAGTGGTTTTGTGTTATACCTTGGTTACTGGACTGTTCTTATCTCAACACGTGGGAGTTACATTCTTCCAATTCTCCTCCCCATCCCCCTGGGAGCAGGAGGAGGAAGAGGGGTGAGTGAGAGAGCTGCGACGTGGTTTCTGGGTTGCCGGCTGGGCTTAAACCATGACAGGGTGTTACTGTGTGCTTTAATCTCTTCTCAGTAATTTATCTAAATGCAGTACAAACAATTAATTTCCACACATTATTCCCCTTTTGAAGCCATTTTCAATGAAACTCTTATTGCACATTTAACAAATTTGTTTCAGAACTTTATAAATTAATAATAGTGCATATTCATATCAAGAACATTAGTTTAAAATGAGGGAGCTGCCAAGTTGGTTCAACTATCTCTCCCCAGATAAACATGATTTACCTAAGTCTATGAATATTTGGAAATTAACATGGTGATGGGTAGCAGTGCTGAGCCTGCAGCCACAGGCAGACCTAAGCCCTGTGTGTATTGTTTCTCGAGCAGGTGTTAAAGCCAGATGAGGGTTTCACAGTCTGTCTTCCCTAGTAACCAAGGCTTCTCTTTAAAGCACTTAGAATATGCAGGGATAGGACAAGAGGGAATAGCTTTAGGCTGACAGGGTACATTTAGATTAGATATTAAGAAAAAAAATTATTTACCATGAAGCTGGCAAGACACTGACAGAAGTTGCCCAGAGAAGCTGTGGCTGCCTATCCCTGGTAGTGTTCAAGGCTAGGTTGGATGGGGCTTGGAGCAACCTGGTCTAGTGAAAGGTGTCCCTGCCTGTGGCAGGGGTGTTGGAAGTGGATGAGTTTTAAGGTCCTTTCCAACCCAGACCATTCTGTGATTCTATGTATATCTCTATACCTCCTGTTACCACATAAACATTTATCAGACAAATTCATGAACAAAGGGAGCAAATTACTCAAAGCATTAGCTAGCTTTTTGTAGACCCCTTTCTTCCACCTGAGAAGATGCAATGTTGCAGGGATTTCAAAATGAATTCAGCTCTAACAGAGGCTGTGTGGAAGCAGCCTTTTTGCTGTGCACAGATACGAGGTTAAATGAAGAAGCTGGGTGTCGTGATGTGAAGGAGGGAAGCAGATACTGAGCTGATGTTTTCTAATCAAAACAGAATCTGTGAGCTGCAGGAGGAGGGTTCTATATCAAGTAAACAAATAATTGGTTTATTTGTCTGTTCTTTGTGCTCTTTTGCTTACTCAGAAGAAAGGTGTTTTGGGAGTTTGTTTTGCTTTTTTCTTTTATTTTTTGTGCTGATGAACAAAAGGGAGAGTGTGATGCCTTTCTAAAGAAAAGTACTGAAGATAACCTGCTGAGGAGGGTGTCCATTTCCCACTACAGTGTTATGCTGCAGGTAGTGGTGGTTCATAATGCACGAGTGATGAAGTCAGTCCATTCTCTGGCAGTCCCAAAAAGTGCCAGCAGACTATCAGCAACTGCAGTAAAAGTGAACTGTATTTTCTATGCCAATCCCAAATCTATTTGAAGTCACTGTTAATGGCAATTAACTACATTACAGAATGGCTTTAAATCACAAGAAAAAATGTATTTTTTTTTTTATGAGAGAACTGTTAAAAATACACACTGTAATCTGGTAGTTCCTCTTTGTGTGGGAAAATTTCTATTCCTTTATAGTTTTCCTCCTACATTTGAAGAAATTTTCTCTGATCTGAAACTAAAAAAATTTGGCCTGATATGTCATTATGTCTAAACGAAGATTTTTAATAGCTAATATTTATTTTATTAGAAGGCAAATAGAGTGATTTGATACTTTTCCAAGGAATTTCTATGCAGTACTCATACACTGAAAATGTAGTATGTTCTGGCATGTCCCTACAGTGAGTGTTTGGCTCACTGAAATCATTGCATGGGCTCACTCATCAACACTAACGTGAAATTCATTGTGTGGTGGTGCTGGCACATGTTTAGCTCTGAAACATGCAGGCAGTTTCATTCTGTGGGTGAGCTAGATTTATCTAGCTGTTCTGTCTTTGGTGAGCTGTAGCAGTCTTACCTGCTGTCAATAACTTGAGCAGTTTTTCCATGATCCTTAGGTTGCATCCGCAAGCGCAGTCCAATTTTACCTACATTAATGTGCATCCTTAAATCAAAAAAATGTGGATTGTTTGCTATTAGGGCCGTTAATGCAAATAAGCATGTAGATAGGGCAAAGACATGCCAGTGTGTGGAAGCAAAGCTTTAGGAGACAAATACAGCTATGCCAGTGCCTGAGTGAAAGTGGTTTTCCAGTGACACCAAGCCACCATATGCACCCACCCGGTAAACACTACGTGCTGCACTGGGGTTGCATAAGGCGGTTTAACACTCTTTCAACAAACGTCAAAACTAATGTGCTTCCCAGCTCGGAGGGCTGAATGGTCACGATCGCGGCGCGGTGTCCTTCCTTTGGTAAACTAATCGAAGGCCCGGTTCTCCCTCTCCTCTGCCCGGCAGCAGGTACGAAGTACCATCAGCAGGTACGAAGGGCGAGGCTCCTCAAGAAAGCAATAAGCCCGCACCTCCCCGTCCTCCGCAGGCCTTCAAAGACGGGCCGCAACCAGCAGCGCTCTCTCCCCTCACCGCTGGCCTCGCTCTTTGCTACACAAAACGAACCGCCACACCCCCTACCTCTTTCCCACCGCCCTTTCCAGACCCTTGCCTCAGCAACACCACGGCCCCTCCCGCCACTCAGGCCCCGCCTCCCCCACTCCCGGGGGGCGGGGCGGGCGGGCGCCTGCTGTGCAAAGTGTTGCCGCAGGGGTGGGGAGGGTCCGTCGCTGTTGCTGTAGCGCCGCCGCCGGAGTTGCCGCTGGTTCCGGCTTCCAGTCCGCGTCCTTGCCCGCAGTATGCCTCCGGTGCCCTCGGGCTGCTCGCCATGCTGGGGACCTGCAGGCGCCTCTCTTCCCTGCTCCTGGGGCTGGCTGCCGCGATGCTGATGCCGCTGCTGATGTTGGGGCGGCCGCCTCTCGTCGACGGTGGCGCAGCCACCCACCCTCTGCAGCAGCTGGCGGCGCTGCCGATGGGCTACCCTGCTGCCGCGACGGCCTCAGGTACCGATCCCCTCCGCGTTCCCACTGCCGGGCGGATACCTCTGTTTCCTGCCTTCCTTGTGGAGATTGCTTTTGGCCGGGCCGCCCCGCTGCTATCATCTCCCGGGGCCGGCGTCCCTCTCACAGCTCCTGCCTAGTTGCCGAGGGGCGTGTTGCTTCGAGCCGGTGCCAGCCTGTGCATTCCGGGCGTTGCGCTGCCGTGCGAGGGCCGGGCTTTGTTTTTAATGAAGCAGGTAGCGGAGCCGTGGGAAGCTGCTGCTGCGGGGAGAGCAGGAGCCATCTTTAATATCGCAAGATCTGTGTGCAGCTGCCGTAGCATGTCACCAGTAGTCGTGTTTTTGCCCTAGCTCTGGAGATCTCAAGTGCCAGGCAAAAGGCCTCCGGGGAAGCGGGACTCTACCCGTTCTCGATGGCTTGCAGGAGTCACCAGAGAGATGTGTGTGTATATATATATATATAGAGAGAGAGAGAGAGAGAGAGTACAAAAATATTTATTATATACATGCATTTCTATATATCTACTTATATCGATATAAAAATAAATGAAACCTAGCTGGTAACATTGGCAAGTGTCATAAGCCCATCAAAAGAGAGATGGGGCTGCTGAGCTCATTAGTTTTTGCATCTCGTCTGCAGAATGAGGAAATACGTTCTTTCAGCTGAGAGTATGAAAATAATGCGCTTATTTCAGCTTTAGGCCTTGGTGTTACAGTCAAACCCCTTTGTAGAACTGGGTCAAGTGATAAGGTGTTTGTTCTGTCATCTGGTTTAAAAAATATGTGTGCATTTTGAAGTGTTACTGGCTCAAATCAGGATAAAAGCCCGGTATTTTTATTGACATGTTGCCTTTCACCAAAAAATTTCAAAATGATTTCAAACATGATTTAAGACCCATCATCACTGACGCTCTGGGCACATCACTAGAGCATATATTTCTTTTTTAAGATATATATGCATGTTTCTATTTCCAGTTGAACTCAGGAAAGTATAAAATGTTTTTAGTTTTAGGCATATGGTTAGTATTTTGCTGAATTGAGGCAAATTTATAAGGCTGCCAAAGTATGTATGTTTATTAGGAAATATAAGCAAAGGTCTTGAGTTATGTCTTGATGTAGAGCTAGAAACTAGATTTAGTAGAATATCAACACATTCTTAAAATGCCTTGATTTGCCCTTTGGTTTCTTTCTTATGTGGGTTTGGGTTTTCGGGGGGGGTTTGTTTTGTTTTCTTTGTTGTTTTGGTTTTATGGTTTGTTGTTTTTTCAAATGCTTGAACTATAGGACTTTAGAGGAGGGTATTTGATGAACAGCTTGGTTCTTGTTTTCCTCTTGAACTGACGATTTTTCATTATTTTAATTATGTTCATTATTCTGTGTCTAACTGTGCTTGTAGCAGAATATACGATGAATCACCCACCAGCAAACCCCACTTAGAAATTGGCAGCATTTCTAGCTTGGGCAATGAACATTTTGCTCATTAAAAATTGAGTGCCTCACAAAAAAAGGGACAGTTACTGTAATTTGATGATCCCCTTTGGTTTCACGTATTGCTTTATTTTCAGGAAGCTCTAATACCTTTCTGCCTTCAGCCCTAGCTAAAATCTTTGTTGGTACCAGTTTGATGCTGATGCTATTCGTTTGCTGCTGTTGCTGCTGCAGACCCATGTGCCTTGTTGCTGTTGCTTTCTTTTATTTGTTTTTTTTTTTTTTTTGCTTCATAGGTTTTGAGGTACTAGAGTCCTGGAAGTGTTTTATAGTATCTAGCTTTCATGATCAGTCCCAATTTATGAATGTTAAAAATGATCATTTAAATTTATGCTCAGCATTTGTTTGTGTTATGTTTAAATACAAGTTAAAGCTTTATTTCACTTTTTGGTTAGCTTTCTAAATGATCTTGATTAATTTCTTTCATAAAGAATTTGTAAAAGCCAGTAGTGATTAATCTTTTAAAAAGGCAAGCTTATCTCTGCTACAAAACTTTCATTATTCTGAAGAAGCTGCTAAGCACCATTGGGTTTTGTATGGTATCTCCTTTCAGTAAGATGTGTAAGTAATTTTTTGCTAAATGAACATTTCTGAAATTTTAAAAAGGAAGAACCTGGCTGCAGATATGTATTTTTGAGATACTAAATGTCTTTCTTCCACTAAATTATCTTTTGATGGTTTACAGCCAAAAGGTAGGCAGGATAAATTGCTGTTACCTTTCCAGCAGAAGACTGGTAGCAGAGTAATCCCTAAGGGGAATGCTCTGAAGATGCCACTCCTGAAGCAGCTGCAGGTCCTGTGCTGGGAGATGCCAGGCTAGCAGTAGCTTCTGGAAGTAAGGAGGAGTTTGGCTGATTTTGGATTTATGACGTGTGTTTGTGACCCCAGTGTTGCTGGAGAGAAGCAGCTTTATCCACCTAAATTAGGGAAGGTGCAGAGCTAAGGCTGGAGTTCACAGCCTTTTGTCATTGGACATTCCTGTATGGATGTGCCCGTTCTGTTGAGCCTGATTATACAGTTACACAGATCAGTTCCCTCCTGGATTAACGGACTTTGGCTAGTGTTACTATTATGCTGTCTGAGAAGAAATGCTAAAGTCAGCACAGCTGGATACAAAGATTTGGGAGTACAGATTCTACAGCTGACATGTAACTGCAGCATGAGAGAAGGTAGTTGCACATCATGACTGAATAGAAATTGTTTTTGTTCATCTTCTGTTTCTTCTTCCTTAAAAACAACAACAAACTTACCACTGCCAAAAGAAGTAAGTAAATTATAAAGACAAGGCAGAGATGTGCCTATGTCAGTTTATGGAGTTACTCTGACTCATGTGATCTAACAGATGTAACTGTTCTTCCAAATTTTAGGAAAAAATATTTGGGGAGAGAAGTATGGGTCTCTGGCTAGGGTAATTGCTGACATGGAGAACCTGTCTTGGTTCTCTGTTAAATTCATAGTGAGCTTTTTGCATTTTCTGTGTGTCAGTTTAGAAGTCTGCACTCTGGTGTGCAGAAGTGATTAAAGAATAGTAACCAGGAGCTTTGACTACCCTCACTGAAGTCAGGGGGCTTGAGCACAGAATTCAGTAAATATAGTCCTGGCTTTGATCCAGGCAAAGTTGGCTTTGTTTCCCTTGTTCCCTTTTGCTTATCTTTGTAGGAGATATGTTGTGTTCTTTAATGCTTAAAAAGCTTGAAGATATTCTGGATGTGGTGCATTGTTATTCTGCTTATAATGCAGATACAGTGCAATAAACAGCATGGAGACCACTAATTGAGTGATACTTCACTGCATCAGCTTCATGGCAGATTTCACATATACTGAATGGGCAAGACTCTTCTGGAAAAAACAGCAGTTGTGTAAATAGAAGTTGTCACATTACGTATAGACAGCACATAGGACAACATACACTGTTGTATTACGATAGAATGACTTGCCATCTTATTTGTTATATACCATTCCGAATCTGCTTCAAATTCCAGAATTCAAGAAAAAAAAATACGTTGCCACTATTTTATTTTAGGCAGGTGGCTTTGCGTAGAATGGGAAGATTAGTTTGATTTTTATAGGTAAAATTAAATAAGTGCTAACATCTAGGAATGGTGATGAGCAAAGGAGAGGAGAGAATGGCAATCACTGTGCATATTTATACAATTCTGTTTATTGAGACAAATGAGAAATACGTGATTGTTGGCAAACCCAAAAGAAAATAAGAGATTACTCATGTACCTGTTGGAAACAAAATCACTGTCTGGATGCTACCTGTGGAATTTGATTCTGTGCCTGTTTCCCAATATTACCTGCTTGCATGTGTTGATAAGTTGCTATCTAATGCAAAGCAGTGTTCTAGGTGAGAGATTTCTAATTAAGCTTGTTTTAAGGTCTTGTACATTGTCTTACTCTTCCTGGTCATTCAAGGAGGAGATACCTTTCTCCTGCTTCCGTTTTATGAGATACTGGAAGAGAAATATTTCTCTGATGCATCTTTGTGTGACTTACTGCTTTTCTTATCTTTGTTTTCAGTGTTTCTAGTTGTGAAATATTTTTCCTAATGGCATGTATCTTGGTGTGTAGGTGGCACTTACGTATTTAGGTGAGTATATTTGGTTTTGATATCTTGTTCTGCTTTTGAATTTGAGCAATAATACGTAATGATGCAGTTAAAAATGGTGCTGTGTGGCTGGCGTGTTTATTGCTTGGTGGAACAACTTCTACAGTTATGTGTCTCTATAGTCAGTGGGTAGGGGATTAGTACAGCAGCAATAAATCCAGTTCTGTTTTGGAGGTTCTGTAGGAGTCAGATACAAACGTCAAGAAAATTAGTGAGGAGTTAAAAGCCATATAGGAGATTCTGTAGCATTCCTATAAAGAAGGAAATTCAGTAGTTTTCATGGCTGAGTGATTACATAGAATACAGTTCCTGTTTAAGAAGTAAGGGCTGTCTAACTCGGGGCTTCTGAGCAGCACTGGGGTTAATTGTTTTATACAGCTGGCAACACAACCTTCTTATCCAGTAGGTGTTGGAATATAACCTGGTCAGGGAAAAGATCTATGGTTTAAATAAAGATCTATGGGTTAGATTGTAGTAATTGTTTTCTGTTTGGACATGGAAGAGATGGATTGCAGTCTTTAAAATAAAACTTCTGATTTGTTTTAGATCCATCAGATATAAACTTTTGTTACAAATCGATGTTGTTTCTTATATGAAGAACCTCAATTAAATTTTGCAAATCTGGCTTTCGATCTGGTAAAAAATAATCCTTTAATTATGAAAAAGAACTCCAAAAGTGTTATATGTGCACCCCAGCAAAAAGTTTTAATGCGAGTGACTATCTCCAGCTATGGGAATAAGCTCAGAGAATGTCCTTTGACTTGCTGTTCAGTTTTCTCAGCATTCTCAGCCTATGGGATTTGTGAGAATGGTTTCTCGGTTAGGTGAGAAAGTAGAGAAAGAATGTAAGACTTAGACTTGCCCTGATTTATTTGAGCTGATGTTCTTAAGTGACTTAGCTTTCTGTGCTGATCTAAGGCTTAATGGTACATTGGAATATCAGGATAGGCATTATGACACTGGTGATAAAGCATCTGAAGTTTGATACAGAAGTGAATAATGAAAAAAAAATAGTCATGGATAATTTCATTTATTAGAACACATGTTCCATGATTTAGGTCACTCAGTTGCTAACACAAGAAAAAAAGGGAGTTTGGGGTTTTCCATGGTAGATCACAAATGAAAAAATACATTTTTATTTTTGGGAAAGAGAATCAATATAAACAAAAAGGCACTGAGAAATTCTGAAGAGGTAGGCAACTCTTCTGTGTTCAAAGCTTCATGGGAGCTTGTAATATATCATACAGCATCATGCTCTGTACTTCAGAAAACTTGATTTAAATAAACTTAATAGTAGCTTTCATTAGAAAAAACTGAGAGAGACAAGGGCAGAAATGTGATTTAGCTTTCACAGAAATGGGACACAGCTATGCAGTGTGAAGTGGCAGGAAACAGGAGTAATCAGTGATGAGAGGAAGCTACCTATTGCAAGGTGGTATTTTTTTTGCAGTTTTTATTTATTTTGTCAGTTTCATTACTTCTTGTCAATCTGTTGGCAGAATATGTATCATCAAATGCCAACTGATACGTAAAAACATTCACAGAATTGCTGTCAGACTAAGAAAGAGGCAGTTTCAGAATTTGGAATGCAACTGCTGTCTGGGTCCCTGGGGATCTGTAGCACACTTTCTCTGTGAACTAGCGCAGTAGATGAAATCTTTGAAAACAGAGGCAAAGATCTGATAGGAAAGCTTATTTGAAATAAACCCAATTTTTGTCAAACTTACAAAAATAGGGCAGGTTACTTTGTTGTCTTGAAAGTTGCATATTTCTGTATTTGTTATACCCTTTTGTAATGAATGGGGCTTTGAGGCACAATGTGACTAGAGCAGATGAGTCCTCTTTATTAGTCTTGGTACTTCATTGAATTCCTGATTCATAGATCTTGCAATCTGGTGTGCTGTCAGAGCACCTAGGTCCCATGACCCAGAATCTCCATTGCATCGTAAGGGTTAGTGTACTCTTGAATAATGCTTCTGTGTTCAGTAGGATGAAACCATCAGATACAGCTCCTACCTATCTTGCCAGAGTTGGTTCAGCACACCTCATGTGTGCTCCTAAACTGTCATTTTCCATGCAAGTCTACAAAAGTCGCATTCAGCAGGCTGAAAAGCAGCTATTGTATTTCTTGCTTTGTTTTTTCCTGTCACTAGTTGTAGAGAAAGCATGAAGTTTGAAAGCAATTTTCATGTTATCACATGATGAGGGGAAGATGTGAGTTTGCACAGCTTTACAAGCAGCAATATGGAAGCATATTTGATGAAACACCCTGTACTAGGGAACTTAAGGTTAGGAAGCTCAAGAGAATGAATTAAACTTCAGGAGTGCCCTCTTTCCATTTGTCTAGTTTATAGGGGAGATGTCACTCAAGCTCTTATTTTCAGTTGGAATAGGCACTCCAGATCCATCCAGCAGAACGGCTCGGTCCCTGTGAAAAAGGGCAAGTCTTCCAAACCATGGTTGATACTGTAGCACAGACAGAACATATGCTCGTCCAGTCCCATCGTATCTCCTGTTCACATATGCTGAAGAGACATTCTGTACAGAGAATAACCTTTGAATATATTGCCCTGTCCTGGGTTTATCAGTAGCAGTCATTTTTCTCCTTCTTGGTAGCTGGTGCTGTGCTGTGTTTTGACTTTTGGCCTGGGAGCAGAGTTGATAACAACGATGTTTTGGTTTGGCCAAGGACTTTGGGAGCCTCATGCTCTGACAGGGAGTAGGGGACGCCAGGAGGAAGCAGAGACAGGACACCTGACCCAAACTGACCAAAGAGGTATTCCATACCACAGCACGTCATGCCCTGGATGTAACTGGGAGTTACCCAGAAGGGCTAGGTGGACTGCAGGGTTGGAGGAGGTATTGGTAGGTGCTTGGTCAGGCTGGGGGGGGGGGGGGCGAGTTATCGGTCGCCTGGTGCTGAGGTGTTGTATTCTCTTCCCTTGTTATTTCCTTTATCATTATTATTATTGGTGGTAGCAGTAGTGATTTGTGTTATACCTTAGTTACTAAACTGTTCTTATCTCAACCCGTGGGATTTGCGTTCTTTCAGATTCTCCTCTCCATCCCTCCAGGAGTAGGGGGAGGGCAAGAAGGGGGGGGAGTGGGTGAACAAGCTGTCTGGCTGGGGTTAAACCACGACAGTTCTTTTTTGGCACTCAACGTGGGGCACGAGGGGTTGAGATAATGACAGATCTGTGCTGATTAATAGTCACTCGTCAGAATGCTGATTTACTGGCTCTCAGAGTTGTTCCTCTTGATCTCACAGGTTCAGTGTTGTAACTTACTTAGACCCGGTATTTGCTGTGTGTTTAACAAGTGTGGGGCTTGTTCCTGTCTCACTGTACTTTATGGCAATGACTTGTAATATGGGCGGGCTCCAGCAGCAGGACGGGATGGACGTGGCCATGGATTGGTACCTGGCCGTCCGGCTGCTCCTCACCGTCCTGGCCCTCGCCCTCGCCTCTGTCTGCGTGAGGCCACGGGGAGCCGGCGGCTGCTGAAGCGGCCCGGGAGAGCGGCCCCGGGGACCAAATGGCAGTGGGAGCTGGGCCGGAGGCCGGCAGGGAGCGGCTGCCGGTGGAGGAGGTCGTTGCGGTCAAGGAGTAGGAGAAAGCGGCTGGTGAGCAGTGGGAGAAGGCGGTGGAGGAGCCGAGCCCCGCGGAGGAGCCGAGCCTCATGACGGCCGAGAGCATTGCCCAGAAGCTGCCTGCCGAGCCCCGCAGAGGAGCCGAGCCTCGTGACGGCCGAGAGCATTGCCCAGAAGCTGCCTGCCGAGCCCCAGGAGGATGCAGGAGACCCCGCAGCATTTCCCAGAAAGGCAGAGAAGGAAGGTCTGGACTCAGGAAAAGAGAAGCTGGTGGTGGGAGAGCCAGCAAGCACAGCAGCTACACCAGTCCCAGTGACAAGTACAGTGTCATCATTTGAGAGTTCTGAAGGTTTTAAATGGCCTTTGGGTACCCTTGGGACCTGCCTGCTGACTGTGATGGGGATCAGCATGTTGGCACACATACAGACTGTGTTTTACCCACCACCACTTTGGCTGATCCCGAAATTTAAGCAGAGTAGGGTTTGGGTCTTGTCTGGGGTTAGACGACAATATGGGATGACCAAGAGGTTTTCCCCAAGGCTGGAGAGTCATGAGTGGCAGGGTGTGTGGGACAGTATGGGCAAGTATCTAGTCCACTGAGCCCCTCCAGTGCTTTGGAAGCATCAGAGATGGAAGGCAGCTCTATGGAGTCCCCATCAACAAGCTGCAGTAACTGCTGAAGGGGACAGTGAATTATTTTGAGCCTGATGGGCCCATGGCACTTCAGGCCATCAGAGCAGAGATGCAACATCGAGGTGGACTCATGATCAAGGGGTGGACTTAGTAATGGACGCTATTGCCCAGGTTATTCACAAGTGTGAACACTGCACACAGCCTCTCCTGCTGTGAAAGACAGTTACAAGAGATGGAGCCTGACATCATGGACCACATGGACTCAGCAGCTTTATAGGGACTGGTCCAAGCACTAAGATAAGAGTGCACTTAGATAAGAGTGATGGTATATTGAAAATATGGGATCTGATTGAAAATATGGGATAGCGTGAATGGTATGGAATAAGGGGTGGATAATGTCCTGGGTTTAGCAGTAGCAGTCATTTTTCTCCTTCTTGGTAGCTGGTGCAGTGCTGTGTTTTGACTTTCGGCCTGAGAACAGAGCTGATAAAAATGATGTTTTGGTTTGGCCAAGGACTTTGTGAGCCTCATGCTCTGACAGGGAGTAGGAGAAGCCAGGAGGAAGCAGGGACAGGACACCTGACCCAAACTGACCAAAGAGGTATTCCATACCACAGCACGTCATGCCCTGGATGTAACTGGGAGTTACCCAGAAGGGCTAGGTGGACTGCAGGGTTGGAGGAGGTATTGGTAGGTGCTTGGTCGGGCTGGGGGGGCCAGTTATCAGTCGCCTGGTGCTGAGGTGTTGTATTCTCTTCCCTTGTTATTTCCTTTATCATTATTATTGGTGGTGGTAGCAGTAGTGATTTGTGTTATACCTTAGTTACTAAACTGTTCTTATCTCAACCTGTGGGAGTTGCATTCCTTCAGATTCTCCTCTCCATCCCTCCAGGAGTAGGGGGAGGGCAAGAAGGGGGGGGAGTGGGTGAACAAGCTGTCTGGCTGGGGTTAAACCATGACATGCCCTTATTCTGGGAGGGACATGGATCAGAAAGAGACAATGCTTAGACCTTCCGTATGAGAGAGCACACATGTACTGTAGTGTGAGCAGGTTCCTGTCACTAGGAGGTAAACATCAACAGGCATGGTCCAGTATGTGTGGAGGACACTCCAAACGCACCAGTTACCTTAAACATGGCTTCTTAGGCAAAACACAAGACTATCATATGGCACCAGCAGTTTTGTCAAGGAAAACACTATTGCGTGCTGCGAGTTTTGTGAGCAGTTATCAGCTCTCTGTAGATGATACGAAGAAAAATCTCCTTCTCCCGTTGGACCAGCAGCCATAACCTTCCAAATAATTCTGTTTGCCCTCTGATTGTAAACATATTACGCATTCTTGTAAACAGAATACTGACAGGTCTGTTATGGTACACAGAATTGTTGAGGTGGAAAAAACTTTAAGATCATAGAGTTCAAACATTAACCTAACATTGCCAAGTCCACCACTAAACCATGTCCCTTAAATGCCACATCTACACAACTTTTAAATACCTCCAGGGACGGTGATTCCACCACTTCCCTGGGTGGCCTTTTCTAGTGCTTGCCAACCCTTTTGGTGAAGGATCTTTTACTAATATTAGGTCTAAACCTCCCCCAGCACAACTTGAGGCCTTTTTGTATTGTCGCATTGCTTGCTGGGAGAAGAGACAAACACCCATCTCACTACAACCTCCTTTCAGGTGGTTGTAGAGAGCAATAAGGAACTTTTTAATTATCTTTTACAGCAATAGCCAGATTAAGTTATAGTTGGGCTTTGGCCTTTTTAGTTTTCTCCCTGCAGAACCTCACGACACCATCCCTCAAACACTGGTGTGTTGCTCCCAGGCTTGTCACCAGGCTTGCTTGGTTTTCATAGAATCAGAATAGTTATGGTTAGACAGGACCTTAAGATCATCTAGTTCCAACCCCCTGCCATGGGCAGGGACGCCTCACACTAGACCATGTTTCTCAGTCTAATATAAAGCTCTTTTAAGGAGCCCTGCAATTGAGGGGAAAAGAATACCAGTAGCATGGGGACTTGACAGGATTCATGCTTCCACCTGGGGAGCTTTGGGGGTAAAGCATGCGAAGACAAAAGGATCTTTGCACAGGAGTTGTTGGGGCAGCATATGTGTGTTCCTGTGTGCTGTAGCTTCTGGACCTATCCTGTGTGACCTGCTGGCATTCACCGGGCTAGGGAATGATCTTACTTCCTGTCTTACTTGCCTTATTTTCTTCCCCCTCAATTTCTTGTCCTTCTTCCTTGAAGCTGTGATTATGCTTCATCGTGTGTGTTCAAAAACAGTCTCCACTGACTGAAAGACCTAAGTCAGACTTCAAGGCACAGTTCTTAGCCTTTACAATGTGGAAATGAGACAATTGAAGGAAATGGATTACGAGGTCAGTTTGTACTGCTGGACTTCCCACATAACCCTTCTTGCTTCGGCATTCTGCATTTGCTGTTGATAGCACTGGGTACCTAAGATAGTGCAGTTTTACCAGTGAAAGAGGCAAGAGGTGGCATGTCATTGAGATTACATGGAAATAAATTGTTACTCTTGGTGGATTATAGAGAGTGTGGGAAAAAAAAATCTTACCCCTCTAGCTTCTGATGTTCCTTATATCATTTTGAAAAATTTGGTGGTTTTGGTGTGGATCTTATGTGAACTGCTGGTAGCTATAGCAGGTTGACCTGCAAATAGCTGTGAGAGGGAGCTGGGGTTTTGTGTCGAATATGATGCAGTGGTTACAGGTGTGAGTGCAAGGCACATATTGAGCCATGTACATTAGGAGGTCATGAAGCAGCAAAATACAGATTCTGGGAACTGATTCAACATGTGTCCAGCATACTCTCTTTGAAGTGCATTATTGACATTATTGACGTGACTGCACCCCAAAAGCACTCCAAGGTCTGTAGAGTGTCGTTCGATTAATGAGTGCTTTAGCCTGTACAACTGAGTGTTTGCCTGAATGCCTTTACTGGACACAATGCAGTTATAGCCATCAGTGACCCATTATGAGGCATTTTATTTCTGGAGGAAAAAGGTGAATTAGGGCGGGGTTTTTTTGGTGTTTTTTTTTTTTTCCAGTTTCTAGGTGGTCTTTAGTAGTTTGTTTGCTTCTGAAATGTTTTCTTTTGGTTTACATACTTTTACATCTTTATTTCTCATTAATCTTTTACCCGTGTTCAACAGTTGACCTTTCCCACTGGAGTATCCATGTAGTTTTCAGGTTTCATGTTGCAGGTTACTTCAGTTGCAGGTGTGACTGACCCTTTCATTAGTCAAACCGATTTTACTTTCAGAATTATCCGTGTTTCTGTTTTCATTGACTGGAGGTGTTACCAAGAAATGAATCTTTTCATCCCATTTCCCTAATAGAATATAGAATTGACATCAGGTTGTGAGCCCCAAATCAGTAGGATGCTTGTTTCGTTGCCTGTGAGAACAAGGGAGAAAACTTACTCTCATTGGGCTGAAGGAGAGATTTTCTTTGGATTACGGACCACGAATGTTGAGAAAATCCTCTAATTAAACTGACAGGGATAGAGACCTAGCAAAACATTTGTGTGCATATTTTTGGTGCAGTGTGGGGCAAGAGAATCTATCATTCCCCTCTCTTTTTTTAAACTTTGTTTATGGCATCTGTGAAATTTTACTTAGTTAAAACTAGTAGGGCTCTGCAGTCATTTTAATCAACAATCATTTTTCTGAAAACTAATGTCATTTATTGTTGGTTTGTGATTTTTGATCGTTCACCTCATGAAACTCAACTTTAATAAAAAATTATGTATGAGAGAGATACTAGGTTGTAGGTCGCTCTTGTTTTGTTGCTGCAGTATGTATTTCCTAACCTAGTGCATTAAAAAATCCCCATCCCACATGTACAGGACTACAGTTAGGACATGCTGACCTGCAAAATTTCAACTGTATTTTCTCCATTTTTGTCTTTACACACTGGCATTCTTCCAAGGGTTTAGAGGGTCTTTTTGCATAAATGAAAGATAAACATTGCAAATATCTTTCTTTAAGCAGTAGTATGAGATTTCACAGCTTTTGGGGGAGAGTATTTTCAGCATAGTGATGAGCATGTTACTGAATAATGTCACTGAATGCAGCAGTAGGTTTCCTTTGTTAATGGTGAGTAACATGCACTGACATTTGAGTTACTAGTTTGTAGGCTGTATTATGCCACTGTGAGGTTATACAGGCATATCTGTCTTAAGGTTAAAATCTTCAGGTTATTGAATGTCATACTTGAAGAGGGTACTTCTTTGTTTTCCTGTGGGGTTTTTTTTTTGGCCACTCTGCCAAATTAAGGGGATGTTTGAACTTGCAGAGATTTTTTTTTTCAGCTAATTCCACTGAGTAGCCACCACTAAGAATTACATGAGACAAATCCTGTACCTATCCCATTAGGTTAAAAAAAAAATAAATAAATTATTCATGCTACAGGGTTACTGGAATGTTCTTCCACTATCCAAATACAGTGACCATTAAAGGGTAAATTTGACAAATCATTAGAACTTCTCTGTAAGAGATAGAAGAAATTCCCTATGAGAAATGGTCTCATTTGTCAAGGAGATGATGCTGAATGATTTTTTTTTTTTTGTTTTCTGTTTACATAATGAAGGTTTGATTGTGAAGGTGGTAAGTGGGAAATGAATGTTGTTTGCTTATCCTCTAATAGGTCTTGAGGGTATATAATACAGTGTATTTCAGGTAGCATATTTAAAATAGAATATTATGCAGATACTAATATTTCCCTTTTGTATTTTTTCCCAGTATTCTATAACAAATTGTGAACTTTTAATATTCTCTTTTTGATTCTCTCAGTACTGATGCAAGGTAGAAAGCATCAGTCATTTCAAAAAATAAAGTCAGTCATTAAAAAAAAATGAAAGAGCAGCATTACAGGTTTATTATTAGACAGCGAGAAAGCTGAGATAAAAAAATGGTCTTATAATGGCCTCTGAAATGCCTGGGCAAATGTGTTCTATTTTATAGGTTTCAGGAGCTCTATTACTGATATATACTTGATTATTTAAATCTCTTTCACTTGCAAATTCATCTTTAGTTGATACGTGAGTTTTACTTATTTTTGGTCTTGTGATATTAATTTATCTCTGATTACAGAAGATCATATTTAAAATAAATAAATCCTAAATAAGCCTCAGATTGTGGCATTTAATTTTGTCTGCTTCATATGTCCCTTGCCACAGGAAGGTGAATTTCTCAGCTTCCATCTTCCATGTTAACCAGAGTTCTGAGAACCAGGCTGGCTGATGCAACAAAATAGCAGGAAATAAAAAGGCAAAGTTGCTATGGTAATTGTAATAGTAGTTGTCACAGCTTCACTAGCAGGTGTCAGTTCTGAATTTAGTTGAAATTTCTTATTATTTATGCCAATAGACAAGTACAGGAAGATGTGGAACACAATTCTGTACTGAAAATTCTGGTTTGTTGTATCTTGTGAGTTCTCATGTTTTGTCTTGAGTGGTGAAACATTCCAATTTTAATATGTGAGTTGAACAAAGAAGGCATCTAATAGTAAAAAACCACCATGAAACTAGTTACCCAGTGAGTACCTTACAGCAGTACGTGATACGCACTTAAAAATACTCTAGTGGATGTGTTTTAGTGACATATGTGTAGCACACAGTGATAAATGGATACAGGCAAAAAAAGTACCATCTAAATGTCATAGCTGATTTCATGTTCAAATTTCATAGCTCTTGCTTAGGTAGCCTGGAAAAGTGTTTGAAGGGTAATGTTTGATTTCTGTCTATTTTATATGTCTTACTAGGTGCACTTGGAAGTGTTCAGGGTATCTTGCCATTGGATAAGTGAGTTAAGCAGCTTTATGGATTAGCCTAATGACATTCTTCCATAGTTCTTGCAAGCATGAGCATTCCAGGAGGGTGTTTATTGATTGTGCAGTAGTAATCTTGAAGGGTACAGCCTATAATGATCTGTGTTATTTTATTGATTGTGCAGGCCATTAATTTCATCAATGTTTGGCTTGTGTCAGTGTTTGTGGAACGAATACTACGCTTACTCAGTTTTTTCTGCATCTGGTCTGAGATCTTGGTTTGGAAGTGTAACCACTTACAGTGGTATTACTCAGCTGTAGAAGAGGGCTGTTGTGTTTGTTGTTTTTATTTATTTACTTGAATAACTCATTAAATCAGTCCACTCTTGCATACAACAGATCTTAAAACAGAAAACGCTGAAATGTTAATTTACCTGTGGTATAGTACAGATTTTGAAGGCTAAGGCTGTCCAGATAATAAAATGATTCAAATCCAATAATATAAGCACTAAAAAATGTGCATGTTTGTGAAGTGTGGTAATTATTTTTTTATACAGAGCCTTGGGTGACATGGTCTGGTGAGAGGCATCCCTTCCCACGGCAGGGGGGTTGGAACTAGATGACCTTAAAGTCCTTTCCAACCCTAACCATTCTATGATTCTATGAACTGAAGGTAGTGCTGCGGTCTGCGTCTGTAAGTGTGTGACAGAGGTAGATAGCTTTAATATTAAGTAATGTCTATTTGAAAAATATTAGGAGTTTCTAAACTCTCACTTCTCTGAAGAATTAGCACCAGGCAAATACATCCTCTATCAAAATGTGATAGCTGAAGTTTGAAGCTAGCTATGTTCAGTCCTGGTTAAATTTAACCTTTCTTTTAAGTTGCTTCTGAATTTGGAGGAACCAATTCAGGAACTTGTGGGGAATTCAGTTTGTTGATTTACACTGACCTAATGACTGTTCACTAGTTTGGAAGTCATTACAGTGCCTATGTACTGATGAGACACGCAGTAAACTAATATTTGAAGGCAAGATTTCTATTAAGAATATTATTTAATTTTGTTTACCTTCTCTTTAAAAACCAAACAAACTTCCCTTTCCTTCTTTGCTTAACAGTTGTGTTTGTATATGCACAAATGTAAGTACAAATATATACCCCTGATGGTATGTGTTGGTATAAAAGGAAAAATAATTATTTGTCCTGGGTTCAGCAGTAGCAGTCATTTTTTCTCCTTCTTGGTAGCTGGTGCAGTGCTGTGGTTTTGACTTTCAGCCTGGGAACAACGCTGTTAACACCAATGTTTTTAGTTGTTGCTAGGTAATGTTTACTCTGACCAAGGACTTTCTGAGTCTCATGATCTGCCAGGGAGGAGGGGAAGCCGGGAGGAAGCAGAGACAGGACACCTGACCTGGGAGCAGTTACCTGGAAGGGCTAGATTGCTGCTTGGGTCGGGCTGGGTATTGGTTGGTGGGTGGTGAGCAGTTGTATTCTCTTCCCTTGTTGTGTCCCTTATCATTGTGGTAGCAGTAGTGGTTTTGTGTTATACCTTAGTTACTGGACTGTTCTTATCTCAACCCATGAGAGTTACATTCTTTTGATTCTCCTCCCCATCCCTCCTGGAGTTGGGGGCAGAAGCTGGGGGAGTGAGCAAGCGGCTGCATGGTTCTGGATTGCCAGCTGGGTTTAAACTACGACGTTATTCTAAGAGAAACAAAATTGTTGTAAGTAAATAAATTCAATAAACAACTTTGTTATTTCTTCTGTTTCTTGTGTGTGTGTAAAAACAGCAGTAAAATTTCAGTGTTCAATCTATGTAAAGAAGTGGTGCTAAGTCTATAAAATTTTTGCTGAGAAGTAACCTACAGTGTTTGACTGAGAAATACAGCCTATTTCTAAGGTAATGTGATTTTTTAAATTTATTTCTCTTTGCTGCTAAAATCCCTCTCAGAATGGAAGGAGGCCTTGTTCTTTATCTGTAAAGTATATAAGGCTTTTAACAGTACTTCAGCAGGTGGTCATCTCAGCCCGTGGGAGTTCCATTCTTTCGATTCTACTCCCCATCCCTCTGGGAGCGGGGAAGGGGGGGCAGCCGCTGGGGAGGGGGAGGGGGGGGACGTGGGCCTCGATTGCTTCCAGTCCAGCACCACTCACTGGGAGTGAGTGCACTAGTTGTCTGGCTGGGGTTAAACCACAACACATCTTCATAATGCAGTTTTATTATAACATGAAACTGGGGTTTTTGGTGTGTTTTGAACTAAATGAATAATTAGTTTTGACCAAGTAATTTACTTAGAACCCTGAAGTTTGCTCTGGATTGTGTGCTGATTTGCCACAGGCAATCCCCTTAGTATTTCAGTTTCATGGATTTGAAGTCTCCTTTTAAAGTGCACATCCTGATGGGTTTGTTTCAGTTCTTTTAATTTAATGTAGAGCATTTCTCACTCTCGTCTGAGTTTATGAAGCTTCCAGAAAAACCGTGGAGACAGTGTTCTCACGGGAGAATGGATAATTGGTACATAAACTCTGAAAAACCCTGAAAGATACAGGAAGGCCATGAGAGGCCCGAGGAAGCTTAAGCAAGCAAGATAAGAAGCTGGAATTCACCAAGTTAATGAGAACTGTGGACTATTGGCAAGCTTTCGAGGTCAAGTTCTCACACCTGTGCATAACCAATTATGTGTTAGTTGCTAAGGGTCTTCAAGACATGTATCTGATCATAATATGCCAAATCACTGTAAGTGCCTGTAAGAAATGGTATATAAGGAGTTAAAGCTTTGTAATAAATTGGCATTCGCTGATCACATTTATCATTCCTGCATTGTCCGTGACTCCCGTGTCGACAAAAACCCTGATCTTTTAGACAAGTATTGATCCTTCTTCATGATTAGCAATCTCACAGGCTAAAATATTACAAGTAATCATCATCAGGGATTACTCTGGGATGGCGTAAATACTGGGAGGAGGGAGATGGGGCAGAGCTCCACCAAGAAAATTGGATACTACGATGGACATGGAAAAACAGGAACTGGGAAAGAGTTTTCAGAAAGTAGTGAATTAAGCAGAAAGCAATGGGAGCAAGGATGACATGTTTTTATTTTAGCTTACTAAAGATTGTTGTTTACACGTTTCCTACATTGCTGTTTTGTTCAGCTCTCAAAAGCAAGCATATCCAGTTATTTCAAGAGACGCAGCCTAGCCTTGATTTAGAGCCGAGAAATCAGAATGGTATCTGAAATGTTTTCTGAAGTCCTGGTTTTAGTTTTCATAGTAGGTGGCAAAAAGGGGCACCTGAAGACTGCAGTATGTGCTGGAATAATGCACGTATCAACAGGAATGAACATATAGTAAATAATTTCCATCTTTTTCCTAACAACATATGGATGCTTAAGGATTATGACACACTTATGTCTGACCATACACTCGTCTGTGTGTCCTTATCACAGCACATGCTACTGAAGAAAGAAATTTTCTCTACATTTGAAATAATGCTTTATTTGAAATAACTGTAAGATAAACTGTTCGAAAAGCTCTTGTAGTTCCCCAGGAAAAGCTCACCAGCATTGCCTGATGAGTAACAAATCCCCCACATAAGTAATAGTGTTCATTTTTTTCTAATTTGTAATGTTACAGTTTCTTTTGGATATATGAGTCAAGTGCCTGCTGGAGACATCTAGATTTGACTAGATTGGGTTAAACTGTCTCCTGTAAGATGACTGTAACAGCCTTTCTCTGTGTAAAAGGCCCCCTTGTTCCCCTCAGGATCTAGCCTCAGCTGCTTCATAATGAGGATTCTGATGATGTCTTCTGTGGAAATTGTTTGACTAGAAACAGAGCAATGGGAATACTGTGGTGTCCTAATTTCCCTGACCCTGTTTTGCTGCTTTGTGCCTGGAAGTCAGTAATGTATTCTGCACCACTACAGAAATTTTTGCCAAAGCTGTTCTTCTCAATATACATCTAAATGTTCAACTATGCATTAAAATATTTTAAGGGAGTACTAAGCTGCCCAGCTATACTGTGTAGATTGTGGTGGTTTTACCTCCACAGGATCCAAATGGAACCATATTGATTAGCTCTGGGCTCCAATTTACCTAATACTTGTTTTTTCTCAGTTATCTGCATTGCCTAGAAGCAGTTTTCTGTAGGCTCAGTAGTTGAACACTATGGAACACCATCTCTGACATACAGCAGGAAAAAGTCAGTATCTGCTTTCTCCAAAGTGCATTTCAAGGAGCAGTCCATATTTGCTTTAGAATTAATCATGCTGCCATTTTGCTTAATGAGGGCAAGTTTTGCTGTTGCTGTAACCTGGGTTTGTCCTTACGGACCTGTGTTCTTTACTAGTCGCTTCATGGTTTTAGTTAGTTACATGGCTGTTAGCTAACTAGATGAAAGTTGTAACTCCCAGAGTGATTCTAGAAGGGGGTAATACAATTTTTCACCTTGTGCTATGTGCAGGAACGAAGCTGTCAGCTAGCTGTTAGTTGTGTTCTCTTTTCAGCCAGGTAGAAAGGTTATATTTCTTACCTTATGCTTATGCTGTTCTTGCCAAAAATCTAACCTCCTCTTCTTCAGAGAAATAGATTTTTACAGCTGGGTTAAGTAGTTTGCTAAATTTCCTCTGACCTTTTGTGAATTATGTGAGGTTCTTTGCTTCTCTGTTCACTTACAGTATGTTGAAAATAAAATGTATAGATTGTACTCTTAAGTAGTTAATAAAGGTCAAATTGCACAGGGAGAAACATTTGCAGTGTGAATTTTATTATTCTAGTAGTATTCCTGTGTCATTTTGGGGAGGAAAAAAATATTTTCTGCATTTTGTTATTTTAAATCAGAGGAGCAGCATATAAATATCTTTCTAAAGAATTGCATAATTAGTTTTTAAATGAGACCTTCTGTTACCAATTTGGGATACATAGAATTATTTGTGTAGAGCTAGAAATGTCTTTATACATGTACATGCCCATTGTATGTAGGGTCTATAAATGACTGCGTGGAATAAGACAGCATTAAAGAGCACTGATAACTAGCCGATGCATTAGGATGTAGGGGTAATTGAGATTTACAGATTATTTGATAGCTGCGAGAAGCATAACTGAAAACTCATCAGAGAACTTATCCTAGTATCTGCCAATAACTGTCAGAATATAGCCATAAAAGAGTCACTGGTGTTTAGGGGTCACTTATAATGTCATTTTAATGCACTATGCAAGGCAGAAAAATCTGTACTGTGTCAGTGCACTGTACTTTAATAAAGACTAAAAGGTAACCACAGGCTGATGGTGCACTGGGAGGGCTTACTTCAGCACTAAATCATCCCTGTGTCAGTTGCTGGCACAGCTCATCTTTATGTGTGTCGATTTTTAATGAGCTTTAAAGGTACGATAGGCTTTTACTTTTTATAGATATGCTTTTATAGTTTGTTACTGGCATTACTGTAGATTTAAGCAAATTTTAAGAAGTAATGATTATTTTTTTGGGGCACAAGGATTGCTTTTATATGACCTTTTTTAACTAAGGACAGATGTGTGTTTGATGCACGGATTGACTCCACAACTCGTTAAAAGTTGTAAAGTAGGTATGCTTTTTATTCAGCGCTGAGACGCACGGGGATAATTCCTCAAAGTCATGCATACCTCAGTGTTGTTTCCCTCTACATTTATCAGGTTGCACCATGTCCTATCCCTGCTTCGTATTACAGTGAGCTACAAGGTCCTTTGTGCCTATGCAGTGCCCCCTCTGGTCATGGGCAGGGGTCTCAAGATGAAGTAAATGAGTCTTCCTCCTGTGGGTAGGGGTCTTCAAGATGAAGTAAATGAGTCTTCCTCTTCTTGAACTTTTCACCTTTTAGTCTTCATGTATGGCCTTAGGGTTTGGTCCCAGCCATAAACCATCTGCTTCTCCCCCTTAACAGTAGATTCAGGTGTCTGCTTTTCCTTATCAATAGCTGTTTATCAGTAGAATCAGGTGTCTGCTTTTCCTTGTCAATAGAACAAGGTGTCTGCTTTTCCTTATCAATAGTTAGTGCCTTTGTTCTGCTTAGTAGGCATGATAGGTGCAGACAGTACCTTTGCTTAAGCAAGTAAATTCCTCTAATCCCCTTGTACAACCCCCCTGTACATTGGTCAACCCTCTGCATCAATCCCCCCTTTTTCTATAAAGTGAGGAAATTCTTTTACTCTATTATTTATGACATAGCTATCCATGTTCCTTCTATCAATTTATGAAGTGATTTTGTTATAGATTGTATTATGCAAGGTACAATCATTAAAATGAGTAATCCTATAGCTAAGATTAGAAGGCCTTGTTTAAATATTTCCCTGAACCATCCAGTAACTCCTAGGTTATTTAGCCATTCATCCAATCTGCCTCCAACAATTCTAAGCTCTTGCATATTTTCCTGCAATTTTTGCAGCTTAGCATGAATTGATTCAGAATGGTCAGATAAGTTTATGCAGCACATACCTTCGAAATCCTCACAACCATCCTGTAACAATATCTTTGTTACCTCCTGGGCTTGTGCGCTTCTGGTTGGAAAGGCTTCTGGCCAACCTGAAAAGGTGTCTGTTAGTACCAGCAAATGTCTATACCCCTTTTTCTGTCCTTTTGAAAATTCTGTTGCAACATTTTATATACTGCTATTACTATCCAGAGTCTTTTTGAAATAGTTTTCTGTTTCTACTTGATATTTACGTTTCATTTCTTTTCAATCTTCATAATTTATCATAGATCATTTACAATTCCAGGAAGAAAATTTTGTTATACCACAAGTAATCAATATTAAAACAATTAATATTCCTGCAACCAGTTACCTTAACCAGGAGAGATCAGGTAACCATGAAGGTAACTTTTTTCTATATTTCTTCCCTTGGCCATTTTATGAAATATTTTAGTTTGTTTCCAGATTTGTTTCAGGAACAGCAATTTTCATTGATTCTTGTTCCACTTGGATTATATCAATGGCTTTATTTTCTATTTCCTCCATGGTTGCTGAGGTATTTATGATTGCCTTCTCTAATTCACTTACTCCCAAAGATGGAATTAGCCATCTCACAAAACTATGAAATGCAGTATTCTGTTCACCAATAGGGTTAAATCCTCGCTTAACCAATACCATCCTTTCCCTTAAGGAACAGGCCACCACTGAACCACAATACCATCTATATTAATACAGTTTGAATAATAACCTACACCTGTGGCATTTAAACAAACATAGTCTCCTATTCTGGTTCCTGGTATAACATCTTTGCATACAAGTATAATACTTGGATTAGGATTAACTGTTCTAAATCTTAAAATTGTCCATGAGATAATGTTGGAAATTGGAATGCCAATTAATGGAAGGCCCTGATCTTCTCCTGATTCAGGCAACTGTGCACACACCCAACAGTCACTACAGTTAACAGCTTTAGTAACATTCTGCATTAATTTCAGTTATTAGTCACAAGCTGGTATGTCAGTTATTACATAAATCCAAATTATGACTGATATAATTTCATATGCGAGGGTCCTGAAGGTTCGATCTGCCATGTCTTCTCTGGTTCTGGTGCTTTCTTTATTCTTGAATAATGTATCAAGCGGGTTGTTCCTTTATCTTCACTGCTGTAAAGGTGGTCAATATTATCTGGTACAGTCCACTCCACTTCTCCCGTAGAGGATCTCCTGAAAAATTCTTAACATAAACCCAGTCTCTGGATCTAGAAGGGTGTGTCGGATAATCCACACCTCTCGCTCTTATCCTCAGTATTCTCTTATTTCTTCTAATTGTTTTCCCAGATTGACCAGAAACTTCAGGAGATACCCTTCTCCCACTTCCAGAAGACTTTCTCCTTTAAACTGGGACTGATAAAGTTTTACATGGGATAGCCTCTTCTTTCGACCGAGGTTTAGTTCAAATTCTTAATAGAGCCAGTGGTACGACTTGGTATCAATATCTTGACATATTTTACTAATCTGTTGTTTGATCATCTTTTCTACTTGCCCACTGGCTTGAGGCCTGTATGGAACATGTAGTTGCCAATCAATTTCTAATTTTTGCTAATTCCTTTTAAGTATTTTGTACTAAAGGGTGAGCCTCAGTCGGAAGAAATTGCCTCTGGTACTCCAAAACAAGGTATTACACTGTTTAACAATGTTCCAATTACTTGTCTTGCATTATTTATTCTACAAGGGAATGCTTCTGCCCACCCTGAAAAAGTATTAATTAATACCAACAAATACTGGTCTCAGTAATTCAGAAAAATTTGTCAGTGCTGTCCCGGATAACTTCCTCCCCAGTTGTACCAATTTGATTTCTACTTTCAATTTTAGGGTTATTCTTGAGACAGAGCTGACATTGTCATTAATTGAACTATGGTATATAGATTCCTTCCTGCAATTTGTTCATCTAAGTATTTATACAAAGAGTTGCTACCTCAACGAGTTTTATTATGTTCTTTCTGAACTAGCTTCCAGAGTTGGTTATAGGGGATTATAATTCGCCCATCAGGTATCTGAATCTAATCTTCTTTGTTTTCCTTTCCTTTGAGATCTCCAATCCATTTTCTATCCTCCTTTGAATATCTAGGTTTAGATTTCTCAATTGTTAGTTTGCCGTCAGGGATTAAGGGAATGAGTTTAGGTTGTTCAGCTGCTCATTTGGCGTCAAAATTGGCCAAATTATTTCCAATTTCTGGATCAGATTCGCCTTGTTGATGCCCTTGACAATACATAATAGCTACTTCCTCAGGTAGCTGAACAGCTTTCAGTAGTCATAGAATTTCTGTGTCATGTTTGATGTGTTTCTCCTGTGTGTTCAAAGGTCCTTGTTCTTTCCAGACGGCACACTGTGCATAGACCACACCAAATGCATAATTTAGAATCAGTCCAAATATTTATCCTTTTGTCTTTAGCCAATTCCAGGGCATGTTCCAGAGGTTTCTTTCAAATCTGGTTGGCTTGAATATACAGTTTCACATAGTGGCCAAGCAGTTGGGTGTTAATAGTTCTGTTGTTCTGCAAAAGGATGCTGGATTGACAACATTAGTGACCACAATTTCTGTATCATCATGTTGCACAAGGGTGGCCTGGTATTTTAAAAAGTATGAAGGAGATAACCAGTAGGCTTCATTCTGTTCCAGGATTGCTGATACCACATGGGACACTAGCACAGTAATCCTTTGTCCCAAAGTGAATTTGTGAGCCTCTTCAATATTCATGACAACTGCTGTCACAGCCCTTATGCATCCAGGCCATCCTTTACTTGCTTCATGCAGCTGTTTTGAAAAATACACCACTGCCCTCTTATAGGGTCCTAGTTTCTGAGTAAGGACCACCAAAGCTATTCCCTGTTCTTCACAGGAATATAGCCAAAAGGATTTAGTCATATCCAGAAGTGAGAGCTGCAGCTCTCATTAGCTCTGGTTTTTAATTTCTAAAGTCCTCCTCTGCTGAATCAGCCCATTCTAAAGAGAGTGGGGTTTCTTTTAACAGTTCATATAGGGGTCTTACCAGAACACCATAATCATGCATCCGAAGTCTGCATCATCCAGTCATTCCCAGGAACGTCTGGAGCTCCTTGACGGTTGACAGTCTTGGAGTTTGACAAACTGCTTCTCTTCTAGCAGTTCCAAGTTCTCTCTGTCCTCCTGTTATTTCATATCCTAGGTAGGAAACTCGGGTTTGGATTAGTCGGGTCTTTGTCTGGTTACCCAATAACCATTCAGTCCCAGAAAATTCAATAATCCCACCATTCAATGACACATTCTTCCTTTGTTTCAGTAGCAATTGATAGGTCATCCACATATTGTAACAGAGTCCCTGTCTGAATGGGTGGTTTCCATGATTCTAGTTCCAGTGCTGATTTTGAAAGGACTGTTTTAAAACCCTTGAGATAATACTGTCCAAGTTAATTGGGTTTTCCTTACTGTGTCAGGATTTTCCCATTCAAAAGCAAATAAATTCTGGTTTTCTTTGGCCAATGGTAAGCAAAAGAAAGAGTCCTTAAATCCAAGATGGCAAATCATTTCTGATTCAATTTAGTCCATAAGGTATACGGATTAGCTATTACTGGACGAATATCCTCTATAAATTTGTTGATTCCTGAGATCTTGAACCAATCTGCTACTTTATTTCTTTACTGGCAAGATAGGTGTATTATATTCCAATTCACATTCAATTATAATAAATGTGGTTTGTTGTTGGTTTTTTTTTTTAATTCCCTTTCCTGCAATTTTAGGGGATATTGTTTTATTTTAATTGGGCAGGTCCCCCTTTTTATTTCTACTTTAACAGGCAAAGCATTTTTCGCCTTACCTGGAACTTCAGATGCCCATAACTCCAAGATATACCTGGATTAAGGATTTCTTCTATTTCAGGGAGGTCCTCTTGTTTGCTTTTTCTGTTGAATTAAAGATATACTCAAAACTGCAATTAATTGATTTTTAACTCTTAATTCCATTTTGCCTTCTTTAAATGTTGCTTCTTGCCCTAATGAAGATTTCGGAGAATTCAGCATGCATAAAAATTTTATGCATTCCTATTTGTTATCCCGATTTGTACCTCAAGGGTTGCGTCGTTTTGCACCTTTTTTTTTTACTTTTTTCTTTTTTTTTTCTTGTTCTTTCCCGTGGTGGCCAGTAGCTCCCACATCTGTAACAAATTCTTTTTCCTCTGATTTAACGCCGAATAAGTTGCTCCTGTATCCACTAAAATTCCACTTTATTTCCTCTAGTCCAGAATTTTAATTTAACCAATGGATCTGCTAGGGTAGATCCTCCAGGTCCCTTGTCATTCTAGTTCCAGTTCAGCCACCGGAGGCACCCCATGGCACTCCCTCCCCCACAGGGCAGTCTCACTTCCAATGTTCAAAACTTCCCACAGCACACACACACCGATCCGGTCCCATAGGAGAAGAACCCACTTCCCCCACGTTTGCCCGACATTCCTCCTCCATCAGTTTCAAAGCATTTCTGCCCACATTTATTCAACAACCCCTCAGTCCCGTCTGTCAACATGTCTGTTCCCACTTGTTTGCCTGCCCCAGCACCTATCCCGTGCTCAAACACAGGAGCTGTGTGAGCTCCCCTCCTTTCCACTTGGTTCCCTTTTTTTTTTTCTCCTTCTCACAGTTGCTCACCCTGCTCTGCAGAGGTTTCAGATGCCTGCTGCTGCAACAGCACTTCTGGTTTAATGTGAATGAGCTGCTTATTCCCAGTGACAGCAATCTCCTCCTCCTTATCAGTATCTGATAGGACAGATATAGAGGGTGCTCCTCTCGGAGGTATCCGTGATATATAATTTTCCTATTTATAACTTTTAAACATAATTCTCCCAATATCACAGGCCGAACAACATCTCTCCAGCTTAGCTTTCAGTTTTCCCCTGTCCTTTTCCAAAGCCAAAATTAGGGATCTGGCAGAGCTATATTAATTTCACATTCTGCCTGCCACTCCGGGTGGTTTCTTAGAGTGAAAAACATATCTGTATATAGTACTTAATCCCATTTTCCTGGCCATCTCAAAACCAACATTCATTGTAACAATGTATTATAATTCAGAGTTCCATTTTTAGGCCATTTCTTCTGATTTTCCAAAGTATATAAAGGCCACCATTGGTTACAATATTTTATCAATGTTTTCTTGTTCACCGAGCCCCCAGAAGACCCTCCCAGTTCTTTCCAATGTGCCAAAATGTAACCCAATGGGCTTTTCTTCAGAATCCCCTTGTTTTGACCAGCTCCCATTTCAAACAAAGGCTCTCCACGCAGCCTTTTCTTATTCAGGCTGAACAGCCCCAACTTTCTCAGCCTATCTTCATATGGGAGGTGCTCCAGTCCCCTGATAATTCTCACGGCCCTCCTCTGGACTTGTTCCAACAGTTCCATGTGCTTTTTATGTTGAGGACACCAGAACTGCACACAATACTCCAAGTGAGGTCTCACGAGAGCAGAGTAAAGGGGCAGGATCACCTCCTTCGACGTGCTGGTCACGCTCCTATTGATGCAGCCCAGGATATGGTTGGCTTTCTGGGCTGCAAGCGCACGCTGCCGGCTCGTGTTCATTTTCTCATCAACCAGCACCCCCAAGTCCTTCTCTGCAGGGCTGCTCTGAATCTCTTCTCTGCCCAGCCTGTAGCTGTGTCTGGGATTGCTCCGACCCAGGTGTAGGACCTTGCACTTGTCATGGCTAAACTTCATGAGGTTGGCATCAACCCACCTCACAAGCATGTCAGGGTCCCTCTGGATGGCATTCCTTCCCTCCAGCGTATCAACCGAACCACACAGCTTGGTGTCATCGGCAAACTTGCTGAGGGCGCACTCAATCCCACTGTGCATGTCAGTGACAAATATGTTAAACAAGACTGGCCCCAACATCGATCCCTGAGGGACACCACTCGTTACTGGTCTCCAACTGGACATTGAGCCATTGACCACAACTCTTTGTGTGCCGCCATCCAGCCAGTTCTTTACCCACCAACTGGTCCATTGATCAAATCGATGTCTCTCCAATTTAGAGACAAGAATGTCGTGTGGGACACTGTCGAACGCTTTACACGAATCCAGGTAGATGACATTAACTGCTCTACCACTGTCCATCAGTTCTGTAGCCCCATCATAAAAGGCCACTAAATTGGTCAGGCAGGATTTCCCCTTAGTGAAGCCATGCTGGCTGTCACCAAGCACCTTGTTGTTTTTCATGTGTCTTAGCATGCCTTCCAGAAGAATCTGCTCCAAGATTTTGCCAGGCACAGAGGTGAGACTGACTGGTCTGTAATTCCCTGGGTCACCCATTTTCCCCTTCTTGAAAATGGGGGTTATATTTCCCTTTTTCCAGTCGTCGGGAACTTCACCTGACTGCCGTGATTTTTCAAATATGATGGCCAGCGGCTTAGCAACTTCATTTGCCAGCTCCTTCAGGACCCGCGGATGGATTTCATCAGGACCCATGGACTTGTGCACATTCAGATTTTTAAGATGGTCTCGAACCAATTCCTCTCCTACAGTAGGCCCAAGGTCTTAATTCTCACAGGCCCTGTGTCTGCCTTCCAGGACTTGGGTGGTGCGATCAGAGCCTTTGCCAGTGAAGACCGAGATAAAGAAGTCATTCAGAACCTCAGCCTTCTCCAAATCCTGTGTAGCTAGCTCCCCCAAGAGCTTCCTGAGGGGGCCTACCTTCTCCCTAGTCTGTTTTTTATTTGCTATGTACCTGTAGAATCTCTTCCTGTTATCCTTAATATCCCTAGCCAAGTTTAATTCTAACTGGGCCTTAGCTTTCCTAACCTGGTCCCTAGCTTCCCGGACAACATTCCTGTACTAATTTATAATTGTAAATAAATGTACTAATTTATAATTGTAAAAATTCTGTCAAATCTGTTTAATGTTGAGATACTGACCCATTTGCATTTGGCAAGTGTTGGTGACCAGAAAAAAACACATTTAATCTGTTGTTATATTTATCAACTTTTGTTTTGTTAAAGTTAATCAACAGTTCATATTTGCATCTGGAAATGTTTTTCAGTACGTTTTATTTCTATTAAAAAATCCTACTGCAGTCTCCCTCATATTGGAGACTACAAGTGTCCTTAAGAACTTGTGCATTAAGATACTTAGAAAAAAAAAAAAAAAGCAGGACTTTCTTTGCAAGTTACATGTCATGAGTGTTAAGAGGACATTGTTAATAACTTGATGCCATTAAATATCCCTGATGAATTTGCAATTAAATTCATGTGAGGCATGTGAGGGAATTGATTTGAGGAGGGAGTTGGTCAAGGGATATAAAGTACGGATCAGTCGTACGTGCTGGACCATGGCTACACACACAGGCTAAGCTCTCAGGACCTTGTGATTGTTCTGCTTTTAACTAGGCTGTCACAGCTGGCCTGCTGTAGGATGCTCTGCTACACTGTTGTTTTATATAAATCAACAGTGAAACGTGGCTGTGGGGGAGGAAAGTTGTCATTACTGCTGGATTGTGGCTTTTTTAACTGGGATTTTTTTACATATTGTTATTCCACTAGCATTTGGATTCAGAGGCATAATATTGTGTGTGCTCATGTCTTCTGCACTATTACTGTTGAGGAATGGAAAGATATTTTTTTTTTAATTAGGTTTTAATTTATATAAAATAATTACATTAATTAAATTTAAATTGCACTAAAAATTCATGTACCTGGTTGGCAGAGTTTATTATGGGTGATATTATGAAATCTAAATTATTTGCTCATATATTTACTTGAAGGGAAGGAGCAACTCCCAGGTGATTGGCATACCTCCTCTTTTCAGGAAGACTTGTGTTAACAAAAAAGATAAGGCCAGAAGCAATGAGAGCTGGGGATCAGGTCTCCTGTAATCTTTGTCTTATTGTTAGCTAGTGTGAAGTGAGCATTTTTCACTTGAGTAGCTGCTACATACATATGACAGTAATATGCAGGTAATTACTCTTTAAGGGCTTACAGCTGTAGGAATGTGTCCTATATTGGAGATTTTTGTGTTGGCAACCTTCTCCCTGGGATTTCAGTCTGCATTTACAACTGCACTTCTGCATTTTCTCAACACTATTTCAGGCAGCTTTGAAGAACACTGTGGGAATTTCTGATCCCATAGCAGAGAGAAGGAATGCATATGACATTGTTCTAAGATTATTGTGCATTTTCTGTTTAATTCCATCAAATATGTGTGAGTACCACTGGGATCTTTTTTGTTTTTTTGAAAATATATATGAAATTGCACAAGGAGATGTAGACTTATTTTCTGTAACACTGTAGAGAATCAAATGAGCATGGCTGGTAAGTTTTTGCTGTGTATGCAGTAAAGAGTAACAAATTGAGGCCAGTGTATCTTTTGTCATGTGCAGCTCATTTTTTGCTTGAATATATGGTATCCCTTATAATAAATCTAAATAAATACTCAGAGAGGCCATACTTGCATGTCTTCACTATATACTGGGTTGGTTTTGGTTTTGATTGTTCTCTGCCTCTTAAGGCCTTTTCATTTAAATCAAGGTCAGTGATAGAAATCTCTTGGTGTAATGTCCATGTCAATTATAGAGGAGTTAACATAGTTAAACTGGATTATGGTTTTAGGTAGACAAATTTCAAATAAACTTAGCCTAACATTTGACCTAAATAGAAATGCATGGTCATTATTAATGTACTTGAAAAATCCGGGTATGAAGTAGTGCAGTGGTGTTGAATAGTAGTATGTCTGTAACTGAAATACTGGAAAATTGATGTTGTTTGAAGTATTTTTAACAGTGGTTCGTAGATACTTTTATGTTGTGATAATAACTTAGTTTCACACTGGATATAACATGGTATTCTGTCTGTTTTAATGTACCTGCTGTCTATGACAGTTTATTTGCAACTGGTGTGCATTTTGAGACTGTTGTTCAAGTGGAATTATTGTTTTCAGCATATTGCTCAGTCATTGTGATTATGATCTCTGTAAGACACGCTAGGTATCCTAAAGGAATGTCAGATCCTCTAATTAGCAGTAGACAAATACTCCTTAGAAGGTGCAATACAGAAAGGTGAAAACTAGGCCAGAACTGTAAATCTGGTGGGAGGTGATTAAATCAAAGTGTCTGGATGCATTTGTTTACTTTTTACACGTGTAATAATAAATGTGCCGTCCCACAGTACATAGACATGAGGCACCCCTGTCTGTAGAATTCAAGGTGCATCTTTAAATGTGTGACCCAAGCCAAGGGTTGCAGTTGAATGACAAGCCCATCTGTATTATTTGTGTAATAGTGCAGAGCACTTGCAAGGCACATCAGATCTTAATGTTGTCACAGATGCATTGTTCAAGCTTAAACAAAAAAGGGAAAAACTATTTTGTAAATTTGATTTGTTTGTGGTTGTTGGTTTTTTTTTTTTTTTAACTTGGGTATTTTCTGAGCTTGGTAAACAATTTTTGTTATCTTTGTGTATCGTCTTTTCCTTCTTCCTTTGTGCTTCCTTATTCTCTGGGGTATGTAATTGTACGATTACCCCCTTTTTTTGGCCACAACTTACCTTTGTTGAGAGAGAGAGAGAGACTGTACAGTGAATTAATAGCCAAGGCATAAACTCTAGGATTTTTTTACAAATTTAAGTTATGTTCCTTAGTTATGATGTATTATGACCTCCTTTCTTTCTTTTAATAGGATCTGTTTTTATGCTGAAAGTTCAAGTAAATGACATAATCAGCCATCAGTACCTGCGACAAGCGGTTGTAGAAGTGTTTGTTAACTACACAAAGACAAATTCTACTCTTACTGGAAGCAATGGAGCAGTATTAATAAAAGTTCCATATAAATTAGGAGTAAGCTTAACTATCGTATCATACAAGGATGGCTACATGTTAACACCTTTTCCTTGGAAGACTGGGAGAATACCAAGTATGTAAGCGTCTTATAGTCCTGTTATTAAACCCTATCTGTCAGTAATTAAATTTCTCTCTTTCTCAGCAGTCTGGGTAGTTACTGTCAACTGAAAATGACTGATGTCAGTCAAGGGAGATGGTGCCTGTCAAAGCAGATGTAAGGGCAAATGGTCTGTTAGACTAATCAAAATTCTCATTACTATAAAACAGAAAATAGCCCTTTTTAACTCTCAGTAGGTTATATTGTGGTACTGTGAGTGTATTCCAAGAAATTGTTTACCTAGACTCAGACGGTAATGTGTTTTGACAAAAGTCATACAGTCTTTAGTAATTCCTGGACTGCTGGTGCTTTGAGTCCTGTGTAACGGGTATAACCTTGTTGTTACAGCTTCCTTTCAGCAGTGTTTCCTCACAAGTTTTCCTTTTAGCTATTTCATGTTCTTAAAAATGATATGTTTGTTTTTTTTTTTTTTTAAAGAAGTGGAATCTTAAGAATTCCAGGCACTTGTTTATCTATAGAAGGCATAAGACAGTAGCAAACACATAACAAAGGCCTTCCTACCTAACCACTAAAATTCCTGCTCTGGACAGCAGGACTGATTTATTTATCTAGTCTTCATATATACTTTTCTTTTTAACCATTCTGTTCACTATTCCTTCAGAATCGGGTATCTTGCAGGATTTTTTTCAGTTTCACAGTGTAACAGATATTATTACTTTCCACAGTATATTCTTCTGTGATGCTTTCATTATTCCCACAAAGTCAAGCTAATATGTGGCTGTTTGAAGATACTGTCTTAATTACTGGAAAACTGTCTGGTAAGTTCAGGCTATGCAGACTATAATCTAAACACTTTGTGACAACCATCTGTACATATACAAAAAAAATATAAGTATGTTCACATCCTCATGTAATGCTTATCTCAAAACCAGATTTTCAGTTAAGTGTGCATCTGTACGTGTGGCTGTGACAAGTGCTAGACATACACAAAGCATGGAGAAAATGGGTGAAAACAGGTTTTTATACTAAATGGATTTCTGCACAGTAATAGAAGAACTGTTTGTGTATTTTACCATTGCTGAGACAAAATTTCACTCTTTTATAGATGCCAAATCGCAACCAAGTGTTCAGTTTCCAAAATTTTTAATAAAGCTTCCAACAAATCGACATATTACAAATGTAACAGCCTATCTGACAGTGCCAGAGCAGTTTCTGAAAGTAGACAGCTTTGTCTATTCAACAGGAATTCTTCTAAGCAAATCAGGTATGTAAATATGTTAAGAATTTTTTTTAGGGAAGAAATCTTCTAATTATAATGAATATGAGTGTTACAGAAAAACATATGCTTAAATTAAAAGGGCCTGAACTTGCTTCCATTGCATTAAAGCTTTCTTCTATAAATGCGTCAGGTGAGTGATTAATGTCACTTTTTCCCTTACTCCATGCAGTATTAGAACATAGCATATCTTACTAAACTGAAATACTCCTTCAGAATCTGCTTTTCACATATATATATGTATGTATATAAGGTGTTTACTAAACATGTATGTGTATAAATATATACACACACTTAAGTAAAAATACAGTTATGGTCAGCGTGTAAACTAGATTAACCTAAAGAAATAAGTGAAACTGCAGCAGTGGACTTCAGCTGTGGGGTTTTCTGCGTCTTCACTAAAATGGCTGCTGTCCCTAGGAACTTTACACCTAGCATAAAAATTTTATGGAAGCTCATGTTTAGCTCATGGGCAAGATAATCTGTGTGAGCCTGTTTGAAATGAAGTAGTCACTGTGTATACAGAGCACAGCTGTAATAATTTTTTCTGTGCATTTGTTTCATTGGAGAAGCAGTAGGTAGTTTCATGCGCATATGCAGTTGGATCTTTCAGTATTTGTCATTCTACAGATTTTTTTTATTATTTGCATAAATACAGTCTCTGGTAGATAGTACTGTGTGCAGCTTCATCTTTCTTTTGTTCTTCTATTCCCAGTTGAACTGAAGCCGTGAGGCTCTTAAATTCATAGCAGCACATGAGGAAGCCACTACATAACTTGTTTGAACTTGTCATGCTCATTTAATTTTCATCAAAGCTTTTAAAAACTTTTCTTACCTTCATTTCACCTCTTTACATGTAAAGTATAAGAGAATAAACAGTATTTCTCCCCTTCAGGTTTTCCTTTTAATCTGTCTGTCATGTGTTCTAAATTATTCATATACTCCTAAAGGAATAAGTTTTCTTTTAGGGCAGGTGGAAGCTAATTGATATTGGATGCACCAGGATTTTTCTCACAGCCAGCTTCTTACAGCTTAAATCAATTTAACAGTGTTTCATCATACTGTCATTCTGAAGTATTTGCAAATTAGCATTAAGGAAAACAAAGAAAAACTTTCAGGCTTCACTGTAAAACTGTGAATATGCAACATTTTCTGTGAGCGTTCTGACAAGCCTCATGATTAACTATTCAGTTAATTATACCTGCCAAATTAGAAAGTTAATCCTTACAGGAAAGTTTTAAGAGGACTGTTCAACTAAGGAAAAATGCAGCAGTCATATGTTTGCGTATGGCTTCAGCTTGATTCAGTGTTACATATATTGCAATTATACAAAAAATCTTTGTATTTCATCATAGGATAGCTGTTTTGCAGTCACATTATCTGAGGGCTAAAAACCATCTTCCCTCACACCCAAGCCAGATTTTGCCTCACTGTTGTTTCTGCAGTCATCATTAAACCTATATGTCAAAAGTCTGTTTCGCTTTTACAGATTTGGTATAGAAATGACTAGGGTTTATTTTAGTCGCATTTTGAAATTCCAGAAGAGAAAAATGTTGATTTTTATTTCACTGAGTTGTGATATCTACTGTGTAGCTGAATATGAATGGGGGGCTCAGTTCTAATTACAATTAGGATATAGTCTTAATTATAAATATATATTTTTTTAAATACACTTTGAATGGAGAATTATAGCCAAGCTATTTCTCACATATAGGTTTCAAAAGCATGGAATTAGCTCCTCTTGCTGCAATATGTGTAAGCGTTCGTTTAACTGGGAAAGAACTAAAAGTAAATGGTCCCATTCAGATTACACTTCCTCTTCCCACAAGTACTGTAAAATCAGGAGATGTTGTACCTGCATGGGCATTTGATATGAAAACTGGTAAGTGGACTAAGTTATTTGTTATTCTGCCTTTTGGCACATGTATATAGTTTTGGCCATATAACACTGTATGTCATGGAAGAGGGATTGCACTAATGTATGAGCTGGTGATAAATAGTCACTAATTTTTTTTTTATTGATTAGCTTGAATTGTTCAAATGAATTTCCCTGCTTTCATTAGTTCAAAAAGCTTTGGTAAAATTCATTAGCATTCCGATTGAACAAATTTTAAAATAAGTGGATTTTTATTTTGATGGGAGGCTAAGGATTCAGGGGACATACATTTTAGGTGATGTTAAATTTTAAGCCAGGTAATTTTTTGAATGCCTTTTTAAAAGAAAATCAGACTTAAAGATTTGGATGTTTTTTTCATGGAGTATAGCTGTAAAGATCCTTTGACACTAAAACTGGAATAGATACTACTTCAGTTAACAAAAGCATTTCAGAAAATGAAATTAAGCCAAAATAAGAGTTATCAAAGGGAACAACATTGTTCTTACAGTATGTGTTGGAAGAGGAGCCTGAAGATTAGACATTCTAAACCTTTTGTCAGCCGTTCATGTCTAATTTTAGTCAGTAGTAAGTAATGAGGTAGATAAGCTTATCCCATTTAGATGTGCGTACACACCTAATACAGGACAAGTGTACTGATAGTCTTACATTGTACCTTATAATTTCCATCACACTTTGGCTTTAAATGTGCAAGCGAGTGAAGAGGTAAGTGTTTTACTCCTTATTAAGGCAAAAAGCTGTTATTCAACTGTTAGAAGTACGGCAGGGGACACCAGATCCAAAAAGTGTTGTTTACGTGTTCAAGAAACAAATCTATCATCTTAAAGAACAAAGAACACTGAATTGAGAACATGTTAATAAAAATGACTAGGTTGTCTCTTGGGATAACAGTGACTAGAGTAACTTTTGGAATAGATTAAATCTATCTATACACCTAGAAGACTTCAGAGGGGTGACTCAAGAAAGGATTTTAGTCTGACATGGTGAAATAGCACAAGGGGATTTAATTTCTTGCTGCCACAGCCACTTTTGCCAGCTCCTTTGTTAATCTGTACCTGTGCTGAGTTGTTTTATCTCACTAAATGGATAACTGGTGTTATTACACAGTGTTATTAAAACAAAAAGTTGACAGAGTAGCTCAGCGCAGGATCAGGTTAGAGTATAAACCAGTGTAAGATGTGTATGTGGTTGTTGAGGGACATACTCAACAGGCCTATGTAGGCATGTTGGCCTTGGTACAGCAAAAACAGGAGCGTGGCTTGTTGATCCAGCACAACTGAAACAGTTGTTTTTTAGCTGTCAGATGGTGTGTTCTCTGATAGAGGTGAACTGTTTATAGTGGGTGCTCACTGAGGTGTAGTGTCTGCATGGAGCATTCATTGATGCTTGCTGATGAGAGGACTAGGAGGACTGTGGACAAGAAAGAGGGACTTTTGGGGCATAACTCTAACTTTCACTTTTTCTTCTGCTTCCTCATCTCTTCTCTGCAGTGAAAATTTGGAACTGTATTTGTTGTTCCGGAGGTTTATTCTTAAATATGTTTCTTTGATGTTTACCTTTGATTTGACATGTGCAAAACTACTTTTTTCTAAGATAACTGAGTAATAGCAAGGTATTTCTTAGTCAAGGTTCTGGTGACTGCAGACAGTTGAACACCTCAGCTCTCCAGCAAGCATTCAAGAGGGTACGTAAGTAACAGTAGGCCTCCAACTGAGCTGAACGGAGGCCTACTGTTGCACTGAATAATGAGGATTTGGCATCCTAGATGTAGTGTGTGGGATGGTCCCCAGCAGTATCTTGACACACTCTTTTAAACGCTGAAGTCCTTGGATAATATGTCATAATGGTAATCAGAGCTTCCATGTCAGTATTGATAGTGGTAAGGGAGCAGGTCTGTGTTTGAAGTTGTGTAGACTAATCTATATGCATCAGAAAAAAGATAGAAACCGCTTTCACGTGTCTGCCTGTGCAATGTTCCGTGGGGTTACTTTAAGTGTAATAGTACTAAGACTGTTCCTGGAAAATGAGGTTTTCTAATTATGTTCCAGCTGCTGTAAATGCAGAATTTGTTGATGTATACTGAATGTGGCTTCCTTCTTTTTCTTTCTAAGTATTTTGCCTCATTAGTACCAGAAGTACTTTGTAGATTTTAACAGAATAAAAAAAAAAAAAAAAGCAAGCTCGCATTCCAACATTAAATTGAGAACAATATTGCGCTGCTTGGCAGTAATTGCTAGAGAATATGTGCTTACTCATAATTCACAGATTCCCAATGGTTGGAAGGGACCTCAAAAGATCATCTAGTCCAACCCCCCTGCAAGAGCGGGGTAAGGTAGAGTACATCACACAGGAACTTGTCCAGGCGGGCCTTGAATATCTCCAATGTAGGAGACTCCACAACCCCCCTGGGCAACCTGTTCCAATGCTCTGTCACTCTCACAGTAAAGAAGTTTTTCCTGATGTTCACATTGAACCTCCTATGCTCCAGTTTACACCCATTGCCCCTTGTTCTGTCACTGGACATCACTGAAAAAAAACTAGCTCCATCATCCTGACACTCACCCTTTACATATTTGTAAACATTGATGAGGTCACCCCTCAGTCTCCTCTTCTCCAAGCTAAAGAGACCCAGCTCCCTCAGCCTCTCCTCATAAGGGAGATGTTCCACTCCCTTTATCATCTTTGCGGCTCTGCGCTGGACTCTTTCAAGCAATTCCCTGTCCTTCTTGAACTGAGGGGCCCAGAACTGGACACAATATTCCAGATGCAGCCTCACCAAGACAGAGGGGGAGGAGAACCTCTCTTGACCTACTAACCACACCCTTTCTAATGCACCCTAGGATGCCATTGGCCTTCTTGGCCACAAGGGCACATTGCTGGCTTATGGTCATCCTCCTATCCACCAGGACCCCCAGGCCCCTTTCCCCTTCACTACTTTCCAGGAGGTCAGCCCCCAACCTGTACTGGTACATGGGGTTGTTCTTCCCCAGATGCAAGACTCTATACTTGCCCTTGTTGAATTTCATCAAGTTTCTCGCCGCCCAACTCTCCAGCCTATCCAGGTCTCACTGAATGGCAGCACAGCCTTCTGGTGTGTCAGCCACTCCTCCCAGTTTAGTGTCATCAGCAAACTTGCTGAGGGTACACACAGTTCCCTCATCCAGGTCATTGGTGAAAATATTAAACAGCACTGGTCCCAGCACTGACCCCTGAGGGACTCCACTAGTCACAGACCTCCAGCTAGATTCTGCCCCATTGACCACAACTCTCAACCTTCTTCCTTTCAACCAGTTCTTGATCCACCTCACTACCTGATCATCAAGCCCACACTTCCTTAGCTTATCTATGAGGATGCTGTAGGAGACAGTATCAAATGCCCTCCTGAAATCAAGAAAAAAAAAATCACATCTTAGTGTTTTTCTTATTATGTACTATTTTCTATGCAGTATACTGTGGAAGAGATAATCTGCTGAAGAGGACAGCAAAGTTTATATAGCTTCTTACATGTTTGTTCAGTCAAGGTGGAGCTTCTGGAAACCTAAAATTTTTTATTGCCTTTTGTAGTGGTGGTTTGTGTAGGGTTTGTATCTGTCTGTAAGTAGCCTACCCTCAATACTTGTAAAACAATGGTTTTACAGTATAGCACCATCTTGCCTTAGAGTTGAGAGGGCAGAGAATTTTGGGACCTGTTGTTGCCTCCATATGAGAATTAGGGATAGAAGACTTTTCTGGCTGGTTTTGCTCCTGAATCTGGAGAAGAGGATTTCCAGGTGACTGAGTAACTGAGAAACCACCTCTTTGAGGGCTCTAGGTGGCTGCTGCTGTTCCCCTCTGCCAGCTGTCACAAGTTACCAGGAAAAGGCTGCAAGTTTTACTGCGGAATGATACTTTGTGTGTGTGGGTGTGAAGTGACACAGCATGTGTCACTTCTCAGATTCCTCCTGTATGGTAGATTTTTCCTTTCACTTTGCTGAAAGAAAGATCTTGGAGGAAAATCAAAATGATAGGGCTTATATGAATTATACTTTTTGTGTGCTTTGGTTAGTGTTATTTTAAGAAAGCTGGTGGTTCTCTCGCCTTCTTAGTATTTGCAGTTTGAAAATGTAAGGTTGTTTATATGAAGTTGTTTTCTGTCCTTGGAATTTCACAGATAAATGTGTTCAAATGTAGCTCTGTCTTTTCTACTACATGCTTTATTAATTGTGGAAGCTGGCATACTGTAATACCTGTCTTTTGCATAGCTAAACGGTGTAGAATCTGTATCTTAACAATAGACCTTCCTTGGGTTAACTGAACTGTTACTACCTTTTGGCAGGGAGGGGGAGAGAATTATTCAAGACAAACATTGTTCATCCTATTGTAGTTTATTAGATTAAAATGCTTTCCCTCAAAGTGCTGCTAGTTAATGTTAAATTTGTATTCATATGCTTAAATTACCTGCTCCTTGATTTTTTATTTTTTTTTTAAGTCTTGGACCTCATACATGCTTAACCTCATAGAACAGGATTTTTTGCATGATTTGTGTGCTTACCTATGAAAGATATTTATAGAAATTACATTAAATTAATTCTGGTAAATAATGTTGATGTTCTGTTTCAAAGTAAATGCCCACTCAGGGATTCCTGCAGTGAAATTACCAAGAGAGAAAGTATGCATGTTTAGCTAAGGTTGTGTAATGATGCATAGTAATAAGATTCTGTTTTTCCTGTGACCTTGTGTATTTTTGCTAACAGCTTAATCACTAATGGTTTGATCTATAGAAGAATGCTTCATGACTTGTGCAATATTTTGTCTTTTTTTTCCAGGTGCTTGGGTAAGTCAAGGGCTAGGAATGGTAAAGGAAGCAGATGGTCAATTAGTATGGACATACACTGCTCAACACTTAGGCTACTGGATAGCAGCTCCACTGCCCGGAGCAAGAGGTATTGCAACAACTGGCAAAGAGATCACTGGCTAACCCAAGTAATACTATACTGTAAGGCTGTCAGTTTGATTGCTTTTATTTAACAGCAGAAAGGGAAAAACAACATGCAGTTTGAACAGTTGGATAACTTCTGTTTGCATCCTGATAGTGTGCCTTTGTGCTTGTAACTGTTCCCTAGAACTTCAGATACTAAAGGGGGAAAAGTCCAGACTGTATTTGAATTTACATGTTTATACTGTCACCGTCTTTTGGGAGAAGCCTGCAAGGGAGCTGTGCCTATGGAGAGCTAGAAATCAACAGGACTGTATCCCTTACTGTAGAGGATCAGAGATGACAGGAGGAAATGCAGTGAAAAAATTAATCTTGGGTAGAACAGCCCCAGTGAATTCTGTTTTATGTAAACTTGTTGAATGTTTTGCAAATTCATATGAAGGGTTTCTTATCAGAGAACTAGGATGTCAAATTAAAAACATACCACTTTCTGACAGAAGCACTATGCAGAAAATATGGATCATATTTCTAAATGGACACCTAATACAAGCGTAATTTGACTGGAATTGAGTAGATGTCATGTAAGGCTTTAATACTTGAGATGACCCTTTCAAGATGTATTACATTGTAACCACTGAATGTTTTCAGCTTGAAATAGCAAGGTGAAAAGGAAAGGATAAACATAGTGCCATAGCAACACGAAATTACTGAAAAAGTATAGTTTAATTTATTAGCTACAGCTTTGCATATGAAGCGGAATTGTTTTTGAGAGCTAACTCTTTTTTTGCTTGGCAATCTAGAATCCATTATTAGTGCAGTTTCCAAGGACATCACAGCCTATCACACAGTGTTTCTGACTGCCATCCTGGGAGGTACTGTTGTCATTATCATTGGATTTTTTGCTGTTCTTCTTTGTTACTGCAGGTAAGCGAAAATAAGCTCAGCATGAATGGAATTTAAGGTTGATAAAATAGTCTTTTGAAGTTGAGGCTTGTTTCCTTAGCTAAACTATAATGCATAGCCTAATATGTCTTTAAAAATCACTGTTATTACAGAACTTTGTTTAAAGTTTGTGATGGCACATTACAGTTCTTAACAAAATCTGATCTTCAGCTCTGGAAGTCAACAGTATAGTATTTCTTGGTATGCTCTACAGTCACCCTGCATCTTTTTTGCTTAGGGATAAATGTGGTCGGACACAAAAGAAGGAAAAAAGTACAACTAAGCTGGAGGTCATCAAAAAAGACCAGACTACATCAACTACACACATAAATCACATCAGTGCTGTCAAAGGATCTTTAAAGTTGGAGGATAAGTCACAGCTATACACATCCAAGATTTCATACAGCCCTCAAAGAAGGATGTCCATAGCCACAGAAGATGGAAAATCACGAGACAATTTTAAAATCTACACAGAGAATGCTTCTTACCATTTATCCTGTCAGACTGGTCAGTCAAGAAATTCAGCCCATTCATTGGAGCCTAGTGCTGGAGTTAGGCATTTACAGCAGCTGAAGCATAGTAGCAGTACTATTTCCCAGGCTCCCAGGGACATTCAAGACCAAAACAGATACCTTTCACTGAAAGAGGAGATGTATGGGCTTGCCCATATCCCAGAACACCTGATGCATATTTACAATCAACCTATTGCTATTCTTCAAACCTCTGACCTTTTCCACTCCCCAGAACAATTGCATCCTGCTAAATCAGCAACTTTGCCAAGAAAAGGGCAGTTAGTTTATAGCCCCATGATGGAACCCACGAATCACGACAGTTACATGCAAACGTTACCGAAAATGCCAGGTCACTCTCATCCACAGCCTTCTGTCTGCAGAGATGAAAACAGTGTGTTAGATAGCAAAGAGTGCTTACCATCTCAGACTTCAAACTGGGGGCGGTACACTAATAGCTTGCTGGAATCCGTCTCTGTTCCTGGGACATTGAATGAAGCAGTTGTAATGACTCCATTTTCATCTGAACTTCAAGGTATTTCAGAACAAACATTATTGGAACTCTCTAAAGGAAAACCATGTCCACACCCTCGAGCATGGTTTGTGTCCCTGGATGGAAAGCCAGTCGCTCAAGTGAGGCATTCTTTCATAGATCTGAAAAAGGGTAGAAAAACAGAGAGTAATGATACCAGTCTGGACTCTGGTGTGGACATGAATGAGCATCATCCTGGTAGGAAACTGGAGAGAGAGAAAACTTTCATTAAAACTATGCCTCATTCTAAGATCCTTTACTTGGAAGACCTGGATCTGAGTAGCAGTGAAAGTGGGACCACTGTTTGCACTACAGAGGACCAGGCTGTGAGATACCTTATGGATGGAGGGAATGTACCAGTCATAGAACAACATGAAGAAGGTCTGAAAAGAAAAACTGTATCAGGAAGTCGTGAATGTGGTATCCCTTCTGCTAAAAAAAGGGATAGACCATCTATCATGAGAAGAGATAGCAAAACCAGTATCTGGAAGAAAAGAGAGGAGAGGCCGCTTCTTCCTATAAATTAAAACACAGTGTGCTTTGTGGTCTTGTTCTCCCTGCTGATATTGACCTCTTGGCTGCTTCTGTATTTCTGCATTGTTGGGTTTGTTAGCGTAGGAACTGACACATAACCACCGGAATGGTTATATGAGGTGCTTTATTGCAGCGCTGGGAAACCAGGGGCACGCGCCCAAATCTGGCTTCAGTCTTGTCACCTAGCATTCCCAATTTATACAGTATCCAACACAGATTACATCACCAATTAACACGTATGCCCTACATCAGTCCATTACGACATCAGCCTCTTCTGCGCTTGCGCAGCCCCCTCTGGTGGTCGTCCTGATGAAGTAAGGAGTCTTCCTCGGATGAAGTAAGTAGTCTTCCTCGGATGAAGTAAGAAGTCTTCCTCAGCTTGTCCTTTTCACCTTCTGTTCTTTGGACATGTTCCAACCATTATGTGGATGTCAGCATTGTTCTATTTCCCCTTGACTGCCTCTGGTATGCCTAGGTTCTACTTGGATAGAGTTTTACAATATACTTTCCTAATTTATCACTATACCCTTCACCATATACAGATGTATTACCTCCTGCTACCAAGACTACTATTGTATCACTGGTTACAGGTTAACCACGATACCGGACTGCAAAATTATAGCTCTTTCTAATCTACAAAATCACACTATTGATTTATAAACCTCTTAAACATAATCATTCCTACCAGTTATACATATATAACTATTCTATCTTTCAAAAATTTCACTCTTTTCCAACATTTCCCCCCTTTGAAAATACTTCACTCAACTTAAGTCAAGTATTTTCATTTCCTTAGGTAGCTGTTTCCTGATATGTGGGAGGAGAGGGGGGGCTTTGGATATTCTTTAATTACTGTCCCTATAATTCGATGAGTCCATGCATTGTTCCGAGCCATTTCTCTTCGAATACAAAAATACATCAGATACAGCATTAAGAACACAATCATCATTACAACTACTGTTTGCAAAAGGGAACGGACCCATCCAGTGAGGTGAAGGCCTAAACTATCAAAGAGTGCTCCAATCCAATTTTGTTCAATATATTTTCTTTCTCCTTCCGCTTCTTGTTCCACTTTGGTCAGCTGGGAAATATCATATTCTATGTTTGCAGTTACATTAGGAATGTGAACACAACAATGATCTATGCTACCTTTCAAATATCCACAAACACCATGTTCCTTGAGTAACAACAGGTCTAATGCCATTCTGTTCTGCAAAATCATTTTAGTTGGTGCTTGTAATTGCAAATTTAAATCTCTGAATCCTTTCTTTGTCACCCTGGCTAATCTTTTTGTTTGGCCAATCAGCCTGTCAATCATTTCTCTATTTTGATATGCTGCTATTTGTGCAAATAAAGATTCAAAAACCCCTGTGGAGGGCTCCTGCCATGTGTCATCATCATCATCATCATCTACATTTCTTTTTGTTCGAATTTGCAGGGTTTCTAACTTGTTTTTGACTGGTGACTTTTTCCAAATTGGACAAAGAGTTGGTAATCCCAGGGTGATTTTTTTTTTTTTTTTAATTTATTTTTTTTTTGGTTATATGGGTAGGTGAGTAGTCCAGGTTCCATCACTTGCTGCCCAAACAAAATGTCCTATACTACGCACTGTAGAATATTTACAATCTTCATCGTCACTTAGGACCTGTATTCCTTTTCCTCCAATTTTAGTCCCCGGCATGCAAATCCTGCCATTAAAGCAATCTTAACTAGAGGTATTGTGATTTCCTCAGGGTCCGTGTCACAATCTAAAATTTTGGTACAATTCCACCAAGGAACGTTTTTGATAACATCCCAACTAACCCTATTTATAGACAGCAAATCATCGATGTCTATATTCTCTGCTACGTTTTGCTTTCCTGTCCATTTAAGGCACCAAGATGTATTTTCGATATATTGAAATTTCTGCAAAATGCTCATTGACCAAATTGTGTCCCAGTTCTGTTTTAAACCATTTTATTTTTCTTTCTTTGCAAAGTCTGTATTGAGTTTGGTTGTGTACACAATTGCCAATTATTGTTCCTTTACATTCATACATGGTGTGATAGACTAGTATTTGAGAGGTTACTCCCCCTCGTCTAGTTGTGGTAATGCATTCATTACAGTCGTCGCTTTTATCAGCTGCGACATTTGCCTATATGGGCCCAAACAGAACCATTGCCAAAAGAGGTCCGGTCAGGATCATAGTGCTCAGCGGTCACAGCCCCAGGGGTTGCAGCCCTTGGCAGACCCTTCCAGCTGCAGCACTGATTCCCTCCGGTCTTGCCCTCTCTGGCAGGTCAGATGTATATTTCTCGTCAGCTATTATGACAATAATATTTGATCCACAACAACTGTTCCAACGAGGTTATAGTTTCACACCGAATGCAAAAGAACTGTAATTGATTTCTCATTTATTACCCTCAGATCCCATACTAATCTATATTCACCATTTTCAAAATAATCACTGCATCCAATTTGGCCAATAAGTCCCATCCTAAAAGGGAATGGGGCATTCAGGTACATATAGAAATTTGTGTGTTAATTCCTTTCCTCTAAGTCGCAGATCCAGGGGCTGCAATAATGGTCATATTTCCTCCTTCCCTGTGGCTCCCACAATTGTTGTAGTTCTTTCCCCTAATCTTCCATGTAAATCATTTAAAACTGAATAGGTAGCCCCTGTGTCCACTAAAAATTTTACTTCTTCCTCTCCTAATTGGATTTTCACGAGGGGCTCTTCACTTCTCACCCTGTCTAGTCAGCTTTGGTTATCAAACTCTCCTAACACCATCGCCTTAGCTGCATCAGATCCCATAAAAGAATTCCCTGGAGACATAAATTGTCCTCCCCTAAATGGACATTCATTTTTCCAGTGTCCTTCCTGTTTGCAGTATGCACGTTGATTATATCCTAACCTTTCTACATTCATTCTTGCTTTTGGATTACAAAATCCTCTTCCTCTAGGGTTAGAGAGACGCTGTTCTCTCCCCTGGGTTGCTGCCAACAAATTCTGCTGCTGATTGTTTTCAGGTAAATAAATCTCCAGGTGAGAAGGGTACTTTAATGCACACTGGTCCTTCTGTTCCAACTCCCTGTCTTAAAGGCACAAGCACTCCTCTGGACGTCTGAGCCTGCACTTTTCTTTTTATTTCCCCTCTGGCGAGTTCTATGCAAGACTGGGGTAATGGGGAGGCTTGCTTTCTGATCTCTTTTACACTCGCAACTATCCAGACTCTCGAGGTCACTATCACTCATCTTCTCCCCCCCCTTTCTTCATTTAATGCTGGCGGGGCTGACAGAGCGACTGCCAAATCCAAACTTTCAATATCCCTCCGGTGTTGTAAGCTATTGTCTAAAACAAGGCACTTTATACATTTTCTCAGTAACACATTCCTTACACTGTTCATTAACATTTACCTTTACACCCATTATTTCACAAGATTTTTGCCACTCATCATTATTTCTTAAAGAAAAGAATTATATATAACACCTTGTCCCATTTGTCTTTCCTGTTATAACATCAACTGCAGTATAGTATTATATGGTTAAGTCCCATTTTTCAGGCCATTTCTCCTGATCCCCCAGTTCATACTGTGTCCACCATACATTACAATAATTAATTAATTTGCTTTTCAGCATACTCTGTCCAAATCCACCCTCCTTCCAATGGCTTAAAATACAGCCTAATGGAGAGGACTTGGGAACCGACAGCATTTTTTTCTTTTTTCTCTTTTTCTTTTTTTTTCTTTTTTTTTCTCTTTTTCTTTTTTTTCTTTTTCCTTTTTTATTTCCTTTTTCCTTTTGTTTTTCCTTTTTTTTTCCTTTTCTTTTTCTTTTTTTTCACCTTTTTTTTTCTCTACTCCACACACACCACACACTCGCCACTAAGTTACAACATTTAGACAGACAGATGCTGATCCCGCAGCACAAATACCAATACCAATACCACTTCTGCCGAACCTGCAGAGCTTTCGCTACTGTCTAACGGACGGCGCCTAGGCTTTTACCCCGGGAGCTCCCTAGCCCCAACCAAGCGCAGCTTTCGCCGCGTCTAACAGGCAGGCTTTACCAAATCAGACTTCGCGAGGCCAGATGCAGCTTTCACCGCATCTCTCTGGTAGACTTTTTGAAGCCAAAGTTTCACCAAACCAAGCAGGCTTCGCCTACAGCCAAGCTTATCAGAAGTCTGTACCCTTACACTTTACCAAAATTCGGTACCATAATTACCAAACCATACGAAAATTTAATACTGTAATTACCAAACCATACTTTACAAAATCGGCACTGTGACCGAACCAGAAAAAAAGAAAAAGCACCTTTCCTTACCATATCAGAGGTCCGTCGTGAGCAGCGGAGGTCGGTCGCGGTCGATGGCTCCCCGAGAATCTCTCGGTGCCGGCTGGAGCAGGACCAAAATGCGATCCACCTCGGCAGTGCCCGCGAGGTCCCATCTGGGTCGCCAAAATGTTAGCGCAGGAACTGACACATAACCACCGGAATGGTTATATGAGGTGCTTTATTGCAGTGCTGGGAAACCAGGGGCACGCGCCCAAATCTGGCTTCGACCTCGTCACATCACGTTCGCAATTTGTACACTGAAGGTTACATAACTAATACAGATTGCATCATTCACTAATACATATGCATTAAGGATTGCCACATTAGTCTATTATAACATCAGCCACTTCTGCGCTTGCGCAGCCCCCCTCTGGTGGTCGTCCTGATGAAGTAAGGAGTCTTCCTCGGATCAAGTAAGAAGTCTTCCTCGGCTTGTTCTTTTCACCTTTTTGTCCTCTGGACATATCCCAGCCATTATGTGGATGCCAGCATTGTTCTATTTTCCCTTGGCTACCTCTGTTAATTTCTAGGTTCTGCTTGGATAGAATTTCACAATATATCTTTCTAAATTCACCCATACACCCTTCACCATTTATGGTCATATGAGCTCTTGCTACCAAGACTACTACTGTATCACTGGTTACAGGTTAACCACGATACCGGACTGCAAAATTATAGCTCTTTCTACTCTACAAAATCACACTATTGATTTATAAACCTCTCAAATATAGTCGTTCCTACCATTGTATATGATTATTTATCTTAAAAACTTCACTCTTTTCTAACAGGTTTACAAAGGGAAATGTTGTTTTCTGGTATCAAGAAAAGTTACTTTTTTTTAATAGATTGAGTTATTAAACTGCAACTGGGCATTTGATATTCAATGTGAATTGAAAACAGGGAAATACTACTATTACATTTTTCCAGTTCCTAATTTTGCTGTTGGTATGGGGGAAAGCCCACATTTTAATCAGCTTGTCATTCTTGGACGCACGTTTGGGAGTGCACTGTGAGAAATGTAGACGCATGTTTTAATTTTTTCATGTGGTATAATGCACTGGTAGACTAGTTAAAGCAGTTCCTCAGCCTTGTTCCTAATCAGTGTGACCATCTCTGTAAAGTATTTTATATGTGAACTTTTCTAGGGATCTGTTACTGCTTCTTTGTATGATGTAAGATGTTTCATCAGTTAGTCCCAGGACACCAGCAGATGAGCTCTGTTGGATTTATCAGTGGACCTCTGTGGCATTCCTGCCCTCCCTGTGTGCCCATCCTCATGCAAAAGGTTTCCATTCCATATAGTAGAGGCAGAACGGGGAAGTGTTCAAGTTCTGTGGCCACTGCAGTTCATGGTCCCTGGTGTTTTAAGATGTTGCCCACCTGCTCTGTTTTAATTTACTTTGCTTACATCTGCTGTAAAGCGTCCACATCCAGGAGAAAAGGACTGGTTTTGGCAGCATTTGAAGCTGCTGTTACTGTTTATCCCAGTGTCTTGTTTTGGCTTTGTTGTCAGTTAAAGTATCTTCTGTATGCTGTTGGGCCATTTGTGCTCCAGGACATAGTCTTTAATCCTTGCATACTTGTAAATCAGAGTTTGTCCCATAATGAAAAGGTAATGCAATTTTAGACAAATTATGCCTTTGAGATAGGTTTCTTTAGCAGGAAAATTTGGCACTGTTCTTCTTAATGTTTAAAAAAAATGGAAGATCATCAAAGGATTATGTTCCTACATTTTGCCAGCCTGAGCTGCTTTTGTCTAAGTTGTGCATTGCAGAGGGATTAAACAAGCTTTAAAAGTTGGGGGGGGGGGGGGGGGTATGAGCATGAGACAGCAGATTGCAAAATTTGATGCAATATAAATACTACCTATGACTCAGAGTTAAATTTACCAAAAGTCATGAATGCATGAAATGTAGCTAAGATATGTATAGAGGAAGGAAAAGGCCATCAGAATATTCTTTATTTTTAATATTCATTTTGTCAAAATGATCGCTTCAACTTTGGCTAACAGAAAAATACGTGCAATCTTTAATGTGCTTCATACAGTATATAGAATGACTTTTGGTGGCTTTGAAGCTATTTCCCTGATAAAATAAGTTCCAGCATTTTGGCTTTGGCAGTTTGATTATAAATCATCCTAAAAAAAGCTTTATAAATATTTCCCTTAGAGCTTGGTTAAGGTTCTGTCCCAAGACCCAAATATATAATGCCTGTACGTGAATTGTGGGGTGAGGTGCACTTGGTTGTCTGCCCTATAGTACTCTTAAGAGTTGGGAAATACCCTATGCAGCTGGGCTTCTGGGAATATTTACTCAGGAAACATTACTGTGAAATATATCTGTTATGTTGGAATTGTCAGTTGTCTGGTCCTGTTGTAAAAGAGTATGTAAGGTAATCAGAATGGTACTAGCAATACATCGGTCCATCTTACGCTGTGCAATTGCTTCACAAACAAAATATGATGTTCCTGTTGAGCTCACAAGTATGAAAGTGTACAATAAATTTGAGGTAGGTGTGCAAGTAAGTTCATGATTAAATTGGCCAAAAGAATCAGCTTTAATTACACGATTTATGTATTTCAGAGGTGAAGATGGCTTGTTGTACTAGCATGCCTTTGGTACTTTTTTTAGGTAGCTGATTAATTTTTCCTATAGCAAATATATTTTCACAATACTTTTTTTTCTATATGCTGTTCCACTGGATTTGGTGCATGACTACCTCTCTAGCCCCAAATACTTTCATCCTTTGCTTTAGTAGGAATCAATGTATATATTTTCCGTATATGCACATTTCTTATGAAAGCTGCTTTGATTTTTTGAGGCTTAATATTTCCCTGCTCTTAAGAGTTCCATCAGCTCTGATGACTCCCTTTTCAACACGAAAGAATTAAATATTCTGTTGAACAAAATAGAAAATCCTTGACTAAGTAATGGTTTTGAGATGTTACTATTAACTTGGTATGTCTCTATTTGAAATGTTCGCCTGCAGTAACTTAAAGATTTCTTTCAATGCATTTTTTTCAGTGTATACGCCAAAGCCACCTAATTTTTCAAACTTACTTGTATGATTAAAAAATACAGATTACTGCACTTGGCGTTATTCATTTGAGTTCAAGGGAAGGAAGTTTTGCACTCCAGTTTTTTTTTCTGCATGAGAGTAGGTATCTGGTCACCAAAGAAAAAGCATTAGAAATGTTGAAAATATCAGTTATAACTTGAAAACTTCAGAGTAATGGTGCCAGAAGATGTACGGATGTAGTCCAGATTCTCTTGTGCTCTGATTGAGTGCAAAGTGAGTTTAGCTCTATACCATCATTCTAAAGGAGCTTTTGGTTGTCTGGATTAGTCATAGTTGTTTTACTCTCCACATATGGCAGTGTAAAATGCCCCCTTTAAAGGCTGTGCATCAGTAAGGCATTTCAGCTTTTAGTGAACAAAGCAAGTCAAAGTGGAACAGATCTTTCAAGAAGTGTCAACCGCTCCACGCAGCTTGATGTCATCAGCAGACTTGTTGGAGTTGTGTTTGATCCCACTGTCCATATTGCTGACAAAGATGTTGAACAGCACTGGTCCCAGTAGTGACTCCTGAGGAAAATCCTTGTCACTGATCTCCACTTGGACACTGAGCCATTAACCACAACTTTTTGAGTGCAACCATCCAACCAATTCCTTACCCACCAAGTGGTCCATCTGTTAAATCCATGTCTCTCCAGTTTGGAGACAAGGATGGCATGTGGGACAATGTCAGATGCCTTGCACAAGTCCAGGTATATGATGTCAGTTGCTCTTCCCTTATCCACCAGTGCTGTCACCCTATTGTGGAAGACCACCAAATTTGTCAGGCGTGATTTGTCCTAACTGAAACCGTGTTGGCTCTCACCAGTTACCTCCTTATTTTCCATGTGCGTTAGTATAGCTTCCAGAAGCATTTGCTCCATGATCGTGTTATGCACCAAGGTGAGACTGTTCCTCTGGGTTTTCCTTTTTTCTCTTTTTAAAAATGGGGGTTATGTTTCCCCTTTCCAGTTAGTGGGAAGTTCACCAGGCTGCCATGACTTTTCAAATATGATGGGTAATGGCTCAGCAACTACATCCACCAGTTCCTTCAGGAACTGCAGATGTATCTCATCAGGTCCCTTGCACCTGTAGGTTTCTTAGATTATCTTGAACCTGCTCTTCTACAGAGGTGGTTCTCCAGCTCCCAGTTCTTGCGTTTGCCTTATGTGACTTGGGCAGTATGGCTGGAGCACTTGATGGTGAACACCTAAACAGGAAAGTCCCTGACTACTTCAGCTTTCTTCATATGCCAGGTAGCCAGGTATCCCATTTCCTTCCAGAGAGGAAATTTTCCCTTTCTTCCTTTTATCACCAGTGTACCTACAGAAGCTTTTCTTGTTGCTGTTGATGTCTCTGGTCAGATTTAATTGTGTCTTATCATATATATGTGTTTGGCTGTTGCTTCTATCCATGCCAGCTTGCTTTGTAGGTTAGAACCCATATGCCATATTTCTGTGTGTAACTTGCTAGCATTTATCACATAATGTCTTTATGTTGCTGGTTACACTTGAAAAGGCTTTTCTAAAGTTGAGTTTGATATTAAAAAATACATACATTTACTTGCTTTCTGTATCAGAATATGAGAAAGATATTCTATAGAGAGAAAGCATTCCTGCAGTTGTATGCTACATGAAAACAGCTGATGCCCCTAAGCACACAATGACAGGAAATTCTTTCTTGATCCTATTGTGAGCATTAAATCTTGGGATTTGAAAAGCTCTCTATAACTCTAAAATCAGTAGAATTATAGGTTATATTTATATTCAATATTTACAGAATATATTATCAATTTTCGTATTCCAGCTTTACATTGGAATTTATGCACTGGCAATCTGTCAGTGACTAGAATTTGTTTGGTTTGTAGATCATTAAAAATAGTTTAACTACACCAAGTTCTAAAAATTTTATTTCCTGACGTAACAGTACATGATGTGTGCTACATGTGGAAATGACAAAATTTTATGAAATTTGTCTTTGTGGTCAAATTAAAGCTTTTCTATATTCTTATGTGTTATTTCAGTATATGAATTTATAGGAATCACTGAATTTATTTTTCAAGATTTTTTTCCCTGTTGGCTCAGTATTGCAGCACCAAGAGAGTGCTAAAATGCTAGTGTGAAAATCAGGCCTATACAAAAGGTAGTGAGGATTTGTGGCACACTGCGCTTGGCAAGGCAAGGGAAACGTTCAGAGGTTTTGACTTCTTTGAATCTGGAGGTTGATTACCTTGAAAATGAGAAATGGGTTATGCCTGAAGCACTTTTAAGTAAGCCCCTTCTAAGAAGAGGGGAGTGAGTAGAGAAAATGGGAGATACTTTCTTTCTGGATCTTGTTTTGAAACTGATTTGTATTTGTACTTCAGTGGAATTGATTCTTTTTGCAGAACACAAATGTTTGTAAGAAGTATGTCTCGGTTCTTCACAAGACACTTACTGAGCTCTCAGCTTTTGCAAAAAGTCCACACATGTGTACATATAATATTAAGTGAAAGGTATTAGATACAGACCACTCAAGACCAAATTTTATCGTATGTTTAGAGTGAAAAGCAGTTAAACTTCAGAAGAGTTTCCCTGCCATGGTTGCAGTACATGAAGTTGAAATTCTTCTTGCAGATGGGCATACTAGTTCCAGGTCTTTGCTTAGGTCAGTACTTTGATGTAACATAAACTAGGGGAAGTGATCAGGCTAAATAGTATGCAGCTGTATGCTCATAAATCTTAGTATGTTACCTAGAATAAGTTAATCAACAGTCATTTTCAGACTGTTGCCAAATGCTACATATTATAGAAATTAAGGGGGGGGGGGGGAGGAATTCACTCCTTTTAAAGGAAAAATCTTCATGGTACTGTCGGAAAAGAAAATAATTCTGTTACTTACAAACCTGAAAGCAAAGCTTTCAATGATTAGGGACTTTTTACCAGTGTAAAGCTAGAGATGATGCACAAAAAATAATCCAGGATATAGGAATGTCTAGTTGTCTGCTTTGTTTTTTATGAAATAATTTGTGTCAAAAAGGATGACATGAACAGGCACCACTCTAAACTTTTCTTGTTAGCTAAAATGTGAAACAGGTTAAGAATATTACTGGCCTAACACTGTGTAAATTAAAAGGCAGTACACTGCATTCGTTGTTTAGCACTGCATATTAGGAAAGTCGGAAGACAAATTAGCCTGCTGGAGTGCCTTTCTCTTTCATGAGACTTACCAGTGGGACACCTGAGGATCTGAAAAGCACATTATGGGTTTTCTTTCTGTTAGCCAAAAGCACCTCACCTCAGTTCATACAATTATGTAGCTTTTATAATAATTTAAAAGGCAGATCTAGTGTTTATGTTGGAATACTAACTCCTGCATGTTGATGAAGATGGTAATTGTTGTAAACCCTGCGGTTTTTGTGTTTTATGTTTGAAAAGAAATTTTAAAAAGTTATACCTTTAGCAATCTCAACAGTAGTACCTCTTTAAAAGTGACATATGGGATCTGGTTCAACTTCATAAGTCAAGTAAGCATCTTGAAGTCACTGGATTTACAGATACAAAGCTGACTGGAATTTTAACTTCAAAAATGAATATATGTTTATATATAAAAACTATTGTAATAAAAAAATGTTTTCTTTCAGCTGCTAACCTTCATTGCCATTAGAAGCAGAAAGTGGATGGAGATAGGTACTCACACTTATTTTCTAGAAAGAATTCTTATCTCAATTTGGAGACTAACCTTCATTGTTTATATAACAATTTATATTGTTTTTAATTCAGTGGAATTATGCAAGACATAGTACTATGCCTACAGAGTTAAAAATGAGCATTCTTTTATAGTAGTTTGTACTAATTTCTGCCACACTTCTAGTAGTAGGCAGCTACATGTTAAAGAACTTACATGAAAGCTGCTTTAAATTACTTTAATCTGAGCTCCCTTTTCTTTTAACAGCAGTGTTCAGGGTGTTCTGATTAGAAAAAAAGGCTTCAGATGTATTTCTTAGGACCAGGAAGGGAAAACTCTGTTACTGTTTTTAGTATTGGCACTGTTAGATTGAAAACTGTGATTTTTTTTTTTGTTGTTGTTGTGTTTGGTTGGTTCAAGACATATTGAACGTTTCTGTGTTCCCCCTCCGAAAAATGTACTGCTACTTTATTCCCCAGTTAACTGATTCAGTTCCTTCGAAGTACTTGTTGAACTTCAGTCCATGCTACGTCTTTTACATCTTATTTTGTACTTTTTAGTGCTCCTTACAACAGAGTTCATAAAAAGCTTGTCTCTGAGATGCTGAAAGGTGGGTGAAGTGATGGCACTGACTGTGCTCACCACCTTGCGTATTGGACCCTTATATTCAAACTATATATAACAAACCGTTACCTTGGCAGTCATTTTCAAAACAACTCTGATAAGGATATTGCTGCAAAACATTCTTCATATTTAGCCTCCTGGTTTTAAGCATTTCTACCTTTTTATATTTTGTTAGAGGTGTCTTCATATCTGTATTACCACAGTATCAGTGTCATTGCTGAAAATATAGGATTTGTAAAACGTGATAGCTTATGCAATATAATAAAAGTTCTTAAAAGTCATCAGTGTGGAAGCTGCACAGGTTTGTTTTGCTCCGATATAAACACACCTGCTGTAATACATAAATACATTTGCTTCCACCCGGCTACTACATCCAGCCAACAGCTCCAGTAGGTTATGGAGAAGAAACTGGTGTAAGTACATGTTGCCCAGCCTTCGGCCTAGATTTTCATTTACAGAAATCACGGCTGCGCCTCACACTAAAGTAGGACCGTGCAGTTATGGAAAAGCGGCCGCCCGCAGAGGTGCCCGTAGGCGCGCCTGCCACTGAAACCGCGAAGCGGCACTGCTAGGCTGTGTAAGGGCGACCTGGCCGCTCCAGCTCCTCCAGCTGAGGAAAGGCCCCCCTGGCCAAGCTGCCCCGCAGCGTCGTCCCGCACCATCAGCGATGGTCCCGCCCCTGCTCGCCTCCAGCCGCAAGAGGTACCCAGCTCCGGCAGGGCGCTGCTCAGCGCCCGGTCCTGCCGCCACATCCTCAGCTCGGCGCTCTCACCCTCCGGCCGCATGGCTGCGGGCAGCGCTCGAGTCGCCGGGTCCCTATGGCAACGTTGCGGCCGCCATTATCAGAGGCCCTTCCGAAGAGCAGGCCGACTTCCCCGTGCCTTCGCTCCCTCAGGCAGGCTCTGCCGCAGTCGCCGGGCCCAGCGTGGGCTCCCAGGGGCTGCCCACAGTGTGTCCCAGCGTTGGCCCCCTAACGCCACGTGTCTTTATTACGTGCTTTTTGTAAAGCAAAGCAGTGAAGACATTTACCAGAGGCGGGTTTCTGTACTGTGTCGCAGGCAGTAGGGGGAACTGTTGCACTTTCTGATCATCTTAATTTCATGTTAAGTATTTCTGTGAGTTTTCCAAAGAATCTAGTTACGAATCTTGTCAGAAAAGTCATTTGTGTAGTTTGTACTGGAGCGTAAACAGATATAATGTGGTAGTGGAGGTCTAACTCCAATTTATGTTTTTTTGACCTTTCTGGCTTGTGCTGGGTTTCTCTGAAGTGGCATTTTATTTCAGAGGTGGCTAAGCCGTGCTAGGGAGCGTTAGAAATGGGGCAGAGCTCCCGGAAAGCCGGGAAGAGTCAGCAGAGGAGCCCTCGGCGGTGCTGGGGAGCTGAGGTGTGGTTATGTGAGGGAAGGCAGTGGGAGTCAGGGGCCTGGCACCGTGCCTGGTTGAAATGATGCCCGCTATGCCACGTGGTGAAGGAAAAGTGTTGAAGAAGCTCATCTAGCTGCAGGATCCTGATTCGGATCAGTCCAGAGGTGAGAACAGATAGAAATAGATAGTCCAAGGTTAGAAAGGTTATTTTGAATGGTAGGAATGTTTCCTTGTTTTCCATGCCTTGTCTGTTTAGACTGAGCCTCCCTCTTAAGGAGGGAAGAGTTCAGGGCTCAGTATATATTGATAGTGACACAGTGGAGTCCTTATCTTCCTGCTTTCTGCTTTACTAATAATTATTAAGCAATGCTTGTAAGTTTGGGATTTGAATTTGTTCAACAGAGCAAAACTTGGATGAGATGATTCTTGAAGTCCTTTCCAGCCTGGTATTCTGTAACACTGACTTCTGTGAGCTTCCAGAATTGAATAGTTCTTTATGAGTAAAGCTACACTCGTGCCAATTTCTGGCAAACATCTGCTAGCTGTGATTTCAGAAGCTATAAATATAAGAAAAAATATCAAAGACCCCAAATCAGAAAATCCTGCTACCTGCTATCACAGTCATGAAGCTTAGGTTCTGACAGCTGGAGTGGAGCACAGCATTGATAAATTGGGGCAGATCTACAGTGGAACACTGCGTGTTCAGTCTTGTCAATAATCTTGTATGGATATTACTTGAAGATAAGATATTTTTAAATAATATGAGGATAATATTTACTCTTGCTAACATTCTTATATTGACACAATCAGCATGCTTCAGCATGATTTTCTGACTCATGAATTAAACGTTCGCATACTGTTGTTTAAGAGGACTAAGGTTCTGAGTATGAGACACAAAACTGTATTATCTATTACCACATATTAATGCTGGTATAGGGGTAACAGAACCCCCAGCAGATTGAAATTGTTTCAATGAAAATATTTTGAAGCACTACAGTTGATGATACCTCACCCAACAATTGCAGATATGGGTTTTTTTCTTTCAGCTACCTAATGTGGGTATGATAGATTTTTTATTATTTTTTTTTTCCCCTTGAATCCATCTCCAGTTGAAATGACTGGAAATGTTCCCTGTTATGTCAGTGGAGATACTGAAAAATAATCTGTTGAACTGGTGTTGTCATATCCACAAAGAGCACATCAAAAAGAAGAATTTGGCTTCCTGAATCTCTGCTCATAGTCTTTTCAACTGTTTGTTGTCATTGTTTTATTTTTCTAGCAATCATAGGAAAAAGTGCCTTTTTTTGCCTTTTTTAAAATATATGTATATTTATTTAATTGTATTGGTGCTGTTTAACTGGTTCTGTAACTACTACTAACTAGTGCAAGGTAAATTTAAATTTTACCAATCTAAACCAGCATGATTCTTCTTAAAAGCTTAGTATACTAATGCTGTTTACAATATCTGGGAGGGCAATAAGGATATTATCCTAACATAACCTGCAAATATGTTTTTTATGAGGTATGGGTTTTTTTTGGGGGGTCAGTCTATGATCTTCCTTTACCACCATTTGTCTAGACAGCCTTGCAGGTAAACAAAACCCCCAGATGAACTGTTTAGTGGGAAACGTTTTATATAATGTTTTATACAATACATGGCCTTTAAGTGTTTGTTTCAGAAGTGGAACAGAGAAATAATCACTAAGAAAAATTTATTTTGGCACCAGAAAGTGAAGTAATCTTGATACATACTGAGTCACTTCAAGTGATATGAACCTAAATTTACTGTGTGGTATATAATTCTTCCTCTCTACTTTTACTGCAGTACAGTATGTACAAATGACATTGTCTAGCAGGGACTCTGATTTGCAAAAGTATGTTTTTAATGACATTACAAAGAGATTAGTATTGACAGGTTTTTATATATATTTCCTATGTGGAGCCAGCTCTTCCAGCCCATTTCCTTCAGTGATATCTGGAGAGGATCTGATAAGCTTTACACTGCATTTCACAGGTCAGAGGGCATTGCCTTCCCCTTCACTCCAGCTGTCAACAACAAAGTCAGACATATGTTAGCACCATCACACAGGAAGCTGTGAGCCTGATCGTGCTCAACAAAGTACAAATACAGGAAGAGTGTCAGGTTAGTTAAAAGCTGCTGATGCTCTGCTAAGGTAGTATATAGCTAATAGTACTATAACCCAACAATGCTATTCTGTATGCTATGTATGTTTCAGTATCAGGGAGGGCTGTTTGTGGTTGATTGGTTTAATGCTACTACAGCATACGCACAGGTATACATTTAAAATATATTACAGGTGGTATTGTATCCTGAGGTGGAGATGCATAATGTTGAAAGAATAATTACTTACTCAGCAAAGAGCAAAGCTGCAGTGGAATTACGTGATAATGAACATAATATGTATCTGAACAGATACAATTTCACACTGTTGATTAACAAACAGGATGTGATTTGCCTTAAATTTTCTCTAGATTCCCTCATCTCAACATATAGTATGTTGTATGTCAAATTATAATGATGTACAATATATTAGCAAGCTCATATCATAAAATGCTGTGAGGCATGACATCTCAGAGTTGGTAAATGTAGGTTTCACACTTCTCTGTAGTTTTGGAATGTGAAAACAGTTTAATGTGAGCTTCGTATTTTCAGCACTGATAGCTAGTATTCTGGAGCCAAGGTCATTAGTGATAAATTTGGATCTATTAGCAGCTTGTCTTCTGCTTCCGGTATGTTGTTTAGTGCTTCAGGAAAGTCTTCCCAATACCTCATACTAGTTCCCATCCTCTGGCTTTTGTTCAACACAGAACAAATCAGGTCAGGCACACTGAGTTCCAGCTCCTTTCTCTAAGGACCAGTTGAAGCTCTACTACGATGTACTGTTACCACCTGGAATTGCTAGGCCACACCATTAATAACACATACAGATATCTGCAGGAGTAGAGCACTGTAGTAATAGACTTAAGCTCACGACTTGTTCATGACTTCAGGAAAGGGAGAAGTGGGGGTCTTTTTTCTAGTGACAGTGCCAGTGAATGCAGCAGTGCATCAGTGAACTTACTGCAATTTGTCCCATCTCTATTCATTATACCTTTGTTTTCACACCTTCAGTGGCTATGCCAAGAGTTAGTGTACTTCCAGAAAGGCCCTTAAATGGTTTGCTTCCTCTGTTGAGATCACTAGATTACTTTAAATGTGAAACTAGCACTTGAGCTTTAGCCATCCAGAAGTATAGCTCCAGCATCTGGTGCCAAATGTCCACACTGGAGTGCTGTGTTGATGGAAATAGTAAGCAGATATGAAAGTCTTGTGAAGACTTGTGATGGTGTGACAGATGAGGACATAGGACTGTGTCATAACTCAAACCCACTGTTCTGACTTCCTAGTTTGCCTGTATGTCTAGCAGGGGACACCAAGAGCAAGAAATGATGCATTCACAGCAACTGAAGCTCAGAGACTACAGTAAAGCTTTTCATCTGCCCCAGGGGTTCACTGTTGAAATGTAATTCCTGAGATACAAAGTCTGTGAGTAGTTTCACATATGTATCTAGATAGATGCAGATAGAGGGATATATCAGGCCAGGTCAAATTTTAATAGGCATTTTGCCACATATGTTCTTCCATTTTTAGGCCCTTACCCTTCTGCAAATCATGTTTAGGAAGCTTATGCTAGAAGTGCTCTGATTAAAGAGAAGTTGCTAATATTATGGTGGTCATGAAAGCTATGTTATTATGTGCCACCAGAACAAGAATTTATACTAAAACTGCTTTTTATATCCAAGAGTGATTTTGATTATACCTGAGTTTTTGCATGGCATGGAAGAATTCCTCTATGTCATAAAGCAGGTGGAGCTGCTTTTTGTATCCTCTGCTTGAGGTGTAGTAAGGCATACCAACAGCCTTTAAGTGACCAAGGCGGAAGGAATTCATACCGGCTCATAAACACTTCTTGTTCTTATCTTGTGCGGTTTTATCTGACGGCTGCCTTTCTGTCTAGGTTAAGACAATAGTGACTAAAGGAATTCATGATGACTGTTACCCGAAGTGCAAGCCGAAACAGAATAGTGTCACTGTACTGTTGTTGCTTTTATTCATGTGACATCTGTTACAATGTTGGGAAAAAATCAGCCAAAAATAATTCAAAATAAGTTACTTTGTTTCAGTCTCCTGATCTCTGTAAATGTATTTTATTTGAATAGAAGCTGCTTCAAACAGCTTCTGTTACATTGTGAAACTGTACTTGTTTTCTGATCATTTGTCACAAGAGGGGGTTGGAGTTCTTTTTAGTTCGTAAGAGCTGACGTTCAGCTTTCACTAGGAGATGGTGTTTTGGTTGTGTTTTTTCTTTTTTTTTTTCTGAGGATAAAAGAAGTCCTCATCCTGGGCTTATTGTTTTTAAATAATTACTGTTTTTAAATAATAAATATAAAATTATTGAAAAGCCTAGGTCAAAACAATGGGCAGTAAGTAAGAAGTTATTCCATGCTGGTTTTTATTTTGTATTTCAATGGCAAATATAGTAAAAATGATGATGTAAAAAGCATTCTTGGGCATGGTCATACTGTTAAGCAGTGACATTCATAGAATGGGAGCTGGGAGGAAATCTCCGTGAGAAACTTCTTATCTTTAGGGAGCCATCACAAGGTGAATCAAAATTATCGGTTAACCAAGCTAAAGTAAATGAAATGGTGACTGTTTGTCTGCCTGTGACACTACCCCTGTTTATGCTGGTATCTGTAGAAAGTCTCTCTTCTTGTTTTGTGGTAAAAGGACCAATATTATTGCCCCTGTTTCAGAATCCTCACCGTGAACAGGTTTTGGAAAAAGTAATGATGGACTTTTAGGTCCATTTTATTTCCTGGATAATCTCTTAAGAATCTGATAAGTTAGGGGATTTAGTACATCACTGGCTCATTCATTCACTTCTAAGCATGCAGAATCCAGAAGGAGGAGTGCATTCTTGGAAATGCTTGGGAAAAAGCATAGACAGTGTTATGAAAATCGCTCAACATCTACTTTTCACAATGGACTAAGATGATGTGACTGAGGAGATGGTGTCTTTCATGTTTGGTGAAGAAAAGATTTGGAAAAGTTTATTCTCCAGGTTTATAGAAGTGCTGTCTCAAATGATAAATGATTGCAAAGGTTTTATTTCGATCAGTGGTGAATTATTATGCAAGAAAGATAATGCAGAAATCCTTTTTCTGTCTGCAAGGAAGTCTAAACCTCCTTGTTCTTTCTAATTCTGGGGAAAACTTAGTCATTTCTCTTTGAAGTACTTGTTTATATGCCCCTAATTCTTAGAAAAACTTTTTCACTCATATCTACATCAGCCACGTTCTGTGTTTCTGTTGTGTTGTACAATCTATATTAACTGCCTGTGAGCTTCATGAGGGTTGAACCTTTCTGTAGAAAATCTCACCATTTAGGAATAAACTGATTTCATATCTTGCATTTCTGGCAGCAGTTCAAGTATTTTAAAACATCAGAAATGCTCCTGGAAGATCTCTGTCACAGCTGAGGGACTTTGCAGGGCTGTGGCAGTGGGTTTTTCATTTTATGCCTTTATGTTTTGAGTGTCTGAGAATATTTATTACATGAGTTTTTTTAAAGTAGTAGAATACAAAAGTTGCACTATTTTTTGGAAAGAAATGGTTTTCAAGGTAACAACATGTATACTTTGAGAAACACTACTTTAATCAATGTGAAGTCAAGAAAAATAATTTTTAAACATTGTTAACATATATAAGAGCATATAGTCCTAAGACTGTATGTATCCCTGGTGAGGAACAGCATCTTGGAGACCTTTTTTTTTGTTCCTGAAAAAGACCACAGCTTTTTTCCTTTCGGCTTTGTTTAGTTTAGTTTGATATTCTGTTGAAAATCCCAACCATAAAAGGAAAAAAGAGGAGGAAAAGAAAAAAATGTCTTGGGCATTGCACTGGTGAAAAAAATAGCTTACACTTAAGTGGGTTTTGTCTTAGAATTACTGAGCAATTAAAGGGGGATTATATCCTTACTCATTTCTGTGGTTATTATTGACTACAGCCTAGTTAACAAATCAAATGTAGGGCATGATAAAACTTGCCACAATGTGAGCTACAGTTTGCTTTGTATTTATTCTTGGGAACTTGGAACAAAGGTCAGCATAAGTTTCATTACTCCTCCCATTTGTATTTTCCCACACTCTTTCCCATACTTGAATGAATCTATATGGTGCTTGCTTATGACCATCATGGTGGTCTATATTTAAAATCTGACAAATGTTTTTGAACCCAAATGTGGTGTAAAGTCATATCCAAAGTTCTATGATACTGTTTTCATCAGTAAAATAAGGACTCTTCTTTACTCCCCTTGTTTTCAAGTCAGAAATGCTTTTTCTTACATTTGCAATTGATTCTCCACTGAAGAATTTTTCAAATTTTTATTTATTTATTTATTTACCTAGTGGTGTTTTTTTCTTTCAAATGCAGGCTGAACATGCATATTTTCTTCAGCACTACTTCCTTGTGACCAAGAATTCAAAATGTGATGTTAGGCACTGCCTGTCCACCATGAATTGTATACTGCATTCCATTTACCTTGTTCTAGCTTATTATTTGTTCTGAGGTTGGTCCCCAGGTGAAAGATGTGAAGACAACCAAGAAAACATTATTTTGGAAGGGATTATTATTTCTAAGTCATGTAGAGACAAAAGAAAAAAAATACTATTTTTATCTTCTTTAATTTCTGTTTGAAACCTTGGATCTTTTGCTTTATTAAATAAGAAATTCCTAATTCTTTGTTATATGTGACAGAATTTCAGATTTATGCAGGTTTTAAAAACAGCTGAGAGCAGATAAGGTTCTTGTAGGTCACAGGCTTCCCACCATAAATGCTTTGCACTGTTCTTCAGCTGTTCAAATAAACATACTTTCAGTTCTTGTCTTTCTCCTGAGAAATCAGAACGTAAGCTCAAAGAAACAGGTGTTATGCTAGACTACCAAGCAGACTAGTATTTTGTTTGGAAGACCTTTCTACTGATACTGTTAGTTTTGCTTGTTGTCTTTAATAGTAAAGATGCCAAGTTTTATAGAATCTACAGGGATGAAAGCTAGCAGGGAAATTTACTATATTTGTATATATTTTAAGACAAATGTATATTTGACTGATACAATTATTTCTCCATTGATCCTGCTTTGCTTTGCTCAGGAGTTTGGCCTACACAACAACTGTGAATTCCTTCCAGCCTGAATGACTATTATTCTGTGCTGGTGACAGTTACTCTATGATATGAGTGATCCATTTATCTTAGAAAGGTAAGCCTGACAAAAGACCAGATGAGCCCATCAGTTGTTGCTCCTGTTACATAGTTGCATTCATGTTGCCTTTTGGTGGTTTGCCTATAGGCAGAGCTCTTGCATCACACAGTACAGCTAATCTCAGGTGAAATTTGTGTACAATCTGAGTGATGAACAAAACAGAGTGGTAGTGGCACAACAAAAAGTTTTCAGCTCTGGAATACCACAATACAATGAATTTGCACTGACACCAAAGCAAGGTTATCCCACAATCCTAAATATCCTGTGCTAAGGGCAATCTGGACTATTTTGGAATATAATATGAATAGCACATATAATATGAATTGCACAGACTCTACTATGTATTGAGAAAGCTCAGTTAAAGACTGCATAGAGAAAGGTTTCATTTTCTGAGATGTGCTGAGCTAAAGCTAACTCAATTTATTGCAGAACTCACTGTTGACCCATTGTCATTGATAGGTATTTTCTTATACGCAACGCATCAGACAAAACAAAGCAAGTTTTATTGTATCCTGTTCTGTTAAATAAAGTTCTTTCCTCATTTTCAGCACAGCTGAGATGCCATTATGATAGCTATAATTGTTTTCCTAAGTAAGAATACATTCAGAAGGAAGGGTGCAAATAATCTGTAATATAATTGAGTCCTGAAGTTAGTAAAGAGGAATCAGCAATCAAAGCTTGCTATTGTTAGAATAAAGCTTTTTAAAGTTCTCATCTTCTGAAATCAAAAAGTAATGAAAAATGGGTTAATTTTTTCTGCGAAAAGTGTCAGAGAAATTGGACAGTTCAGAATTATGTTTTTGGGGGGGAAATCAGTGAAAGCTTCTCTGCCAAATACTTGGTATTAAAGGTAATAAAAATTAATAGTTTGAAGAAGGAGCACTTGATAAAAAAATTCCTGAACAGCTTTAGTTCCAATTATTTATTCTTTTTTTTTGCTAATACATGTATTACTGCAAAATGATTCTCTAGGTTAAGAACAGGACATTCAAGAGCAGTTTGCTGGCATTTTATTAGCTATGGAAAGTCACCTTTTTGCAATTCTGTTTTGCAAATGTAATTCCAGTAGCATAAAGGTTGGAAATACTGTGGCTTCTATAATGTGCCTTAACTTGCTCTTTTTTGAATTAGTTTTATTTTCCTAGTATATGGGTGTTATTGCCAGTATTCTGTTTCCATTGGAAGTTTTATTTATCATTTTCAGATACTTTGTTATAAAAACGTATACCCTACTCTTTTCTAAGTTAGCTGATTATTGCGTATCAAATATTGCCATCTGTTTTTATTATCTGACAAAAATACAGATGATCAGGCTAGAGGTGCCTTAACACTGATTTGAGTTTTAAGTTCAGGTGTTAGATACGCTGGCATAAGCCATATTTTCCTTCCTACCATAGAATTTTGAGTGAGAAAAGGGTTAGAGGTGCTGCTTCTGTGCTTTTGTTTCTTTTCATTGTGAAGGCACACCCTCAGAACATGGGAAGCAAAGGTCTTTCTCTTGACTGCAGACTTGAGTGCTGTGATCTTTATTTGATCTATAGAGCAGTTTGCTTTCTGAAAACATTTGCTGTATTGATACTGAGGGGCATAGCGAGAATGGAGTTAAAATCTGGAAAAGGAGCCTCTGATGCTGCTGACATATACTTAAGTTAGCAGCTTAGCTTTCTATGGTGCCATAAATCAGGTAGGGATAAAAAGAGAAGTTCTTACACAATTCAGAAGGCAGCAGAGTATGATAAACTCCTGTTTACAGCCTTTCAAGTCCTCCTCTTTCTTTAGGAAACAGAAAAATCACCCTATGCTATTTGACAAATTAATGTCTATTGAATATATTCAATACATCTTTATTCCTGTTGTGATGGAGCATAAACATTTTTTAACTGGGGACTTCAGGGTTCATTGTGCTGTGCAGTGTCAAAATGTAGAAGCTGAGCTGGTTCTAACTTTTTAATTACCAGAGAGAGAAAGGAAGGTGCTTTCTCATTCATGCCTACTCCTCCAGCTGGAGGATATTTGGTACTCATCTATAATTCTGGCTAAGCAAGCTTCTCAAAGATGTTTTTCTTCATGGGGAACCATATGTTTACATATGCCTACTCGGTCTGTAAATAGATTTTCAGTATGAGCAAAGCTACGAAAACCTGTATATAGTTACACTGCTTCATTAAAATGCTAGAATCTGACAGATTTTAATCAAGGCCCAAAGCACTACACTGAAGGTGGAATGTAATCTTTGGTTTGACTGTGTTCTGTTATTTATTAGAAGATAAATTGATATAGTATGTTCATCAGTGAGAAGCAGCTTAACTGGTGACTGTCAATGGTTTTATTGCAGTGTTTGGGAACTCTTGTTCCTGGGCCCTGCATCTGTTGTGCCGTGGAGGGGAGCATACATTAGAAGTGATTGGCCCTGTGTTACAAAGCTCGTAGTCTACATGTAAGAGAAGAGATAACAGACAGAAGCAGACAGATGAGGAATTAATTAAATGGTCAAGATGACATGAAAAAAATCCTGTAAGAAGGACATGTAAAGAAACCTGCTCCTGAACCTGAGAGTACCTTTTATCCCACTTTCCCAGGAACAGAAAACAGAAAACCGTTAAGCTTCAGCATTCTGGTGAAAGAACTAATTTTAAAATCAAATCACTTACCTAGTTTCTCATGGCTAGCCAACAATAAGCCAGATGACTTCATGTGATTTTACCAGTTTAGTGCTCTGTTTAACGACAGCATGAGGGAATATGGAGGACTGAGCAGTTTGCTGCTTAGTCTTCTGATGACAGAACTTTGCCTAATACTATGAAAGGTTGTAAGAAATGTTCAGTGGTTTAGTCTGTGTACTGTCTACAGAGAATAGTTTTTCAGTCAACCCAGACTGCCTCTTTGGATTATGTGATTCTGACTAATACAAGCGCATCAAGTTTTCCTTTATTAATAGTGCCCAGTGTTAGAGTGATCATAAAATACATGTCTTAATTTGTAGCTTGCATTTTAGAAATCTCCACAGACTGACTGAGGAAATGTAAAGAGACCAACCTGAAATGTTCTGGGAGAATTTCCAAAAAAATCAAAGCAGCAAAGAAGTAGAAATCAAAATAACATCTTTAATCATCTCTGCCCTAAATTCTTAGAGCACAACTACTGTTTCAGCTTTCTCTCAAAATCACACTGTTACCGTTTTGATATTTTTCATCTACTCTAGACTGAGAAGTATTTAAAGGTGTTGTTAGTGGCTTTCTCAGTTCATGCCTGTGCTCTGTCCACAGCTATTTTTTGACTGTGTGTGTTGAACTTACATGGCAAGCCTGGCAACTGAGCAAAGAAATACATGCAGCCAGGAGTAAGTGGCTACTCTCCTTACTTTCCTTCCCAGTTCTAATGAGGACTGTGACCTGCAGGCTGGACTGGATAGAGATTGATGTTTTTCTATCTGTTGCTCCCGTAACTTTTGCTCTTGCTTCTTGAGTGCCCACTCGGTCTTCAGATCAGTTCATGATGCTGGTCCTGCTTAGAACAAGACACTGCTGAAAAAGTATTCTCAAGGGATTGGGCAGAAAGCTTGCTTATAAATTTTGGGAATGAGTTCCTTAATTCTCATCTTGATATTTTGAATAAATCTTCTACTTCTGAGACATCAAAGTATAGCATCACAGACCATAGTAGCATGAGATACTCAGGATAATGAAAGTAATAGGTTGTACTCTACTGGGCAGGTTTCATTTGTTTTTACTGACAGAAAGGGGCTTGTGGTGGACTTTTGTGATGTCACTGTTACTATTCCACAGTGCTAGTGATTTATTTTTTTTCCTGATTATTCAAAACATTAAAAAGTTATAATTTAAGATCTGACATCAAAACTTCACATGATAAGCAAAACTTCCTAATGCCACACCTATTCAGATAAGTAATTCTATTGCATTTAGTGGGATTGGTCATGTTATTTACAACTTGATGTGCATTTAAATGATTTTCTGAAGATTAGCCAATGTATTCTGTAATCTCACCTAATGCACCTTTATTGTAATGCTTTTGCATGTGAGTATATATGTGTCCTGGGTTTAGCAGTAGCAGTCATTTTTCTCCTTCTTGGTAGTTCATGCAGTGCTGTGTTTGACTTTCGGCCTGGGAACAGAGCTGAGATGCAACGTAGAGATGGACTCATGATTGAGGGGTGGTCTTAGAAAAGAACTGTCTTGGTTTAAACCCAGCCAGACAGCTTATTCACTCACCCCACCCCCCTCCTTGCCCTGCCCCTAATCCCGGAGGGACAGAGAGGAGAATCGAAAAGAATGCAACTCCCACGGGTTGAGATAAGACCAGTTTAGTAACTAAGTTATAACACAAATCACTACTGCTACCACCAATAATAGTAATGATAAAGGAAATAACAAGGGAAGAGAATACAACACCTCAGCACCACCTGACCGATAACTCGCCCTCCCCCAGCCTGACCAAGCACCGACCAATACCTCTTCCAACCCTGCAGTCCTCTAACCCTTCCGGGTAACTCTCAGTTACATCCTGGGCGTGATGTGCTGTGGTATGGAATACCTCTTTGGTCAGTTTGGGTCAGGTGCCCTGTCTCTGCTTCCTCCCAGCTTCTCTTCCTCCCTGGCAGAGCATGAGGCTCACAAAGTCCTTGGCCAAACCAAAACATCATTGTTATCAGCTGTGTTCTCAGGCCGAAAGTCAAAACACAGCACTGCACCAGCTGCCAAGAAGGAGAAAAATAACTGCTACTGCTAAACCCAGGACAATATGGATAGAGCATAGGGAGTTACAGACAGCTGTATTGCATATTTAGAAGATTAATCTTACTAAAATAATTAATCAACACCAGCCTTATTGATAATGATTAATTCTTGCACTTTATTAATCATACAGAATTGTTGGTTTATAGCACTTAATTAGCACTGAGCATATGATACTGCGGAGCTGATGCTGTATAGTTTGATGATAAAATCCCCGGTGGTTCTTAAGTCCTTGAGGTCAAGCTTATCACTTCTTTCTTCGATTTTCCTTGAGTGTGTGTAATGTTCTCATGCTATTGCCCACTCCCTCCCAAAGCAGTGTCACAGTGCTCCTTGTCTTGTTTTTGGCTCTGCTGATCATCTTTGCATATTAAAGTGGTTCTGCTTATTTTGTCTGACAATGGTTACTTAAATGCCTACAGTCATGAGAGATGTTTCAGAAGTTCTTTTCAAACAAAACATAGTACCAAGCCCTGCAGACAGATGAAGGTGCTTCTCATCATGTGTGTTTCTCACACAGTGAAAGGCAAATCTAGATGCTGCTTCCATCTCCCTGGGCACAGCTTCTTTCCTTCAACATATTTTCTAGGAGGATTCAACATCTCATTTTCTCACCAGCACCTGCTTCTTTCAGTGATTGTCTTCTCCCCCCAGCAACTACAGCTGGCAGCTACGGTTTGAGTTAGGCTACAGCAGACACAAGAGGAGGCTTCTGACTTTTGGAAGAGCTTTCATTGCTGAAGCAGCTGTTCCTGGTGTTCCCTAGGAGAGAGTCAGAAATCTGTATGAAAGCCAGTTGGACCACATGAATTTAGGTGTCTCTCATTACAGCTATTGCATTATACATTCTAAGGGGTTGAAAGAACTTTTAAACCTGATTTAAGAACAGGCTATTGATTGTCGACATATGAATGTAAAGTAATTTCTATGCTGACATTTTTCATCAATTCTACATGTGCACCTTTTTAAAAATTATTTTGTAGGCACAACTGCATAACATTAAGTTCTAAATAGATTTTTTTCATTAAGCCTTTTCTTAATACCACATTTATATGTTATATATTTTTGTAATGCCATATGATTCTATGATATAATAGTAGGCATAGAAATCTGTAATATGCTGATTGCTGGCAGCTCTTCATTCTAATGTTTTTACATTAGAACGCTAACAGAAAGAGCAGTCCACAAAAGGGAATGCAAGTGTCATAAGAATAGACCAGTATGTTGTAATGAGAAAGAAAAAAAGAAAATGCAAACATCCACTCATTATTCTTGTTCAAGAGCTTCTACAGTAGCTTAAAAGTTGCTTCATAGTCTGCCAAACAATAGTTCAGCTAGTTGATTTGTGATACGTATGATGGAATTCTTTTCCACTGACATGTATGGTTTTTCCTGAAAGCTAGCTACTTCTACAAGGCAGGCAAATTATTTCATTTTTTTTAAAGGGGTAAATAATACGGATCCATTAATTAGGAAATTAGGACTGTTGTATATAATAACCATTAGATCTCACACACGCTCAGGTTTTCTGGCTAGCATGTTATCTCCAATGGATACAAGAAAACATGGTATCGCTGCTGCTGGAAAGCCACTTGTGCCTGTCAGCACATCTGTCCAGGCAGATTAGAGATGTTGATACCCCACTTGCCTGCTCTTGTGTCCTCCCTAGACTAGTACCTTGTTCTCTGCTGGTCCTAAGCATATTGAAGTAGAAAAGTTGAAGATAGCTGAAGTGGTAATAGAGGGTTTTTCAGCAAATGCTGCATAGTCTCAAACATCTCTTTAAAAGTAATAATGAGGGATTTATCTTGGTTGGTGATTCAGAATGATTGAAAACCCCCACCTAACTTACTGCTTTTGCATGGAAAGAGTGTGCAAGGCAGGGGGAACAACAGTGTCAGCAGCAGACTGACTTGAGATGCATTATGAATTTTGGGTAAAAGGTGCTTATTACGCATCGTGGTGTGCAGTGTACATGTGCTAAGTTGACTTTCTGTCTCCTTCCCCTCAAACTTGTTTGCTGTTGTTGGCTTAGGACTGTACTCAGGGTTTACCTTGTAGGTTGTCTGGAGTCTTGAGCAGGTCGTTCATGCCTTCTGTGGGACTCTGGAACCCCCTTGGACTAGAAATGATCCTGAGTGCTCACCTTTTGCTTTTAACTGCAGAGAGATGTGCAAGGAACCAGTAATGGTCTGAGAAAGTGCTGGCTTCTGAAAAGAATTATTTTGCTTTAGAAAAGTGCAGAAAGTGTTTTGAATGTTGCCTTTATCATCACCAAAGGAAATCTCTGTTCCTGAATCAAATACAGTGCAATGTAATTTTGATGGATTTAGCTCAAAGGCATTGTTTCTGGTGATTGCTTTCCTTGACAATATAGCTGCTAGTATTTCAAGTTCTTTGATTAATTAATCATGCACATAAATAATTATATTGGCTATGTTTAATAATTATATAATTGTATTGGCTAATTTATTTCAATTTTTCTTTGCCAATGTAAACTTCACACATTAGTATCACTAAGTACCACAAAGCATCCCTTTAATTTCCTAATGTGCTCTCTAAAAATGCATCTCTCCAATACCTTAAAGGAGAGTATATATGTAACAGTTAATTAACTTCTTATTGTATCTGTTTTCTCTTTGACCTCCATAGTACTTTCCCTTAAACTAGAGAGTATATATTACAAACTCTAGTTTATATATACTCTCTAGTATGTGTGACATTTCCAGGAAGCTAATAACACTTTATGATAAAATAATGTTTATCATGTTTACAGTAGAGTAATAATTATAGTTCCTCTAAACCAATTCTTCATTCCTCTATTAAAATTTATGAGTTTGATGATCTTTATGAATGGAACAAAAATGTTCTTGTCATTAGCTGTTGCTTGCTTTTAACAGTATCCACTAAAGCCTTTGGCTTATTTTTCAAAGGGATTTGAAAATATACCCCCATAAGAGTCAAGGCTAGTTAATTACATTTTGAAATAATCCAAACCCATGCACTGTTTTTTAAATGTTCTTTCTTACTGTGATATTCCAGGATCACAAACAGTGCATAGATTGGGTTTGCCCCTCTTCCCTGCAGACATATGCACATCTGAAGTGTTTTAAAATCTCTGTTACGATTTGAAGTTAAGAGACGGTGTCTCATACTGGAAATATTTGGAGTACTTTTTGGTATGCAGTTTATCAAGCAGCTGTATGATATTTGTACCAAATGCACAATAATCTGTGGCAAAATCATGGTTATGGATCATCATCTTATGTTTTGATTCTGTTTTCTGGAGGTTTGGGGTTTTTTTTTCCTAAGAGGTTGAAAATGGCACCATTGATCCTCCATGGTCTGGAACTGTTCAGTAAAATGCAATTTTCAAAGTAAGTTAGAATCACGATAAAGGGATTTTCTGGGTCTGTTCGTTTGGAGAATTCTGGAAGGAGTTCTGCATTTGGAGTGCAGTTCTGCAGGCTGTGAATGACACTCGCCACTCTTTCAAGTGTTCGAGTCCTCAAAATCCCTTAGAAGTCTCTGGGTACATACCATGTTTTATAATTCCACGAATTTGGTCCTGCATGGCTGACTGGTTCAGAGTAGGGCTCATCATCAGTCTTTTCTCTTTACCTCCTCTTTGGCCATGTATCCAGAATGCTAGTTTCTATGCAGATGTTGTGTTCATGTTGTCATTACTCTGCAAAGCAGCTATTTTGCTTTCTTTTTCACCAGGGCATTAATAAAGATCACAGCAAGTATATGATTTACTGCTGTGACTGAGACAAGAATATGGTTTTTTGGGTGGTTTGTTTTTTTTTTTTCCCTTTGTGCTCTCCTGGAAGGAAGAAAAATAGTTTGAGCACTTTTGAAATGACTTGAGGGCAGAGACAGAAGTACACTGAGAACTGACTTTCATCTAGTCCAAAGAAAATACCTGCAGCTGTATGTGAAATAATTGCAGCTAGAAAAGGTTACAGTCTTGCTCAAGTACTGCTCTACTTGCTCTATGGCCATTATTATTTCAGTGTATTTGTGTTGGTCATTGAAATAATTTGTCCTGCTAGCAGTAGTGCCAGGTAGTTTCCCCACATCCCCCCTACCTTTTTTTGAGGCACAGTATTAGGATTATATATTTAATTCACAACAGCCACTTTTAAATGCCACTCATACTGAACTGTGCAGTATTATTTAGCTGTATAGATTTAAACTGCTTGTGAAAGCAACTCAATACTTTGACCAGATTGATAGACATTTGTGTTTTGCTTTATCACCAGTAAGTTTCCACTGGCTTCTCTATTACTGCATTAAAGATTATGCCTAGCAGTTAACGTAATCAGAATATTTTAAACATTTTTTTCTCATTTTGTCTTGATAGCATGTATAATTTCTATAATAATATCCTGCTTTTCAAATGTGGCTTGTCATGTATTTCACCATGTCAAATATTAGATGTCATTATATTAAAAGTTAAATCCTGTGCAGATTCCTTTCATTAAAGGACAAGAATCCGTTTCTTTTTCGAGAAAGTTTTGTCCTGAGGACCTATATTATAAAGCTAGCTTATCTTATTAAAGGCACACAATTAGGTTGTTCAGCAAAACTTCATCACTTTCAAGTGACTTTTATGTTAAAAACACAAAGAATAAGCCATACAATCTCCTTCTGATTATATTTCATAATTAAATACTGCAGCTTTCCAAAATACTTGCAGCCACAGTCAAAGTTGGCTGACTTTTGCTTTGGGATTTTTGTTTGGGGCTTTTTTTTTTTTTTGGGGGGGGGTGTTTGGGTTTTTTTTCAGGCACAAAATTCAAAAGCAGATTACTTGGAGTGCGAGTAACCCATTTTGAGTAATCCATCAGTGAATATAAACTTTTAAATATGGGAATACATTGGTATTATGAATTTGACCAACTATTCAGAAAAGCTCCAGTAAAGTCATCCAAAAAATCGGTACATGTTAAAGTTCTTTTTGACCTTTTCCTGCTGGTTTTTAAACAGCCAGTTCTGGTTCCAGCCAACCAGTTCCAGCTGGTTTTTAAACCAGTCACTTAAATTCAGAAAAGTGTAAACCAGTGAATGAATGGAATCTACCTTCCATTTAATGCTAAATAATTTACAAGGAAATCTGTTAATTATTTATAGGAAAAGGACAAAGTTATGAACTTATGGAATGCAGCCTTAGGCACAAATGCCAAAGGCAAAGATTGAGCAGGTATCTCTATTGTCTGTAGTCTTTATTAGGTTTACAGTTCCAGATTTTATGTTCATTTTAATCCAGATCTCTTGGTGCAAGCCGTGGGTTGTTCTGTCAAAGTATGTGACTTAGAGTAAAAATTTGTATAAATATCAGTAAAATAAAACTTCCGTGAGTCAGTGACCCTAATCTCACTCCTACAAAAGCTGAAATAGCTTGAAATACATTCCTTTTATGTGCCATAGTGCTGATTTGAAGGGGAAATGCTTCTTTAAAGTCAGCCATATCTGATCAAACCCCACCCAGTCTAGCCCTTGTGAAGGTACTGTAGAACTATCTCCTAAAAGGATATCTTTAATTAAAGAGATGTCCTGCTAGGCAGAATGATATCCTAACCCTGCAGGACTGGAACAATGAGTGACAGGAAAGAAGCAACTCTATTTTGATGTAAGAGACTCCTATGCAGAGGAAGGAAAAGTCTCATCAGGCGACCTTCCATCTGCTTCAGGATGTACTGAAACTGAAAGGATCACATGTTCCAAGGACACAATTCTACATAATTTGTGCGGTGCTGTGTGATTTCGCCATGTTACCAGGCTGACAATAGCTTTCTATAAATCTGCTAGTGTGTTACTAGAAATTCCAGTTGTGATCACCTGATTCCATGTCCTAACCATCATCCTGTACTGAATTCTAATGTAAGTCTCCTATACTTTCTTTTCTGCTGCCGTTCCGTTTTGTACAACATTAATAACTAGTCACTGGCTGTGAATCATAGAATAGTTAGGAGTGGAAAGGACCTTAAGATCAAGTTCCAATCCCCCTGCCATGGGCAGGGACATGTCACCCAAGGGCTCTGTCCAACCAGGCCTTGAACATCGCCAGGGATGGAGCATTCACAACTTCCTTGGGCAACCCATTCCAGTGCCTCACCACCTTCACAGTAAATAACTTCTTCCTTATATCCAATCTAAACTTCCCCTGTTTAAATTTTAACCTGTTACTCCTTGTCCTATCACTACAGTCCCTAATGAACAGAATGAATGACAATGACTTAGGACTACCATGGTAGCACTAATACTCCCTTGGAAATAGTACACTGTGGCCCACTCCTTCACTTCCCAGTGTAATTTGTGAAATTAGTATTGGTTTGTTGCTTACAAGTGATTTGAAACTAAGTAGTTCTAAAAGGATGAAAATATTCCCCCCCTGACTTTGGGGTTTTATTATTACTATTAATTATGTTTTATTCAAACCTCAGGTAAGTTTTTCAGTATACGGTAGGTAGATTTACTGATGCAGTTTTCTTGTGGTTTGCCCATGAAACTGAGAGCTAAAATCCACATGGAGTAACTTATCAATAGAACCAGAGCAATTATAAATGAGGACAGGGAGATCCTTGCTTTTTGTAAATAACAGCTATTTGTTTAACTTAGCACAAGCTTTTTCTATTTTCAAAGTTGATTTCCTTTTCTAATGAAAATTCAGGCTGGAAATACTGCAACAACCTTGTAATACAACCTGAATTGCCACGGAGACAAAAAGTTAGAAGTGCTTTCCATAGATCAAGTAAGGAATAATCCAGACTAGGAATGTCAACATACTATTTCTGAAAATTTTATGTATTTAAACATAGTTCTATGCAGTTTTAAGGGTCAGACTAATATTCTCTTAAAGTAACCTAGAAAAGAATGAATATCATTATAAGCTGTGTGATTGGCTTGTGTGTATCTGTGGGATGTTTTACAATTTGACAAATGTTTGCCTTCAGGTTATTTTAGGCAGAATGCAGAAATTAGTCTCAGGATCATTAACTCTGAAAATTGTTTTACTGTGCTCCCCATTGTCCTGGATCTTCCATTTGCTGAAGAAGAACAGAGACAGAATGTCTGTCTGGAAATCCTTCCTGCCCCAGCCCCCTAGGCTATGGTGAGCCAGATGGAGTGACCCCAGAGGAGAAGTTCAGTGATGGAACCACATATGGTATTTGGGATGACCAGCATTGTCTGTGTCCTGTTGCTTGATCTTATGTCATGTGTTTGCATTAAGTTTCTGGAGTACACATCCACAGATCCATGTCCTGGGCTGTATTGGCGAAAAGTATTAACCGGCGTATCAAGGAATGCAATTACCATACTCTACTCAACCACTTGTTAAGCCACTGGAACACTGTGTCCAGTTTTGGTCTAACCATTTCAAGAGACAGTGAAAAACTAGAGAGGATCTATCAGGGAACTACCAAGATGATAAGAGGATTTTAGGACTTGAAAAATGAAGGAAGATTGAAGGAAGTTGGTTTGTTCAGCCTAGAGAAAAGAATGCTCAGGGGAATCTAGTCCCAGTTTTGCAAGTTTATATGGCCCAGTTTATAGACAAGAGTTTCTTTTGTCACTCTTCGTCATGACAACAACTAGGCATGGGAACAGGTTACCCAGAGAACTGGTGGGCCATCTCTCACAGGAAATGCGTAAGACTTAGCTGCACAGAACCCTGGGTAACCTAAAGTTCCATTTTCAACTGGAAGTTGAACCAGATGACTTTCAGACATCCCTCCTACTCTAAACTTTTCTATGGTTCTGTGCTCAAGGAGGAGTAGCTTAGTCAGTGGCTAACCAAATGGGGTGGCAAAGTGATTGAGTCTCAGGTCTTCATTCACATCTTTTTTTCTTCAAATAGTACATGTGTGGGTGCCTTTGCATCTGCAGGTTCATGCATTTGGAGGTCACTGATGTTATCCACAGTGCCCATTATGGGCCTAACCTTACAGATACCACTTCATTGTCATGCAGCCTTAGTGGAATGCTGGTGTGGAAACTTTGTCAGACTTCACCACAGGAGCTTTTTTCCTCTATAGCAAGGGACTGAAAGGGAACACAGGAGCCTTCTTCCTAAGAAACACCAGGATCGCTTGCAAAGTTTACATGTCTGGCTACTTTGTAGGAAAGGAAGCATACCCCTTCCACTGGTGGGTTGTATTTTACAAATTTAAAGCTCCTAAACCTAGGACTGTTTATTATTTCTTATGTCCTTGCTGAGATTTATGAGCTGCTTCAGAGATAAAAAAAACCCTCCAACTGATTTTATACAACTGAGGCACCCCAAAATAATCAGCATTAAAACATTTTACTCTTTTTTAATAAGGTTAAATGTTTTACTGTGGTTTACATACAAGTCTCAGAGACTGTATCTTCAAGGTAAATGATGAGGAGCATATGAAATTTTACTCTTTTTGAAAATCTTATTTTTATTCTGGTCATACAACATGGAAAAATATTTCTCATTCAGAAGGTGATTAATAGGCAGCTGCAAACTAACTACTTCAAGACGTGTTTGCAAACAGAAGCGGAGATTATCACTGGAATTGCTGCAAATGGCAGTTATGTTTTAAATTTTTAATGTTAAAAACTTAATGTGGCACATTTTCAGTCAAAATTTAAGTAACAAATACAAAAAATAGAAAATAATCCCGGAAAAAAATATTTCTTTTATCTTAAGGAAGTTGTTATTGGGAGCTAGTACTGAGTAGTAGACATTCTGAGGCTCCTGTTCAGTATGTTCCATCAGATTGAGGCTCACCTTATCTAGGAAAGGGTTTTTTAACCTTATATTCAGGAAGATGTTAGGCCTGTATCCGATGAGTATCACTTGAATCTCTTGTTATAGCCTTCCAGTTTGTATTCTAAGGGAACTATTTTATACGCAGATTACATGATTGTAGAGATTGTGATCAGAAAGCTCAGCTAGTTTTACATATGCCAAATCTATTGTCAGATACAGGAGATAGACAGTGTGAAAAGGTTGTGACTTTCAGAAATAAAAATAGGTTTTCCTCTGTGTGTAATTTTAGTGGCCAGCTGTGACATGGAAAACCTGAAGACTGAACATTTATGAGATTTTTATCTTTAACTGATGTATAAATATTTGAGTAAAATAGCTTATTTTGATATAAAATGATCAATTATACACAAAGCAAGAGAGGAATAATAGAGGCATCTAAATGCTATATGTACTGCATTTATTAATTCTAATTTTCCAAGCGAAAGCAATTATGAGTTCCCCAAGAGAGGGCATTATGAATTATGCAGGCTGATTGCATTCAGCAGAACATCTTTATAGTATTTTAGAACATTGCACTGTCTTCCTCAGTATGTCTTATCCATGCAAGTTCTGGCCTTTCTTTAAAGCTTACATTTTTCTTCTCACTATTCTTACGAAATGCTTGAGAGTTCATAGCTTATATGAACCTCTGTAATAATTTCTAAATCTACTGTAAGTTTAAATGGTCTGTAATAAATTATTTACCTATTTTTTCCTATTTCTGCTCCTTGAAAGTAAGCCTACTTGTAATTAATCTTGTTTTTTTGTAACAGTAAAGCTCTTCTCCACTGGTTGACTTCTGTAGAGAAATTAATTCCTTTCTTTATGACACATTAAGAATTGAAAATATCTTGAAATCTGAAGATATAGCCATAAGAAGTGCATAGATATGCATTCAAGTAGCAATAAAGAGAAAGCAGGGAGCTGGCTTCCCACTGGAAGGAAAAAGAAATTTAATGCTTACTGACGTGAGCCTTCTTACACCTACCAGCTTGTACACATTTATAAATTCTTCCAAAACAACAATTGCCATAGAAGAAATCTTGCCAGCTTGTGGACAGTACCTTGTGTGACCTCAACATCCTAATCCTGGTCCAGAAAATAAAGATTTCTGTACAACTTAGATGTTCTTATCTGATTCATAGTAATTTACCAAGAACTTACACTGATGGCTAATGTCCTTTTGGGAAGAAATCTTGTATTTCAGAAATCTGAGACATGTTCTGCAGACAAAATTAATGAGGTTATCAAACAGTATTATAATTACTCATGTAGAACTTGATTGATGCAGTATGTTCTGAAAGTTACCACTATATTATTCGTAATTGTCTTCTTTCTAAAAGCAATGATATGTTGTGACTATACAGTTTCCCTTCTGGGAAATATTTTTTGTCTTGCAACAGTTTTATAAGAAGATTCTTTATGTACTTGATAACACAAAAGGATAAGTGTGGTTTAAAATTGCTGAAGTACATCAGTTGGGATGGACTGCTTTTCTTATTAGCACTGTCTACAATACAGAGAAATGTATCTTGAAGTACAAGGAGGTTCTGATATATTCAGTGTATTTATATGGAGTAATTGATCCCACAAGAGCTGTATCAGTCAGTTCACAACCATACAGTTTTAATATTGCATTATGAAATCTTGGAAAACAGAGGGGAATGCTTCATCTGCTCCTGGAAGCAGATGGATTAGTATGAAATGCTGTGCTGTTCTTCCATTAGCATTTTCTCTCTATTGCTCTTAGGTGGTTTTAAAATACACATGGCTTTGGCAGTGGTTAGAGGGAGTCTATCTTGATCAAAACTTTTCTGCATTCTTTGTTGGGGTTTTTTGGGGGGTTCATTTGTTGTTTGTCTGTTTTTGCTGAGAGGTGAAACAAAGCTGGAATTAAAATAGCACCTGTTTCCAGAGTCTGAGGCAGAAGGTAGACTAAATGCAGCCTACCTGTGACCCACTAAAAGAGCAGTGACTGGCTAACCAAAGGCTATGGTGCATGATGTTTCCTTTAACATTATAATGTCATTTTCCCCTTTTTGATCATTTTGCCTTCTGTTGATAAAGGTGTTGTTAATACTTGTGTAGAGGACCCCTGTCTCTCATATCTAGTGCTATGAAGTTCCCATGGTTACTGGGGTCTAGTTTTGTTTTGTTTTCTAGAAATATATCTGAATGGCTACTGTTATCCCATTTAAAATAAACATGTATTTTTTTTTTAATGACTCTATTCCAGTTTTCTCATTTGAGGGTATCTCTCTTCACTGCCAATAATTTAGTACCTGAGTGGTGCAATATTTTTAGTGAAATTTTTATTGCAGTTTCACCTTTGCAAAGTGGAGTATTGGTCCCATGTTTGATGGAGAACCACACTATAAAGGACCTTTCTACATGACACAGTGCAGAACAATCCTGAGATCCCCAGATAGATCTCAAGATTTTTGTTGAAATATGCAGCATAAAGCCATTAAAAATACTATCTGGTGTCTGGAAATGATACAGTTGTGTTGTTATAGCACCACAATAGAAATAGTAAGCAGTGTTTCTCAAATTAGGATATCTATTATACCTCCAGGTTTTGAGTTTGAATGTCTCTGGACAGTGCTGAACTGAAAGAATAAGAAGTGGAAGAATAAACAGTCCTAGTGGCTGTGGTTTGTGGAGACAGTGTTCTCACGGGAGAACGCATAATTGGTACATAAACTGAATAATCCTGAAAGATACAGCAAGGCCGTGAGAGGCCCGAGGAAGCTTAAGCGAGCAAGATAAGAAGAAGCTGGAATTCACCGAGTTAATGAGAACTGTGGAGTGTTGACAAGCTTTCGAGGTCAAGTTCTCACACCTGTGCTTAACCAATTATGTGTTAGTCGCTAAGGGTCTTCAAGACATGTATCCAATCATAATATGCCAAATCACTGTAAGTGCCTGTAAGAAATCGTATATAAGGAGTTAAAGCTTTGTAATAAATTGGCATTCGCTGATCACATTGACCGTTCCTCTGTTGTCCGTGACTCCCACGTCAATAAATGGCACCCAAACAGGGACCCTCAGGTCGGTAACTTGTGGCGTGCAAGTTTGAAGGTCCAATCAGAGAAGAGGGGGCGGAGAGCCGGCCGAAATTCGGCGCTGCCCCGGCGCTGTGAAGTCAGACGTCTGCAAACTGTGGGATCTCGCCCTGATCAGGTGAGTGGCCAGGGAGGAGAAGGGGCACTTGCTATCCAAAGATGAACAGGCAGTGATGGAGATCCTCCAACATATTCTCTCTGAGAGAGGACTGCAACATGATAGTGCCGCCTCACAGAGGCTGTTAAAGTGGGCCCCACAGTGCAAGCTACCTTTGAGGTTTCTGAATGGGAACATACAGGCCTGGCATTGTGGGATGAGATTAGTAAAGGGACAGAGGAAGCCCTGACGTATTCATTATGGAGATTGATAATTGAGACTTTAAAGGAAATGAAATTGGAACAGGCAGCAGTGGCATCTGTTTTCCTGGCCACTGCTCCATCACAAAGTCAGTCAGAGGTAGAGAAGAGTGCCACCTCTATGGTATTTGCCCCCCACCGTTGTGCCTGACACGGCATCACAGAAGCCTCCTTGGCATAAGGGGGAAGATAAAGTGAAACGGCGCTTGCGCCCGAAAGTACAGGCAGAGAGTGCAAACGCGGTCACCTCCAACCCAGAGGAAGGAGACCCCGAATCGGAATTGGAACCAGACCCAGAGTCTCCGGCAGAACCAGACTTGTACCCTCCCCTTCCTGATCCCGACTCAGACGGTTCAGACAGTTCGGCTCATCGGCAGATGCGAACCAGCCTCAGTGATGGTCAACTGTGACAGCTGCTGAAGAAATTAAAGTATTGGAGACAAAAGAAACCTCCGAACCCTCTGCCCCACCCTCCTACAATCCAGTATTAAAGAAAGGGGAGTGGGAGGGGGGTGTTGGGCACGGGGTAGGGGATTATGGTAATAACCCTGCTAAACATTGGCATGGGATGATCAAAGATGCAATTGTTATAGGGGAATTTTCGGCTATGGGTCCCTCGGCATTCCCGGTGTTTAACACTTCACAGGGGGGAAAGGAGTGGGAGGCATTGGGTTTAAAGGTAGTAAAGGAGGCGTGTCAACCGGTAACATCCTATGGGTTAAAATCGTCGTATACTCAGGCGATTACTGCACATATTTTTTCTGCATATATCTTAGCACCATATAATATCTGTATGATAGCTCAGTCGTTGCTTACTCCCCACCTTCAGATATGGTTTAAAGGGGGCACAGCAGAGGAAAAGGCTGAATATGTGGCTACCACCTTTGTGGTAGGGAAGAAGGGCGGGGGAAAACGGGGGAAGAAGGACTTACACCAATAGCAAGGATACAGAAAGCTGTATATGTTACGAAGTTTTTGCGACTGACAGGAGATTTTAATGACCCCCCCTGCTATAATACATGGTCAGGCTTAACCTGTGCTTAACCAATTATGTGTTAGTCGCTAAGGATCTTCAAGACATGCATCCAATCATAATATGCCAAATCACTGTAAGTGCCTGTAAGAAATGGTATATAAGGAGTTAAAGCTTTGTAATAAATTGGCATTCGCTGATCACATTGATGGTTCCTCTGTTGTCTGTGACTCCTGCGTCGACAGTGGTTCTATGAAAGATCAAGGCACTGAGGGTGTGAACTTTGCTTTGAAATGGATTTGGAATATGAAGGAGGAAAGCATATTGACTAAGAGCACAGAAGCAATCCAAAATAAAATCTATTTTAGATGTAACTTGATTTGCTCAAAGTTGTTGCAGTGTCCTGGGCTCAGGACAGGGAGTGAGCAAGCGGCTTCATTGGTCTGAGTTACAGGCTGAGCTTAAATCACGACACCCACGAATCCAGTGAGTTCAGTTCCCTCTCCTTTGTGCCAAAGGACATACGCACTAGAGCATCACTTTTACTATGTCCTGTTTTCTGTACTCACCATGCAGCATGCAAAATATACTGCCAATCATATTGCTGTGCTGTTCTTTGGGCTTTTGTGGTTTCCTAGTATTAACAAGATTGTCTGAAAAACGAAACAATGCCAGGATTTTGAAGAATTCCAGCTTGGACGCAGGCGAGTTGGATGGAACATTTCCTCTAATTTTTATCATGGGGTTTCATGGTCAGCTTTGATGCTCTGGCCTTCAGTCTCCCCTTTTGCCATTCAGAGTAGTGAAGCAATACTCTGGTTCACATTCAGCTACAGTATGAAAATTTTAGCATTATAGGAGTGCAGAAAAATAGGGTTGCCAGGGGCGTCATGAAATCATTTAGGCTATACCCCTGACAAAATCTGTTTGTTTCATGATCTTTCTGACAGCAGTAGGAATTATTAGGTAATAGCCTGAAACTGAGTCATACATAAAATCTGATTTACATTCTGGGTGAAATTTGCCCCTGCTCAGAAGCCAGCACAAACCATCCTATCTTCTCTTTTATTAAGACATAGGTTGACATGATCTTTGTGGGTGGACATCTGGTGGCCAGAAAGGTTCAATCCAGAAGCATGAAAATCTAGTGGCAAAGATTCTTTTATTTTTTTAGCTCTTTTATTTATTTTAGTGTGGTGTGCTTCACTTAGTATTTTTCTTCTAATGCATTAAACTTTCTTTACCTCATAAATCATGTATTTCCACATTGCTGTCAGTATGGCAAGTCAAACTGAGGTTAATGTATAAATGATTAGCCGATAGCTGCCCATAGTATGGAGAAATGTGATTCATAGCTGCTCAGGCTCTTGGATTTTAAAGTAAATATACAAGTACTTTAAAGTTTCCTAGTTTCATCTAAAAAGAATAAGGTCTAAGAACACATAATTTCAGGCTATGTATGTATGCATGCTGTAAATTAATTGTATTTGGAAAGTTTAAACACTTTATGCCTGTTTTGCTCTGTGCTTTATTATTTTAGGGAATATGTTTGGGGGTTGAAAGTACAATAATTTTAAAAATAATAATAAAACTTCATTGAATATACTTCAAAGAGCAATCATAATAATAAAAAGGCTAGTGATAAGGATTTTACAGAGACAGGAAGAGATGCTGACATGTTTTCTTTTTGTAACCCTTTAAAGAGCTCTGTGAACTGGATTTTTAATGTGAAACTCCTTGTTCATAAAGTCCTCACAAATACTGAACTGCAGCTGCTACAATGGAGTGTTGAAAAAAAGCTGATTTTTATGACTTGAACAATCACATAATTTTGCTCTAGAGAACAGGCAACATTCAATACTTTGGAGCTAATTGCTGTAGGCATTGTAACGTTAAAAAAAAAAATAAAATACAGACCGACATAAGCTACACAATTATTTATTAGCTTTGTGAACATAAACCAACAATTATATCCTTTTTTCCTAAATTAGTGTGTAGGTAGAAAAGGTAGAAGCCAATGCATTGCCCTTGTATCATGGGCCAGAGTTGGTGAGACTTTGCACTCGCTGTCAGAATGGAAGCTGGCTGCTATTTTATGAAACAAGTTCTAGCATCATTTGTAGCAGAGATCTATGGACTGTGGTAAACTCTCACATCAGTATAAAAATCTGTTTTCCTCATACATTTATGAACTTCATTTTGTTCTTTTGGCATCTGGAATGGAAACTGCTATAGTTTCCAGGCATTTCAATGTGTTGCTGAATGTAACCATGACTGTACTATTTCTATTCAGGTTGCTTGAAGATGACAGAAGCATGAGTGAAGATCATGTTTACTCATTTCAGTAACTGTTTGGGGTGTTTGGGTTTTGTTTGGTTTGTTTTTCAGATTTTTGGGCCTGTAAAATCACATATCTGCTATTAAAGAGTATCCAGTTGCTGGGACTTGTTTTTTTAGGTAATCTGTGTAACAGATAATGTAACATGCAATATCCTGGCTTGGACATCAACCACCTTAGTCTTTGGAATAATTACACTCTAATTTCCCAAAATCTGTTTGTTATTTGAATGTTACAGGTATGGTGAGTGGAGGTTTTCCTAAAGGGAGAGCACAGAGATAGTGATTATGGTTTCATGTGAAGTAGACTGAAGGCAGTTGTGGTAAATGACTGTAACTTATTGTTATTATTTCTAACAGAGATGTACACAACAAAGCTTCCTTTAATGTGCTTGGGAAAATGCAAGAGCTTCTCAGTTTCATTGTGGCACATGATTACGTCACAGGGAAAGGAACAAATGCAGTTGCTGTAAAACCTGTTGCATTTTACAAGCCCAGTAAGGGCTGGAAAGCAGTCATTTCAGCATAGATTTCTATCAGAATTACATATAAGTTGTGGCGACACCTGGAAGTTGATAGGAAAAAAGTATCCAAGGGGCATCAAAATAGGAAATCTGCTGTATTTTTATGTAAAAGGTTGTATTATTTGGCCTGTAAGTACAGGAGGCTGTTGCTAAAACAGTAAGTCTGTTGGGGCAATGTGTTGTAAGGCGCAGTTGGGCACTGCAAATGCTGCAAAATGGTTGGCAGCAGGGATACTGCTTTCCTGTAATGAAAAGAGCACACATACAAGGATTCATTTACAGATTAATTTGCCAAATCTCTGCTGATTAAATATTTCCTCAGTAAACCTTTTAGTCATCTGTTTCTTGTGAAGTCTTTAAATATTACCAGTTTCACGTTTAAAATTATCAGCAAGTGGTTTTCTCATCTATATACTAGTTTCTAGAAGGAAGAGATGATACTCATAGTTTAGAAGTGCTAAATTCACTCTGCTTCTCCAAATCTTTTAACTTGCATATTTTAAAACTAGAGAAATTCAGGACTACTTTATGTATAAATTTTTAGTGCAAAGAAATACAGAAAACAGAGTTGTAAGAAATGAAACAGTTAATCAGAATTTCTCATTTCATTTGGTCTTTTTTTCATAAGGAAGATAAAAGTACTTATGGCACTTTGACATAAACTGAGATTTAAAATGGAATTCCTTCCATTCCTTTTGCAGAACCTGAGCAGTACTACAGGTTTCTTAGATTCACATTTAACTTCAGGAAACAAATATCTTACTGCTCAAGGTGGAATAAATTCAGTATTAAGAAATAAAATTAATCTTGGAATTCCAATATTATAGCTATCAGTGAATCAACAGTTAATTTTACCTATAAGTTGTGTTTTATCCCTATTTTTTTCCACATTTTTGCAGGTCATTTAAATTTGCAAAGGATAGCACTGATACGATGAAAGAATGCAAGAAAAATATGTATAATATATATATAAATAAAAAAATATGTATAATATAATATATAAAAATATGTATAATTGGTATTTATTAAATTCATGCATACATTAAATATGGGCATATGAACACTGTAAAGTAATTAAGTAGACCTTTCTGCATTACATTTGGATTATTTTCTAGTTTAAATTTATTAGGGGACAGAAATAAATGATCAGAAATTTTTAATGAGAAACGTGAGCCAGCAACATTTCCTTCTTCATCAGCATTGCTGAAATTATCTAATGCATGTGTTAAACACATTTTCCTGAGCCAGATGTAAGAGAACTGATTTCAGTTTTTGTCATGAAATTTCCAAAAGAAACTTAATAAACATTCAAAAGTTAATATGTTAGAGGCATAAGTATTGACTATAATGTTACATTATTGAGATCAGGAGGGGTTTGCTGTTCATTTTCCCCAGAGAGCAGTTTTCTTTATTTTCCAGTATGATTCCATCTCCTCCTGAAATCACTCAGTTTCTCCATCAAAATCATTTGACTCAGTCTCTCAATACCACAACTTCCCCTGAAAGATTTATCACAGGTGGAAAAGAGTAGAGTGCTGAGGAAAGTGGAAAAAGTCACATGAGTGAGCTGGACAGAGGAGCATCTTCCTGCTAAGACCCTCTTTCCCTCCCCTCCTTCAACAGAGAGAAGGTATAGTCCTCAGATAAGAGTGGAAGATGGAAAAGGCCACCTGCCAACAAGGTGAGGGAGCATCATGAGACAAAAAGTGCCACTCACATAAGAATTAAGGTTAATTTCTTATGTATTGTAAATATGAGCTGCTTTCCTGCTCCCTGACTCCAAAAGTAGTTGGTAGTTTTGGAAGGTTTGTGTCAGGCCAGAAAACAGGTAGTATGTATTGATGGAAAAGATAATATTGCAATTCTGGAGCACTGTGAAATGAACCATGTTGCTGATGACAAGGAACTTTCAAGAAATGTAGTATGTTAAAAATAACATGATGGCAGAACAGATTCTGTGGAATATAACCCCACAGAAGCTCTTGGGTTTTGTTTTCTTTTTTCTTCTTTTTATTATTTTTTCCCTAACTGTTGGAACTGCCTTGGCAGTTTAATGTAAGTGGTCTCATTCTTTCTCAATGCTTTAAACAAGAGAAGTGAAAGAATGCATGGAGGCCTGTCACTTGACCCAAGCTATCTTGAGGAAGAACTATATGACTTAAATAGGTTGGAACAATTTATCAGTTGAACTACCAAAGCACAATACATTTCCCCTGAAGGCTGTCCAGATTCGTCTAATACTCACCCTAGATTTTCAAGCCTTCGCAATTATCAAGTTATTTTGATGTTTATAAAGTTTATAGCGGTTGTAAACAATCCACTCCCTTTAAGGCACACTATTCTGCTTGATATCCCGTTGTTCCATCACAGCTGAGTCAAAGGGTTATTTATACATATGCATTGCCAGTCAGTTATGTCACTTGCTAGGCACAGCTGAAGTGTTCCTGTTATGTTAGCAGTCACGTCAATGATGACAGATGTAATCTTGTCCATATTCATTTTGAGATGATGTGACCACAGTTTGTCATAAATAATATTTGCTTGCAACAAATGTCAGATTGACCTAAAAAATTCTATGCTTTCTCTCAGCTTTATTAAGTTAGCTGGATAAGCATTCTTTCAGCTGTAATTAGACCATTACAAATCATGTTCTATGATTTATATTCCCTGAAGAATGCGTGGGGGAAAATATAAGATTAGACAGTCACAGAGCAGTGAGTGCTGACTGCTCCACAAGAGAAGGTAATGCAGTTAGAAGTACCCCGTGAAGTAAGCAAGGCAGGCCCAGTGGGAGGAATCAGGGTCAGGTAGAGCCCCAGGGTGACTGGGGCAGGGACACAGACAAACCGAGGTCAGGCCAAGATACCAGCACGCAGGTGGGCTGGATCAACAGAGCCCTTGGCATAGGCTCAGCTAGATCACAGCAGGAGGTGTAGCTCAGGCAAGGGGGCAAATGGTACAGGCTAAGCTTAAAAGTGGCTTCTACAGCAAGGGGAGTTGACCCTGGGCTGTGGTGCTGCCTGAGAGCTTCCCTGCATGTCTGTGGAGGCATTTGGACAGTCTGCAGCTGCACTCTCTAAGTTGGCCTTGAGGCAGAACAGACAGGGCCCCAGGAAGGGGGGGGGGGGGGGTGGGTGGTGGTGGTGGGGGGGGGGTGGTGGTGGTGGTGGTGCTTGTAAGGCCCTTGCATACACTTTTTAGGCTTAAGAGTTGTTGAACACTGAAATGTTTACTTGTTCCATTCTCTTGTAAGATCTCTAAATCCATATTTGGAATCTTGATTTATTTAATTTTTTTTTTTAGACTTCTGGAAGCTGAGGGTCCCTAACAAAATTCTGTGGATATTATTAATGTTCATGGGAGTTAGGTTCTTTACTTCTCTGTTTTATCTCTTCCAAGTTTATTAGTGTTATTTTGCTGTTGCATTGATACTTGAAGCATCATCACCTGATGTCTGACCCATTACAAATGATGCATCTAAATTATCTTGTTCATTCTGTGTGGTTCCATTTTATTGATATTAAGTAGTGACATCTGTGGGAATCTCCCCAGCTGTGCAGGAAATGTCTGCAGCTAATGTAGGGCTTGTTTTCTCTTGCATGTGTTCTTTAGTTCCATGAGATGCCTTTCTCATAGCATGGCTGTCTTTTAAGTTTTGTGTTCACAGTTACCATTGCTTCTGGTCTGCCAGAGCAATTGTTTTTCTAGAACTTTGCAAACTGAATGTCTGAGTTAATTCAGTGTGAAAGCAACACATAAAGGAGGACTCTATTTTCTAAACCCTGGATCAGTATAGGCTTTTAATTATGCTAGGTGTTCTGGCTGAGAGGGGAAAGATAATGGAGTAAATGTGGGAAGGCTGCGAGCAGCCGGCAAGGCTACTGAATGCAGCATTTCAATTATATACCTTCCGTTTAGTGCTAGTACCAGTCTGGGGTATTCTCTCCATCTTCCAGCTCTGCCCTTGCTTCTTCCTCTGCTATATGATGTGCCAACATTCTGTTGAAGTGATCTGGCTTTGAGTTCCACAAGTGGAGTGTGTGGAGCGTAGGAGTACCTCTTGATGATTTTCCTACAGTTTTCTATTGTAAAACTGTGTAGCTGTAATGCACTACATTAACCAGGGAAACCCTTTCTGTATACTGTGCATCGGAAGCCCGTATAAGATACCAGTTATATATTCTTACTAACATTTCTGATGTGAGAAAAAACCCTCTGTTTAGAAGAAATGTGAACCTATCAAAGGCACTGTGTGTTTGCTCTAGTAAGTGTTTGATGGTCAATTAAAAATGTAGCTAATCTTTTTAGTGGAGAAAAAGAATATTTAGTGGGAATGTAAAGATTTTTCTGAAAAGAAGCATGGTCACTTTGAAAGTAATTTTCCAAATATGTATCAAGAATCATGGAGAGGAGTGATTAGTGCATGTGGTTCAGTCTGTGCCATGGTATGCTGACATGAAGGCAAGAAGTAAAATGTGACTAATACTTGAATAGCTAAACTTTTGAAATAATTTTCATGCGGACACTTAAAGGAGAAATCTAGGACTTTCTGCTTTCTGATAATTTTTATATCACCAGTTAAGCTCTTAAATGATAGTAGTCCTCTCGGAAAATCTAATTTAAGACAGCCATGTCACAGTATGAGGAGCAGCTGTCAATGCACATGAGTCAGAAGGGCTTCTAACTTAGCTTTTTAAACCATTTTGCTTTTACTTAGTCTGATGTGTTAAATATGATTGATGGTGTATTGCTTACAAAAGCAAACAGTGTCATAGTTCTGCTTGTTTTAGCCTTTCCCACAAATGTTGGTATTCGCTTTATAGAACTGACGTGTTAAAACAGTTTTAAATCTACTGTCTGTTGTTCTTATTTTTGCCTCCACACTGCATACATAATTTCTTTTTTTCTTGATACAGACACTGTAAGTCTTCTGGCTTATATTTTTCCTTGTGTAAAATGAGGCTGGTAAGCCTCTGAGATTTTATCTCTTGTGCAAAATAAGACAGCAGCATACCTTCCCACTGAACAACAGCACACACAGTGTCTTTTATTAGTGGCAGAAATTTCAAGACTGTAAAGGACTGATAAATCAGTTTCTTAACATAAGGTTCTTTTATATATATATTTTTAAAGGGTGTTTGGAGGCTTTTAGTTATTCAGTGCAACACAGTTTTATGACTATAAGGGTGAGACGAATGAGGATTTACTTTTGTGGTTCTCAGTTCCTTTGCTATTGTTGGCTGCCAGCCATAGAAGCATGAAGTAAACATGAAGGATTCCTCTCCTTATCCCTGACATTTGATAGTAGTGGCTCCAAACTGTTTTTTTTGCAGCTAGTAAGCAATTCAATGACCCACTGGAATTCCTGAACTTGTATCCAGTGACCTGTACCATTCTGAATGGAGCAGCAGTACAGATTTACTTAGACTTACTGTGTGGGAGAGGGTGATTACTGCCTGTTAGTTTTGTTTGGACCTTATATAAACACATTAACAGATTGAAATAAAAAATCTAATTTATGTTGTTACCTCATGCATAAACCTTTTTGTTAGTGTTTCACAGGCATGATTTGTCCTACCAAAAACACGAGCTAGATTTATGCTTTTCAGCTTTTGTGTGTATTTTTAGAGCCTACAAAAAGAGAAAATTAAGAACAAACTGTGCGACTCTGTCACGAGTCAATGCCAGTGAAGTTTTTGAGATACTTGCTTAGAAGTTCAGTCCTGATCCCAGGGCTGGAATCTTCAAAAGGCCCTGTAAAGGCTTCCTTACCTAGTTGGGGTCCTAGCTATAGATTTGAATGTGATGAACTCTTTTGTCTCTTTCTACATGCATTTTAATTACAGAGTATTCAAAGGATGTGAACGTCATAAAAATTACCCTAAAACATCACTGATGATCTCTTAGATTATTTTATCCTAGACTTGTAAGGGTGTATGATATTCAAAGTTAATTTTAATGTATATTTCCCAGAATGTTTATGCTCCTCTTTTCTAGTCATTGATTCCTGGAATTAAGTAGAATTAATATATATGTATTTAAGATGCTTTTTGTAAGTCAGTATTTTGGATTGTGCCAGAAACGTATTTGAAAATGAGAATTTTTGTGTTTCTTGTAGTCTGGAAAACATCTGAACTGAAACAGGACTGTATGTGTTATACTGAAGAATCTATCTGGCTACATTTGTATAATAGAATCTAGCAAAGCGTTCCACTGTGGCCTTTTGTCACACTGCTCTCAGAAAAGCCAAGTGCTACATCCCAGGTATTTTCAGTCTCTAGTGTTTAATTACTCCTGATTTCTTAAGTAGATTCATTTAAAGAATATAAATTCTTTGTGTGCTCCCAACTCCTAAGATGCATAGTTGAGGCTGTCACAGAGAAGCTCCAATTATCAACGTATCGTCAGCAAAGATGGGATTGTACAGAGCTGATAAATGTGTTGTTTTGGATTAATTTGAAGATCAAAGCATAGTAGTGAAGACAGAATGACTGTTAGGAATAAAAAAAACTATCTAAAGCCTTTGCCCTCTTGCCCTTCCCTTCAATTAAGTAGCATCTGCTCCTATCATCCCTTCTGTTTCATCCTGGGGCTATAGCAACAAGGAAAAAGGTAAAACACACCCAAAAATGAATTCTTGGCAAAGTCACTAATAATTGGAGAAGTCACTAGTAGATGGAGAAGAAACTTCTGTCACCCCAAAGATAGTGTTACATGATTTTTTTGTTCCCATTGCTGATAGTCTTAATCTAACTTTTTGTCTTCACTCACCTGAAAACTTGGGAAATTTTTCGCATACAGAGTTCAGGTCTTGCATTGTCATGCATGAACTGGGGCCATGTTTTCATGTTTTTGATATCTAGGTAAGTTGACCTGTTAAGGTCACAGAACCTATCCTGGTTCTGTGAATTATCCAACTTTCAATTTTGTTTCTGAGAATGTGTTCCACCAATGTAAGCCCTTCCTGTGTTCATACAGGGCTTAAAAGAGTTATACTTTCAAAAAAATCAGAGTGCCTTGTACTGTCTTCACCACAGGACAGTACAAGAATCCATTATATATATTAATCTGCTCAACAAATTAGATTTTGTGTTTTTCATATCTTGCAAGTTGAGATAATTTCCTGAGCGGGTATTGCCTCATTCATTGAACCTTGGGTAACCTTCTCTCTTAATTAACTTTGAGAAAGCATGTAAGTGTAAGCCTACAGATTAATTTTTATTTCTGTATGTACTTTGCTGTCTGCCAGAAGAAACATTTAATTTCCTGGTGATGGAAAGTCCTCTTTGAGGAAAGAATCACATCCTTTCTGCTGTTACTGTGAGGTCCAATACTTAATTGCTATCTCCATCATGTACAAACAATGAATCTCTGTGAATCTGAACGAAATAATCACATACAGCAAATACTGTTAATGACCAGCTTGTATTCTTAACACAAATATAGTAATCTAGACTGAAATGCAAATAGTGTTGCTAGAATGATTTAAGTAGTGTTTTGAAAAGCCGTGTCTCTTGTACTTCCAAAATAGATAAACCATCTCAAGTTTAAATGTATCATAGCTTCCAAAGAGCAAATTGCCCTTTGTCAGTAGGTGTCATGTTTCTGGACTTCTGGAAAGCAGTGTTAATATTGGAGGCTGGCTCTGTGTCAGCTTCTGCTGATGGAATCTGCAGTAGCTTCCTATAGATAGTAAAACCTCTAATAGTAAAATCTATTCTTGCCAGAAAGAAAATCTAGTGATCTGAGCCAGCTCCAAGCTTTGCCTTTTGCTTTTAAGAAAGGTCATGCATCATCCTGCTTCACTTATTTGGGGCTCCCAGATCTTGTCTTGTGTTTGGACCCTGCTTGCCCTCTTTGTTGTCACTTGGATGACATCTGTAGAATTGTTTAGGCCAATGTCTTCTATAGAAACACATTTTTCCCCCTGTACTTTTTATCAGAATGTTAATTATTTCAGTATGAAGTTGCATGTTATGTATTGATATGTATTTCTTCTAGAGCCAAATCCTGTTTCTGTCAAAGTCAGTGGAAAGACTCCTGTCACTCTCAGAGGAAAATTAATCTTCCCCCTCCACCCCCAGTTATGCTTTTCTTTTGTTTTACACATTTTAAAAAAAAAACATGTCTGCCTTCAAAAAAAGAAATGGGAAATCATAATGCCTTCAGAGTTTCTGGTCCATCAACCTCCTTATCTTCTGTGCAAGATAGAGTTAGAATCATAGAATCATAGAATAGTTAGGGTTGGAAAGGACCTTAGATCATCTAGTTCCATCCCACCTGCCATGGGCAGGGACACCTCCCACTAAACCATGTCACCCAAGGCTCTATCCAACCTGGCCTAGACCACCGCCAGGAATGGAGCATTCACAGCTTCCCTTGGCAATCTATTCCAGTGCCTCACCACCCTAACAGGAAAGAATTTCTTCCTTATATCCAATCTAAACTTTCCCTGTTCAGGTTTTAACCCATTACCCCTTGTCCTGTTACTACAGTCCCTAATGAATAGTCCATAGGCCCCCTTCAGATACTGGAAAGCTGCTATGAGGTCTTCACACAGCCTTCTCTTCTCCAGGCTGAACAGCCCCAACTTTCTCAGCCTATCTTCATATGGGAGGTGCTCCAGTCCCCTGATCATTCTCATGTCCCTCCTCTGGACTCGTTCCAACAGTTCCATGTGATTTTTATGTGGAGGACACCAGAACTGTACACAATACTCCAAGTGAGGTCTCACAAGAGCAGAGTAGAGTGGCAGAATCACCTCCTTTGACCTGCTGGTCATGCTTCTTTTGATGCAGCCCAGGATACAGCTCTAGATGAAAAGTGGCAAAAGGTCACGTCTGGAGTTCTTATTGATGCAGGCGGAAGTTATATTAACTAGCCATGATTAATTCAAAGAAAACATGAAACAAGCTGTATCATACTCTTATTAAAATAACTGGAGTCCTCCTTGCAGAGAAACACTAATGGAATGAGTGTTACGTCTGGATTCTCAGCAATTTTGCATAGATCTTTCTCTTAGAAAAAATTCCCTTTTCTAATTCCTCTATGCTTAAATATGGGTGATTAAAGACTACTTAGTTTTTCACCTTTGTCCTGAATATAGAAGTACTTTTCACATGTTGTTTCTCTTGGCAAAGTTAGAAAGGAAGTGAAAGGAAAGAGTGCCTCATTTGGAGTAATCTTAAGAAACTGTGCTAATTGGTGAACAACAGATACACTGGGCTGATCTCTGCAAGTATCAGTGTCAGCTTCTCTTGGACTCAAGAAAAGGGCTACAGTGCCATGGCAATAGATGTTAACAGAATTCAGATGAAAGACATGTCAGTGCCTGCTTATTCCTGATTGCAGAAGGTCCATGCAATAATTAAAATTATATATTTGTATCTAATCAGATCTTGAATATAATTGCCTTCAGGATGTTGTCTTCAGCTATTTACCTTCTATAGATAATGTCTACTCTGGCATTTTGCTGCTGCTTCAAAAAACCACCCCACAACCAAAGAGGAAAACTGTAGTTTCAAACTCATGAAATTGTTGCTTTGTTCATGCTCTGTCATTGACCAGCTGTTTCATAACTGTCCAATGTGAATGGATAGAATTTTACTATAAACTGAAAACAGTAAAGTTCACATCAAGCCTTTGGCTACCACTGTTGGGAGTAGATAGGCCAAGCAGTACAAAGCAGTGAAGGCATTGCCCTCTCAGATTTAAAACAACAGGTTTTTATGAAAGCATACAAATGCTTTTGGAATCTGCCCTATTATTTCAAAATAGAACAGATTTTTAAATTGTTTATCACAGTGTTTGGTTGTCCATTTCTTAAAAATGGTCACTGCACCTTTTGGAAATTGTAATTTCTGCAGACTCCTCAGGCTGTAAGTAGTGGGCATCACAAGAACAAGGAATTGTTTTGCACTGATTTATATTTAGTGTAACCTAATTATTCTTAAGTGATAGGTGTCCCTGCTCATGGCAGGGGGTTGGAACTAAGTGATCTTAAGGTCCTTTCCAACCCTAACTATTCTATGATTCTACGATATTTGGACTTGCCTTATGCATCTACATTTTAGACTCTGCTGATAATTATTCCCATTGGTCTTGTGAGTACAGAACAGTTTCTTCCTCCCCTAGAATTTATTTATCCGTCATTTTGTCTCCATGGAAATAGGTGACAAAACCCACCAAAATTTCCACTGAGTTGTCAATATATTAACTATATTGAAATAGCCAGTATTTCCATAATGTTTTCCTGAATCATTGTGTATTTGGGCTAAAATACTAGAAGCAAACAGTAAATTCTTACTGATTTCCTGGTTGATTTATTTGTGGGGGATTTTTGGGTTTTGTTTGTTTATTTGTTTGTGGGTTTTTTTTAACAAGAAGACTCTAGTATGTGTTTAGAAACATTGAGAACATAGAGGAAAGTAAGAACACAGAGATTAGGTGGTTAGTTATTTTCATTATTTTAAGATGATTGTTGATTCTCCTTGTGGGTTTGATGTTTGTTACTTCAGTCAAAAAGATGAGATTGTTTTTTTTGTCATTGCTGCCACGTATGATCTGTGTTTTCAGACATCTGTAGGAATCTAGTGCATTTTAGATATGTAACTCTTGTGAGCAGGACTTTCCTCATGACCAAAAGACTACCTGCTGTAAGAAAATCAGAGCAAGGTGCTAGGCATCATAGAAACACCTGCAAAAAGAAAACCCATCATAACAAAGTAGTGCTCATCTGAAAGAAAGCATCATTTAGGTGGACAGGCTGAAAAGTAGGGGGGCAAATAGAAATGTTAACAGATGAGACAGTAACTGTTCTCATATATAACAGATGTGTGAAAATTACATATTTTGTTATACATAATTACATATTTTGTTATATATTTTTTATTACATATTTTGTTATATTCTGTCACACTCACAGAAGAATTTGTAGGGTCAGTGCAAGAGAGCAGAAATTATGCTTTGATGGCTATTTTGTCTCTTCATTTAGGTTGTTTGGGATTTTTACATTTTAAAATTTTTTTGTTATTTTTTATTTCATTGCTGCAGTGACTGGGGTCACTAAGATTTCAGCTCTTAGCTTCCATAAACCTAATGTCAGCATTTTCAAATATGTTCCCTCAAAATAACATGCCTTCTGGTTTTCCATTTTCATTCTGTTTTCAAAGAAAGCCACAGCGGTGTGTGATGGGAAACAGACACATGGGAATTCTGTGATTTTTATTCTGAGAGCAGATCTTCCCTGTGTTTTAAATGCAGCATTGTATTCAAGTCTGATGCAAATCCTAACAATGCTCTTCTGAGCAAGTATTTTACTATGGATGCAGTTTGATACTAGGAGGCTATATTATCAAATCTAGTCTTTCATTATAGGCCTTGCTTCTGGTATTGGAAAAGATAGGAAAACTTAACTTTCTGAATTGTTGTATCAGAACCTTTTTTTCCCCTGTAGAAAAAAAGTGGCTCTTTCTTTTTTTTAAACTAGTTGATGAAAGCTTAATGAGGCAAAAGTTGGAAATGATTGGGATGAGGAGAGGTTTCAGTCTGTAGGCTACAGGAAAATAGAGAGTGGAGTCAAACTTGTAAAAATAGCAATGTAGCAAATAAAGTTAGTGTGTATGGCAGTATTTTCTATTTATCAAATCTCTGTAGCTGAAATTTTAGAGTGGAAAGGTTTCTCAGCTTTATTTCAGTTATGGTTTGCATCACTCGAACCCACACCAGTAGCTTAAGTTATTCTTGGAGAAAAGTTTCAGTGATGTTCCGTATTTGTTGGAATATAAAATATGTTCTGTATTATTGCTTTCCGTTTGTATGGATAACTAATTTAGAATTACGTAGTGGAGTCTGCTTTTTCCCTATTAATTACGCCAAGTTGAAAGAGTCCCCCGCACAAATAAAACTGGAACTTTGAAGGTCGAATATATTTAATATATTTAAAATATACTCATCATTTCAGAGGATGACAGTTAATGCACAGAGAGGAACATAATCTTTTAGGCAAAAATCTTATATTCTTTTTGGGGAACTGTATTTTGCTGAAATTCCTGAGAGTCAAATAGCTGTATAAATGTCACTCACTGCAGGCGGGGGGGGGGGGAAGAAAAACCACACAAAAAAAAAAAAGTAAGGAAAATGCATTTGAGAATATTACAATTCTGTGTGCTTTCAGAAATTATATTTGTCAAGTTTCCTAGATTAATTGGAATATAGTTGAAGCCAGGCTGACTGGTAATCTGTGATTAGCATATACACTCAGTCCTCAGTGAGTTTAAAATCCACTATAAATTTCTAAGTAGAAAAGATTTGAATTCTTAACGTGGAAAGCAAACTTTTCCTGAGAAAAATACCATGGGATATTTTGTATAAGATAATATCACCAGATAGGTTTATTTTTTTCCTTCATGGTTATCTTTCAGCGAGAAAATAGTCTGAAGATGGAATTCCCATCTACTTCTATAAATTAAAAGTTTGTGGGAAAAAAAACCCCAAAACCAAAACAAACCAAACAACATAAATACCCTTGCAAGTGGAAACTCGCTTTACAGTCGCCTATCTGGGTTGCTCCCAAATAGGGCAGAGAGTGTCTTGCAGATGGGAGAGGTAATTAACATTTCTGAGAAGCCTGTAATGCTCCAATGAAAAATGTATTGCTTTGCTAAGGTTCCTGTCAGGGCTGTATCCTTTTCTGTCCCTCACCACCCTAATTCATTACTCCAAGGGAACATTTCCTCTTCTCTGCAAGTAGTAGATGTGATGCTTTGGGAAGATTTCTATATTCCTTACCAGACATTTAAAAGCAGGGCTTGTAGAAGCTTTCCAGCTCATTAAACAAATTTAATGAACTTATTTAGTCCTCAGGCCTGAGGATGGCAAAATTCCATTCTGTGGAGGTGGCAGCCTGGTCAATCTTCAGCCTCCTCTTCTGTGTGCTTCCCCTTCTCCTTTGTGCCCAACCTTCTTGGAGGGATGCCTGACAGCTGCATGGTCTTTTTCCCAGAGCTTCTCACACAGCCTCTGCTTTTCTGGTTATTTTTGCTGTCCCTTTTGAGACCTTAGACAACTACTGCTTTTGCTGACTGTTAAAATTAATGCATGAGATCAGCCCTGTTGGGGACAATATTCTCCTACTAGGAGACAACCATTTGAAACACAGTATGTGCTGGGAGAGTATTTCTTCAGGGGTGAATGCCCAGCTTCTGTGTAAAACTGTCTGATACTATGTGTTAATTGTTTCTATCGAGAAGGAACATATGGTATTGATTGGTATCATGAATTAACTACTCAAATGAAACAAAAAGAATTACTTTTCATTGATTCATGTCTGCAAGGATGCACATTTTAAAGATATATTTTAAATTAAGGGTTTAAAATAAATGTAGGTAACTGTGGCCTAGACAAAAGCTGACCCTGCCGAAAGCATTCTGTAGCTTGTCACAAGATGGTGACATCATTCACAACATACAAATAAATGCCTGCCAAAATTCGTCCAAGCACAACATCTGCAAATTTTCTTTTACACGAGAAAGTTACTGAAATAATATTTTAAGGAAATTTGTAACTAGGGAGCTTTTATCACAAAGGCTTTGATAAATCTGTAAAAGATAGAATGAAACAAATTGCTCTGTTAAATTATTTGTTAGTTTAAATGTAAAGCAAATAAATAAGATGATCTTAGCTGAAGTATTTTACAAAACTATTTTTATTTAATATGAGTAGAAATAGAGATTGCACACTGGTGGAAATTTATTGCAAAAATAGGAACTGACATTTCCATTTAGGAAATGTCCTTTTAGGAACACAGCAATAAAGATGTTCAAGACTTATCACTGATAATAAGAAATATTAGTACTCTATTGTTTCTCTAGATTTTCACCTGGGTTTAAAAATGCTAGTTTCCCCAGACATTTAGATTTATTTCTTCCTCTCTCTCTATTAGTATTATTATTTCTTATTATTATCTTCAATTATTAAACTGTTCTTATCTCAACCCACAGGTTTTAAACTTTTTTCCCATTCTTCCCACCCTACCAGGGATGGGGTGTCTGGAGTGAGTGAGAAGCTGTGTGGTACTTGAATTGCTGGCTGGGCTCAAACCACAACAGTAAATAAATGGATTTTGCAGAAGCTTCATACACGAAATGGGGATTTCATCAGGGTTCTGAACATATACATATATTTGATTCATATCTGCTTCTGTCCATGGTTTTTAGTCAAAGGAGTGTTGGCATGTTTAGTGGCTGACTGTATAGTCAAAACCAGAAAAATACCATACTGTGTAAAGCCAGTGATCTGTCTAGCCCTCTAGTATAAAGGAGAGCAGTCAGGATGAACATGATTGGGCGGTTCTTGCTATTTCTGTGTAATTGGAAGGAGTTTGGTAGCAGAGGGACCTCAGGGAGACCTCTAAGTGTTCAGGTCAGGGACTGTCCTGGGTCAGACACACCTGACTCTTCAGTGGACCCACTCTGCACTAGATCTGAACCAGTTAGGGAAGTTTGTGGCACCTCTACAAAAAAAATATTTAAGAAAGGGTGGTAGTCTCTAGGCAGAAATTGAGAGACAATGTGAGGGCAGGAGGGACACCTGAGCAGGTGCAAGGGGGAAACAAGAAGTACGCCTGGGCAGGATGAACAGTAGAGAAAGAGTGAGATGCCAAAGGAAACTAAGAGAAAGAAGAGAGATGCCAGGGTTGGAGGGGTGCCTGATCAGGGACAGGACTGCAGAGAAGGCATAGGAGAAGCTACAACCCCCAGAAGGATAGCGGATAGTGGAGAAAGTCACACCAGAGTAGTGGAGTAAAAATCAAGGAGCAGCAAAGGAAAAGGAACCATTGTTAATTGGAATCCCCCAAGTGTTTTGTTGCCTGTGACAGAATGCCCTCTCTTCTTACTTGGCATCTAGAACTGAGGGCATCTTAGAGGGTATATTCCTGCATTGTCTCTGCTTTCTAGGTTTCAGATGATGAATTTGTTGAAGCTTTCTCTGAATCTTGATTGTGTGGTCCCTTGATTGTGTGGTCCCCTTTCAGTCTTCCGCTTTTCCCCTGGAGAAGCCCAGCTTGTTTAGTCTGCCCGTACAAGGAAGCTATTATCCACTTGATATTTTCTATTGCCCTTCATGGGCCTTTTCTAAGTTGATTACATCCTTTTTAGAGGCAACCATCCTTTCCAGGGTGACCAGACCTGCATTCAGCACTCAGGATGTGGATGCAGCAAGATTTTATACAGTCACAAAATTACTTTGTCTTGTTTTCAGTACCCTTTCTGAATGACATCTGATGATCTGTTGGCTTTTTTGGTCACCACTGCCTATGTATTATATTCTAGCTAAATTAATAGTAATTACATTACCGAGTAGGTAGTAAGAGTAGGTGACTTAGACTGAATCCTTTGCAAAGATTGCCTCTCTATGGAAAAGCAGCAAAAAGCCCTGATTTTGAAAATAAAACCTGAGAAAGTTGAGAGGTACATTCAGTACTCTTTGTGAAAGATGTTCTGTTCTCTGTCAATTTCAGTTATAACATTGTGTAGATTAACCAGATGTTTTTTCTAGGTACTGGCATTAAATTAAAACAAAAGCAAACAGAAGAGTTTTGGCCTCCAGCTTCTCAATAAATCTAGTAAGGGAACAAAAACCAAGTATTGTATTCAATTGTTTGTTTCTACACAAATGTTATTCTCTTCCTCAACTTGATTTTGTAATATACTTAGTTTAAAGGGATTTGATTTTTTTTTTTATTGACGTTCAGGCTATTGTGCTGAGTGGAATTATTAGCTTGTCCAGATGAGCTATGTTGATAAAGGTGGGTTGTTTCTTTGTGCTGATACTGAAGAGATTTTGAATAAAAGTGTGCAAGTCTAAAATTTAGGAGAATGCTTGTTTCCTACTTGTTCTAGCCAATGTACTCTTCAGTATACAGGCCCTGTGCCTCCACCCATGTATTATGAAAATTATATGCTGATGTATTTCTTATGAAAGTGTTACATGACCTCTGAACAATGGGTGTTAGTGTTGTTAGTATATGAAACATGAGAAAAATGATAAAGGAAATGCACTCAAATGCCAGAACCGTTTTTTAAGTTGGAGGAATTAATAAAAGTAAGGCTCCAGAAACTTGCCAGTATGTGAATGTCTTGCAGAAGCAACCCAAATTCAACAACCCAAACAAAGCATACATGAGCTTCACTTAAAAGTAAAAATTAGTGAAGGAACCATTGCTCCCTGTGACTCTTCATCTTGTGTGTTTTCTCAAATATAAAACTTCCAGCTATGTATTTTCTCTGTGGTACACTTCCTGCTACCTTGTCCGATGCAGTCTCAGGTATTTTGGGAGGGTTTTTGTACACTGCCTTAATATTCTTCACAGCTATGTCTTTGTATTTTTTTGTGTTTTCTTGAAATGATCTTTAAATGCGCAAAGGTTCTAAGAAGCTTTTGTTTGACTTCTGTACTAATCTCCTGCAGGAAAAATAAAAAAAAGGGAGGTTTTTAAAAAAAGAACCCAAAACAACAGGAAAAAAATGCCATACCACCACCAAACAACCCCGTAAACAAAATCACTAAATAAATAGAAAAGTAGCTTTTGAGTCTTCAAGAACCACAGGAAAACAGTATACAGCAGTTTTTTAAAACTGTACTTACAAGACCTTTCCTCCAGGTGGACAACTACTATTGTTTTAAGGAATATCACCTCAATAGGATGCATTAGTATCTTGTCAGTTACACCTTTTCTACTGCAAATTCTGTTTGCACTGACTAAATAATTGTGGCTCATGAAAGACTTTTCACTGTTAAGGGAAATAGACTTTTGTTTGTTAATTAGTTTCTGACCTGTGTTCCATAGCTATGCTGACATGGAGAGTCTTCTACTTCACACCATTGCCTGTTTAAAGGCTTGGGCTGGCATTGGCTCTCCCATCACTTCTGCACATCATAAATAATCAAGTTTTATTCAAATAAATTCCGTGATAGGAATTGTGGGTGTTAAGACCAGTGGTGCAGTCTGGGGAGTTGGACAGTTAAGTCATTAACAGGCACTTTTAAGCTCTAGGAAATAGATGTTCTGCAAACATTTTATTGTCTTTTTAACCTAGATTGAATTTTCTTTATCCATTACTTTGCCTGAGCATGTGACAAAGTGGCTTATGTGAACAAAGTACTAGGACGAAGTCCAAGTTTGGCTGAAACTAAAACAAGCCAGTAATTAGTGTACTTGCATTCCCATATGGCTCTGTGTGTACTTGCTTGCCCTCTTTGTGAGCTGAGCTGATAGAAATCACTGAATCATGGATGGGAAGACTGCATGCAAAATGACAAAATGGTAAGTCTAAAGATAGGAACAGATGAAAACATCCATTAACTAAGAAATGATAAATTCAAAAACAAAGGAAACAACAATCTCTTGAGACTTCCCCCCATATATATATTAAAAAAAAAAAAGTTCTATATCCATGGAATTTCAGCTTTATATGAATTAGGTACTTCTGGAAACTGTTTATCAGAATTCACAAAGCAAATCCATTAGTCACTAGTGATCATATCCTGTAAGTTGAAAATATTTTTATGGATACGTGTTTTTTTTCTGCAGTCAGTGTTGAGGGAATTACGTTGCTCAGTGGTTTGAGAAATACTGAGATAAAGCAATGTTTTTTCCCATTTACTCTAGATAAATGTTAAATATATGTAACATACCTGAACCCTTTTGCCAGCCAGTGAATAATATTTAGCTTTAAATAAAAATAACCAAGAATTCTGGTAAATGCAGTAGAAGCTTGATGGTTCTTATCTGAAACTAAATAAGCTGTGACTGTCTGTCAGACCAGTGCTTTCAATAAGCTGCAGATATTAATAGGGGTTCTTTTGCTTTGTCTTTATCAGTTTCTTGATCAGTGAATTTGGCTTTGGATTTTTTGATACTTGGTTATTTTCATAAAAATGCTTTCTGCTTCATGCTTCTGACATGTACCACTTGCAGTCCAACTGCATGAAAAAATACAGGAGCCAGATTAGATGATGAGAGCAAATTCTGACTTTGTGAAGTGAAAATCCTGTTAGGTATAAAGCCGTATTCATCTTATTTCAGTCAATTTGCTTAAGATGCTTGAGGCAACATTTGTTTTTAATTTGAATATGCTTAGAAAACTGTTTCTTATAATTGAAAACATTACACATTTATGAAAACTGGAATAGGGAAGTTTCTCTTTCAAATTTAATACTTCAGCATGATAATGCAGACTATACATTATTCTTGCCTGATTCAGAGAATTTCTTGAGTCATAAAGAACACTTGGATATAAGAACAAGGAACACTTGTGTAAGACTTTTAAAGTAGGCAGTCTTGCTTCATACAGGTAGTGTTTTCTTTTTTAGTAAGTGCCTGAAGTGTTGTTCACTTGCTAATGATTATTTTGCGTTCTCTTTCATTATCATTTTTCTATACCTGTATGTAGGAAAACAAAAGATTAATAATTGATCTGAGCAAGCAAATACAACTTCTTTTGCAGGAATAAGAGTTTCCATTTTCATATCAGTCAGATTTAAATAAGGCTGCCTGTGGCTGGTAAATCCTGCTTTCATTCAATTAGTCTGTGGAACTTGATGTTTATATGATGTCCATTTTGAAACTTTGCTGCAGAGAGGTTAAATGGAAGGTAGTAGGATTAACATTAAGTATGTCTTGGGTGCATGGAAGTATTTCTATGCAAGTGGAGAGGAGATGAAAATTTTACCAGCACTCAAGGGCTTATGGGGATAGGAAGGATGGTAGAATTGTTAGCGGTTACAGCAAAACAGGAAGGAAAGAGTTGGGAGGAGGGAAAAGGAGCTGGTTTTGACATGCTGTTTTTCGTTTGACAAGAGGTCATCTGAAGAAGATTCTGTAGAAGCAGTTCTAATTACAAATGTGAACAAAAAGGAAGTGAAGAGTTAAGAAATTTGGGAATCATTGACACAGAGACTGTAATTTAAATCCTTGAGAACAGCTATGGTTGGCCAAAGACAACCTAGTTATGCTGTGTGCATACTGCAGAGTGTATTCCATCTTAAAAAAGTAAATCTTCTTGCTTGGATACTAATTTTGTAAAAATGGAAATAAAAATAGTCTAGAAACATGGGTATCTGTTGTTCAAACTTAAATTTACAATGCTTATTTCTAGAAAAATTATGAAGAATTGCAGAAATCTGTAAGTACAAAATCCCTTCTCATTGGACCATAGCAGGTCCTCAGAATTACAATGGCAAATAATCAAGGTTACTTCATTATGTAAACTTTCCTTCAACACACAAAAGGCAACATGATAAAATAGTTGGGGTTTTAGCAAGGAAGCATCAAAAAAATTCTCTTGCAATAATGGTTTATTTTATGCACTGCATTTTCCTTAAAAAAAAGGGCCCAATCATCCTTGATGTTCAAATTACTATTTACATACAAAGGATTTTTGTTACCATGATTGTCTGAGAAACACATCTAATTTGGAGTTTCAAATGCCTGGAAGTTACAGTTCACACCCAATGATAAAAGCCATGCAGAATACTGACATAACTGGGTGTACTGTAGTTCATCTCCTGCTGACGTGTCTGCCTTTTGGATTCAGAAAACATCAGATGTTTAGAACACTGCAGTTAATAATAAATGGGGAAAAATATCAAGAGAATTAGTTTCTTCAGACATTCAGGCGTGTGGTAAGAGTCAGGTTATCTGCTTCTCATTAGCTCATCTCTTTTTCACAGATTTAAAAAAGTCATATGACTTCTCTTTTTTTGCAGAAATTTACTGACACACAGACATTTTTTTTTTTCCTCTTCTGTCTAGTCCTAACTGCCTTTTCAGTTGTTTTATCATCCATAATTTTTATACATTGTGATTTGTTTTCAGTGTTCAGGAAAAGTGCACAACCTGATGTTCATAACATATCTTACCTGGAGCATGGTTAATTTTCAGTATATACAGGCCTTGCTTTAGAAGCATAATTATTTTCTTAGTCTGTCACTGTTGTTGATGTATAGTTTACCATTTCAGGTTTGTTGTTTGTGTCTTTGTTGTTTGGTTTATTTCTTTTTTTTTATTCTACTTCACTTTGCTGAAGAATGCTCTGATCAGGAAAATGAACACTTTAATTAATGGTATTGAAAATACGTGGTGTTAAGAAATCAGTTGTAGAACTGATTCAGACACTGCTCTGTTCTGACTTTTACATTGGTATCAGTGCAATTTCATGGAGAAATAATGTCTTGTTGGATTTCAGAAAAGGACGTAAGTATATTAAAGTATATTTACATAAGTAAAGTATATTCGGAGAATTATCATGTAGTTGCTATCCTTTGGCATGAATATGAGTGTTCTCTGCTAGTACTCAATGGCTCAATGTCCAGCTGGAGACCAGTGAAGAGTAGTGTCTCTCAGGGATCGGTGTTGGGACCGGTCTTGTTTAACATCTTCGTCGCTGACAGGGACAGTGGGATTGAGTGCGGCCTCAGCAAGTTTGCTGATGACACCAAGCTCTGTGGTTCAGTTGGTACGCTGGAGGGAAGGAATGCCATCCAGAGGGACCCTGACACGCTTGTGAGGTGGGCTGATGCCAACCTCATGAAGTTTAACAAGTGCAAGGTCCTACACCTGGGTCGGAGCAATCCCAGGCACAGCTACAGGTTGGGCAAAGAAGAGATTTAGAGCACCCCTGCAGAGAAGGACTTGGGGGTGCTAGTCGATGAGAAAATGAACATGAGCCGGCAGTGTGCGCTGGCAGCCCAGAAAGCCCAACTGTATCCTGGGCTGCATCAAAAGGAGCATGACCAGCAGGTCGAAGGAGGTGATCCTGCCCCTTTACTCTGCTCTTGTGAGACCTCGCTTGGAGTATTGTGTACAGTTCTGGTGTCCTCAACATAAAAAGGACATGGAACTGTTGGAACAAGTCCAGAGGAGGGCCACGAGAATGATCAGGGGACTGGAGCACCTCCCATATGAAGATCGGCTGAGAAAGTTGGGACTGTTCAGCCTGGAGAAGAGAAGGCGGCAAGGAGACCTCATAGCAGCCTTCCAGTATCTGAAGGGGGCCTATAGGGATGCTGGGGATGGACTATTCATTAGGGACTGTAGTGATAGGACAAGGGGTAATGGGTTAAAACTTAAACAGGGGAAGTTTAGATTGGATATAAGGAAGAAATTCTTTCCTGTTAGGGTGCTGAGGCACTGGAATAGGTTGCCCAGTGAGGTTGTGACTGCTCCATCCCTGGCAGTGTTCAAGGCCAAGTTGGATGTGGCCTTGGGTGATATGGTTTAGAGTGAGGTGTCCCTGCCCATGGCAGGGGGGTTGGAACTTGATGATCTTAAGTTCCTTTCCAACCCTAACTATTCTATGATGCTATGATTCAAAATCTATAGCTCTATTATGGGTTGTTAACTGAAGGCCTTCATTATTTTGAGAAGTTATCTCAAGCTGCAAGATGTGAATCAGACAGAAGTCCCCAAAAGCTCTGGCATTCAAATTCAGACCTGTATCTCAACTTCCCCCAACTGTTGAAGGTCAGCTTTTGTCTCTTGGTGGTTCAATTCTTGTGTCTCCTTTCTGAACCTGGGAGAGGAATTGAAAGGAACATGGGCTCAGAGATGGAGGCTTATAAATAGAATCCACCCCATTTATATCCCTGCATGAAAGGTAGTGGTTGCTGGCTTGTTAAACAGCTGCTTGCATGTCCCATAAAATGGATTAACTTTATCCTTCAGTGTAAAGATTAAATTTAATAACTGAATTATGAAGTGACATATACCTGACTTAGAAAAATGTAATACCTGGTACTTTGGAAGAGCTATATAAAAACAAATGGTGGAGCTTTATACTGTTGTTCTTTAATGGCAGAGGATGTGTTTATAATATAAAAAGCACACAAAAGAGCAATTTACTTTGGTCTTTATTGTTTTTAATGAATTTATAAGGGAAGGCCTTTTAGTACTAAGTGAATCCTTAAATAGAAATCCTAGTGACTCAGGAACTTCTTGGATGTTGGTGTGTACATAGTTACTTTCAGTTGTTCTTTCAGAGAATTTTATGCTGATAGTTGACATGTAGAACCCCATAATTCCAAGATTTTATAGGCAGTAATAGTTGTGCAAAGACTTAATGATGAAGCAGAAAACAAATGTATTCTAATACCACCCAGCTCTTTTCCAAGACAGCTCTGACCATCCTTTACTATTTAGGTTGCTTGGTGCCCTGCTATCTAGTTTTGCGTTATCCAATATCTAAGCATACAACAGGCCACAACCATCACCTTCTTTATAAAGGGCAGTTGATTATTACTGGCAGTTTGGCAGTTGCTGTTCCTGGCAGGCCTACTTCTGTCTCTTAAACCTGACGTAGTGGGATAACATTGTCAGACAGATCCATCTACAAAAATAATTCTCTGTCTCTGTCTCTGATTCTTATGTTCCTTTTTAGTTTGGATCTGTTTGAATTTCCCACTGAGATAACTCAAATCTGGACCCGAATATTCCGAATTTGGTTTGTTTGCTTGTCAGTGAAGCAATCCATCATATTTGAAAAATCATGGCAGTCAGGCGAAGTTCCCGATGACTGGAAAAAGGGAAATATAACCCCCATTTTCAAGAAGGGGAAAGTGGATGACACGGGGAATTACAGACCAGTCAGTCTCACCTCTGTGCCTGGCAAAATCTTGGAGCAGATTCTTCTGGAAGGCATGCTAAGGCACATGAAAAACAACAAGATGCTTGGTGACAGCCAGCATGGCTTCACTAAGGGGAAATCCTGCCTGATCAATTTGGTGGCCTTCTATGATGGGGCTACAGAACTGATGGACAGGGGTAGAGCAGTTGATGTCATCTGCCTGGACTTGTGCAAAGCGTTCGACACTGTCCCACACGACATCCTTGTCTCTAAATTGGAGAGACATCAATTTGATGGATGGACCACTCGGTGGATAAAGAGCTGGCTGGATGGCTGCACTCAAAGAGTTCTGGTCAATGGCTCAATGTCCAGCTGGAGACCAGTAACGAATGGTGTCCCTCAGGGATCGGTGTTGGGACCAATCTTGTTTAACATCTTTGTCGATGACATGGACAGTGGGATTGAGTGCGGCCTCAGCAAGTTTGCTGATGGTACCAAGATGTGTGGTTCGGTTGATACGCTGGAGGGAAGGAATGCCATCAAGAGGGACCCTGACACGCTTGTGAGGTGGGCTGATGCCAACCTCATGAAGTTTAACCATGACAAGTGCAAGGTCCTACACCTGGGTTGGAGCAATCCCAGGCACAGCTACAGGTTGGGCAAAGAAGAGATTTAGAGCACCCCTGCAGAGAAGGACTTGGGGGTGCTAGTTGATGAGAAAATGAACATGAGCCGGCAGTGTGCACTGGCAGCCCAGAAAGCCAATCGTATCCTGGGCTGCTTCAAAAGATGACGAGGGTTGGAAGCGAGTTCCAGTTCGGCGTCGTGGGCAGCCCTCCTCCCTTCCTGCCCTGCTTCCCCAGGTGTCCCTCCGTAATAGGTTTGAGGCCCTGGATCTTGAAGGAGAGGTAGGTGAGGATGTGGTGCAAGGCCCACCTACAAGGCCACATAGGAAAAGGCGGTCGACTTCGCACCTCAAGACTGCCTCTGATAAGAAACAAAGAAGGGTCATTGTAGTAGGTGATTCCATTCTAAAAGGAACAGAGGGCCCGATATGCAGAGTTGACCCTCATCATAGGGAAGTGTGTAGTCTGCCTGGAGCCCGGATCAGGGATATCCCAAGGGCGCTCCCCAACCTCGTGCACCTGACAGACTACTACCTGCTGCTGGTCTTCCAGACTGGTGAGGGGGAAGCTGCTTCCTGAGGGGGATGAAGAAAGACTACAGGGCCTTGGGGTGGATGGTGAAAGAGTCTGGGGCTCAAGTGATCTTCTCCTCACTCCTTCCATCTTCCATTGATGATGTGGGATGGAATGGGAAAATTCAGTCCATAAACGATTGTCTTCGAGGCTGGTGCTGCAAGCAGGGCTTTGGATTCTTTGATAACGGCTGGTTTTATAGGGCACCAGTCTGGACAATGACATGTGGGAAAGGTTTATCTCACAGAGGCAAAAGGATGTTGGGGCACGAATTAGCAGGGCTCATTTGGAGAGCTTTAAACTAGATATGAAGGGGGATGGGGTTGTAGCTGGGCTTGCCCCAGTGGGGCAGCACTCCGGAATTGATGAAGACTGGGAGGCCTCCTGTAATCCTAGGGTGAAATCGGTGTGCTCAGCTCGCTCCCTGAAATGTCTGTACACCAATGCGCGCAGCATGGGAAATAAGCAGGAGGAGCTAGAAACCTGTGTTAAATCAGGAGATTATGACCTGGTGGCAATTACAGAGACGTGGTGGGACAGCTCACATGATTGGAATATAGTCATGGTGGGCTATGTCCTTTTCAGGAAAGACAAGCCAGCCAGGCGGCGTGGTGGGGTTGCTCTTTATGTGCGAGAGCAGCTACAATGCACTGAGTTCTGTCCAGGGACAGATGACGAGCGAGTTGAGAGTCTGTGGGTGAGAAGGGGTAGGCTGGCAGGGGCGATACTGTTGTGGGTGTCTGTTACAGGCCACTGGGTCAGGGTGAGGAAGTTGACGAGGCCTTCTACAGGCAGCTGAGAGCGGCCTCACAGTCACAGGCTGTGGTCGTTGTGGGGGATTTTAACTTCCCTGATGTTTGCTGGAAGGACTACTCGGCAACCCAGCCACAGTCCAGGAGGTTCCTCCAGTGTATGGATGATAACTTCCTCATGCAAATGGTGGATGAGCCAACCAGGAGAGGAGCACTGCTGGATCTCATCCTCACTAACAAGGAGGGTCTGCTCAAAGCAGTGAAGGTTGAGGCCTGCCTTGGTTACAGCGACCACGAGATGGTGGAATTCAGGATCTTTTGTGGTAGGACCAGTAGAATAGCAAGCAGAATTGCAACCCTGGACTTTAGCAGGGCAAACTTTGGCCGCTTCAAGCAATTGCTAGGGGATATCCCATGGGCTAGGCTGCTTGAAGGTAAAGGGGCCCAAGACAGTTGGTTGGCATTCAAGGACTGCTTTTTCTGAGCTCAAGATCAGAGCATCCCAACACGTAGGAAGTCAAGGAAGAGGGTCAGGAGACCTGTGTGGCTAAATAGGGAATTGCTTGGTATGCTCAAGTGGAAGAGGAGAGTTTACAGGTCATGGAAGGAGGGGCTGGCCACTTGGGAGGAATATAAGGCTGCTGCTAGAGGATGTAGGAAGGCAGCTAGGATGACTAAGGCCTCCTTGGAATTAAAGCTGGTGAGAGGGGTCAAGGACAGCAGAAAGAGCTTTTTCAAATACATGGCAGATAAAACTAACACCAGAGGCAATGTAGGCCCATTGATGAACGGGACGGGTGCCCTGGTAACAGAAGATACAGAGATGGCAGAGTTACTGAATGCCTTCTTTGTCTTTACCTACTCTGCCGGAGGCAGTCCTGAAGAGCCCTGTACCTCTGAGACCTCAGATGAAGTCAGGTCAACAGAGTGGTTTGCCTTAGTCGATGAGGAATAGGTTAGAGACTAGTTGAGCAATCTGGACATCCATAAATCCATGGGTCCAGATGGGATGCACCTGCGGGTGCTGAGGGAACTGGCGGAGGTCATTGCTAGACCACTCTCCATCATCTTTACCAAGTCTTGGGAAATGGGAGACGTGCCTGAGGACTGGAGGAAAGCAAATGTCACTCCAGTCTTCAAAAAGAGCAAGAAGGAGGACCCGGGTAACTATAGACCGGTCATTCTCACCTCCATCCCTGGGAAAGTGATGGAAAACCTTATCCTTGGTGCCATCTTAAGGCATATCAAGGATAAGAGGGTTATGAGGAGCAGTCAACATGGCTTCACCAAGGGGAAGTCATGCTTGACCAATCTCGTAGCCTTTTATGAGGAAATAACATGGTGGATGCATGATGGCAGAGCGGTGGTCTACCTTGACTTCACCAAAGCATTTGACAGTCTCCCACAGCTTCCTCACAGCTAAATTAAGGAAGTGTGGTCTGGATGATCGGGTAGTGAGGTGGACTGTGAACTGGCTGAAGGAGAGAAGCCAGAGAGTTGTAGTCTGTGGGGCGGAGTCTAGTTGGAGGCCTGTATCTAGTGGAGTGCCTCAAGGGTCGGTACTGGGACCAGTATTATTTAATATATTCATCAACGATTTAGATGAGGGAATTGAGTGTACTATCAGCAAGTTTGCTGATGACACTAAGCTGGGAGGAGTGGCCAACACGCCAGAAGGCTGTGCTGCCATCCAGCGAGACCTGGACAGGCTGGAGAGTTGGGCGGGGAATAACTTGATGAAATATAACAAGGGAAAGTGTAGAGTCCTGCATCTGGGCAGGAACAACCCCAGGTTCCAGTATAGGTTGGGGAACGACCTGTTAGAGAGCAGTGTAGGGGAGAGGGACCTGGGGGTCCTAGTGGATGACAGGATGACCATGAGCCAACACTGTGCCCTTGTGGCCAAGAAGGCCAATGGCATCCTGGGGTGTATTAGAAGGGGGGTGGTTAGTAGGTTGAGAGAGGTCCTCCTTCCCCTCTACTCTCCCTGGTGAGACCTCATCTGGAATATTGTGTCCAGTTCTGGGCCCCTCAGTTCAAGAAGGACAGGGATCTGCTGGAGAGAGTCCAGCGCAGGGCAACTAAGATGATTAAGGGAGTGGAGCATCTCCCTTATGAGGAAAGACTGAGGGAGCTGGGTCTCTATAGTTTGGAGAAGAGGAGATTGAGGGGTGACCTTATTAGTGTATATAAATATATAAAAGGGGAGTGTCACGAGGATGGAGCCAGGCTCTTCTCATTGGCAAACAATGATAGGACAAGGGGCAATGGGTACAAACCGGAACACAAGAGGTTCCACTTAAACTTGAGAAGAAACTTCTCAGTGAGGGTGACAGAACACTGGAACAGGCTGCCCAGGGAGGTTGTGGAGTCTCCTTCTCTGGAGACATTCAAAACCCGCCTGGACACGTTCTTGTGTAACCTTATCTAGGTGTTCCTGCTCCGGCAGGGGGATTGGACTAGATGATCTTCTGAGGTCACTTCCAATCTCTAGCATACTGTGATGCTGTGAAGCGTGACCAGCAGGTCGAAGGAGGTGATCCTACCCCTCTACTCTGCTCTTGTGAGACCTCGCTTGGAGTATTGTGTACAGTTCTGTTGTCCTCAACATAAAAAGGACATGGAACTGTTGGAACAAGTCCAGAGGAGGGCCACGAGAATGATCAGGGGACCGGAGCACCTACCATATGAAGATAGGCTGAGAAAGTTGGGGCTGTTCACCCTGGAGAAGAGACAGCTGTGTGGAGACCTCATAGCAGCCTTCCATTATCTGAAGGGGGCCTACAGGGATGCTGGGAAGGGACTCTTCATTAGTGATGGTAGCAACAGGACAAGGGTAATGGGTTAAAACTTAAACAGGGGAACTTTAGATTGGATATAAGGAAGAAGTTCTTTACTGTGAGGGTTGTGAGGCACTGGAATGGGTTGCCCGAAGAAGCTGTGAATGCTTCATCCCTGGCAGTGTTCAAGGCTGGATTGGACAGAACCTTGGGTGACATGGTTTAGTGTGAGGTGTCCCTGCCCATGCAGGGAAGGTTGGAACTTGATGATTTTAATGTCCTTTCCAACCCTAAGTATCCTATGAAGAAGAGACTAATTATGTAATGCCATAAGTTTTTGTTTCTGATACCCTTCAGTTTTCACATTTTTCTCTTTTATTTTCTCCTATCTAATAATTTTCTTCAAATTTCTTTGAAGTGCATCATCTTTTAACATTTCTATAGTTTATCATACTAGTAGATCAGAAACTTGGCATCCAAAATTCATTCTTTTTATTCATAAGAAACTAATGCAGTACTGTAGGACAGAAATATAACAGTACTACTGAGTATGATGTAACTAACACTAATGGGATTTATTTTTTTTTATTGAATCCCTAGTTAGCACTGCACAAAATAGCTCATTCATTTCATCCTGAGCTTTTGTTTCTGATGGGATAAACTTGTTTATGTTCTGGCCTGAACATCAGTCATTAGATTAGAACAGGTTCTATGCCAGGCAGGAGAAAAAGGAAAAGTCTCCAATTGAATTCGTCCCAGAGCCCTCCTCATGAGAGCAAAATGGCAAAATTTCCCTTAATTTGCTCGTGGCATAAAAAGGAGACAAATCTTGTCTGCAGATGTTTCGTCAGTATTTGAGGCCACACCTCGTGCAAGAGTTTGCACTCTCCATGGCTATGAAGCTCTAGCTAAGTGGGGGAAACAAAAAGCAGTTCACTGGAGGAAAGAAATGGCCTGCATTTTGGAAAATGTTAAGTGGCTGTAGCCACATCTCACAGATGCCCTAACATTGCTAATGGACTTGAACAGCCTTGTGCCACCCATATCGAAGAGTTTGTGCAGCTGATGCCTCTTCTCTATGCAGGAATAATATGAATGCTAGAAGTCCTACAGTAGAGTACTTTTGTGTGTGTTTATTGCAAGGTGAAAAACACTAGCTGGATTATTGATATAATTTTAGTGTTAACTGTGTGGGAGGAACTCTTGTCACTAAACATGACCATAAACTTCCAAAAATGTTTTCATGTTGTGGTCATTTTTCAATTCTACATTGTTTGCACATTAATAAGGGACCAGTAGATCTTATTTGAAAGGCAGTTTATGGTTAGTTGATGCTGAGAGAATTCTTGTGAAACTAATGGATCTCAAGGAACTCTGTATTTAGGCTAAGGTGACTGAAAATCAGAACTGTTGACCTCAGCTCCCAGTTCTGCTAATAATGTGTGGCCTTGTCTGAGAACTAACCTCTGCATGACAGCCTCACATTCTAATATTCTCACATCATATTTCCTCTGGGCTATTCTGGGTATAAGAATGCATCCTAAGACTGGAATGAAAAAGTACTGCTAAAATGCAAAGTTATTTTATTGATAAATATGCCAAATATGCATAAGACTATGTAAGACTTTGTGATTTTTAAAAAACCCAAAGCACTAAAAACTAAACTGAGCTCACCTATTAATTGCCTACAGCATATAAAACCTCAGCAGTCAGATAGTCACTTTGGTACTGAGCATGACTGGGCTATGTAAAAGCTTTGGAGAAGTGTTGCTATGACTCCCTGAAGCTTGATGATGAGATGGAAGTCATGGTTATTCTGTTGCTCTTTCAAGAAGAACATTTCTGCATAAATTTAAGGAAGTGACTTGCTTTATTCCACTTCATTTAGGGTGATCATATCAGGTTAAAAGTGAAAGGTGTATGTCCCTCACCCCTGTGTCCCTCAGGGTCACTCCCAGAGCTTGAATGCAGAGGCACCTGTATGGCATAATGCTGTGCAACACTGAAATTCCCCCTTGTATAGCAGTGTGCATAGCATTGTTGTGTCACTAACTTCCACCATGATGCTAAATCAGCATAGCACTGAGCCTGGGACAACTGGACAGGGCTAGTTAGCTTTATTGCTCCTGAATTTGGGTTAGTTCATCTGATGTTTAATTAGCGTGTGCTTAAGTCACGTTCAAGATACGTATCTCTGGTTGCTCATTGTTGGTTGTCTGCACAGCAATGTCACTCTGTAGTCTGGAAATGCAAATCACTAAGGTAAGGCCTGTGACATCTTTTTATGGATCAGCATTAAGTTTAAAAAGAAAAAAACCCCAACATATACATACATGTATTTAAACCAGCTAGTCTAGAGGTAGAACACATGCAGCTAAACTTCCAGGCTAAATTCAGAACTGTCTGGCAGAACATGATTAAGGGAGGAAATACAGTTTTGACCGAGAGATTTTATTTCTCTGAGCAGACCTTTAAAATGTGTGGAAATTGATGCAAAATGTTTGTGTTGTAGCCTGACAAATGGCAATACTATATCAGATGAATGGCAATACTATTATCAGATGAATGGCATGTTGAGAAATGATTCAAGCTGGTTAATATACAGAGCTCTAATTCTGCAGCAATGTCCTGGAGAATACCACTGAAACAGCAAGTTGCCTGTCGAAACACCATAGACCTGGGTGCCTGTGTGAACATATTTAATTGTCATATTGCAATATCAATAATACTTGAGGTTCAAGGCATTTCCTGGGACTTAGCTGGGATTCAGAGTCTGAAGCTCAGCCAGGTGCCATCTGCTCTTACCAGGTAGTCATTAATCCCCAGGCAACGCCTTGTACTTCAGTTTGTATTCCTTATCAGAAAGTTCTGTTGCTGAAATTTGAACTGTGACTTAAGAACTTGTTAATTAATTTTGCATGGGAAGTAATGCCTTGCAATAAAATAAAGTATTTCCCCATGTGTAGTTATCACTTAACGAGCTTCCAGTAATACACGACTTGTGAGTTGTGTTAACTCCAAGGAGTTTGGTACCACACTGGAGTTTCATAAGTATTTTTGCAACATCGGGCAGTGATGTTGTTAGGAGTTCAGCTGTTTCATGAGGGATGTCTTACCCATCTCCTTTCAAAGTCTGTTCTTTCTGTATTTATATCGTTTCAATGCAAGAGCTGTTAGCTGTTATACTGAATGTGTTTGGAGGATCCCAGATTTTTGGATGCCTCTTTCATGTTCACATAACAAGCTTTTCTCTGGAATACTGGGAGTGGGTTAATAGGGAAAGGCACAGGAAATGTCAGAGGAAGGTGCATCCTGGGAATGTATTTGCCCACCCCTTTTAGGAAGTGGCAATCTAGTTCTCTGTCATGTCAGTCAGCTTAAACCCACTTGATGCAGCCAGTTTCCTCCAATTCATGATTGTGTAAGTAGAGCACTGATAGGCGTTTCTTTTCCAAGATTCAAAGTCCCCTTCTAGGAAAAAAAAAAAAAAAAAAAAGAAAAGAAAAGAAAAAGCTGTAATTCCACCATTTCCTGCAATTGTTCTACCTTAAGCTGAAGAAGATATGTGTATAGCTGGGAAAAGGCAGGAACTCCTAATTGCCATTGTTACCTGATATGTTGCCAGAGTAAGGGGGGAATATGATAAGCTGTGACATCTTTGATAATGGAATTTTACAGCAGCCTATTGAACTGGACAGCCAGCTGAGCAACAAGAATTTGAATATATCTCCATTCATAGAAGTATTGAAAGCAGAATCTTATTGCTGTTATCCTACAGACCCATTCTGTTACTTTTACTTTGACAGCCACATGGTAAGATTTAAATTTTATATAGCTGTCACCTTGTCAAGACAGACATCTGATGTCCAACCATTCCTTATCCCAGTGTTGCTTAGCAGCTTAAGCACACTGCTAGGCTGTAGGCAGTTTGTGTAGGTACAAAACATACTTTAAGAGAAATACTGGTTATCATATTTCATGGAATAAATCACACCTCAAATCCTTTCAGATGTGTACCACTGATAACAGCAAAAAAAGAATAATTATGTTTTACAATGGAGAATGTATCTCTAGGTAGCTATACTGCTACTATACTACTATACATAAAGTACAGTTTAGAACTGAATATGCATGTTTTTAGGGTTTAGAGTTATTTGATATTTGAAATTTAATGCAGACAGATAAAACCTAATTTCTGGACTGCAGTGAAAATTTATCCCAGAGTTCACAAATCAGAGGTTTTGCAAAAATCTACAATCAGAAGCAGGTCAGAAACAAAGAGAAGAATCCACTCTTCTACCTATGGAGATAGAAAACTCAGGCCTTCCTTAGTGTTCCATAGGTCCCAGGAGCCTTTCCAAACCAGACATCTACAATGTCTCAAACTTGATTTGGGTAAATGTTCAGTTCTGAATTTTTCCAAATATAAATTGATGTAGAGTCTATGTGAGGAAATATCATGAAATTCCTAATGAAAAGATCATATTTCTTACTAGCTTCTTAGCAGTGACAAAATTCAAGCATTTCCATGTTGATCGCTAGTGCCTTTGGAAATGGTTTAAACAAAACCATGAAATGACTCATTTACCTCTCAGTAGGTGACCCTGTAGGAAGTTAGAAGAGGACAGCAATTAAGCTTAAGATTGACATTCCAGCTTCTTTTGTGTTTCCCAGGCTAGACAAGCCCTTATATGAGATTGTTTTGATGTGCTGCAATCAAGGTATGGATCTTGCCAAGGTTTTGCAAACTGTCAAGTTCTTGAAGTTGTTTTTTTTTTTTTTTTTGCCTGGTGTCTTTAAAATATAGTCAAATCAGCGCTAACGCACAGTGGCAGTATTCCAGATTTCCACTTTCAGATCACAGCTTAAATTAGGGAGAGTAGCAAAACGTTACATGTAGACAAGGCTCTCAGATTAAAAACAAATAATTCCAGCCTTTGCTAAGAATTTAGATATCCTTATCCTTGAACAGTGATCATATACACTATATCCTAGCTAGTTTGTTTATTTTTATAGGGTTTATATATTGTTTTGGTTGTTTCAGGCTTTTTAATGTTCACTTTATAAAGCTTAGAGGTAAAGAAGAAAAAATGGAGGTATTTGGCATTCTTTGATTAGTTTTTCTTTAGAAAGCATAACAGCTTGTGTGCTTCATCTGATCAACTTCTAAGATTAATGTCTGGCTACTAATTTAAAGGATATGTGTTTTACAGTTCAAAACTGTAGCTTATCTGTGGAAAAATAATTTGTTGCTTTGAGAAATATGAAGGGAAATGCTCCCTGTTCTTATCTAGATGAGCCAGTAGAGAGCAGTATCTTTCTTGGCATAATTTTCATGTTTGCTGGCTTCACTGTAGTTCACTTTTTCTCAGTCAGACTGTGAGTACTTGGAAGCAGACATGCTCACACACAAACTGACATTATGGAAGCAGATTCCATGTCAGCACACTGGCAGAACAGATGGAGATTCAAAACGAAATGATTGTTTAGAAAAGTTCACATAGCATTACTTTTCTTTAGTAAGTTTACTCCCTGCAGAGCTATCTGGAACAAATGATAGTTTTATTACATTAGCTATGAAGTGTGTAGTTAGGTAAAATCCAACATGCAGATAATCTAATGGGATCCATTGATTAAAATAGTCACTCATAGATGTAAATGCCTTTTATGAATGAAATGTAAATGAAATGCTGCTGCTTTTATTTTCTGTAAAATTTGAGGCATGTTTCCATATTTGTAGATTTAATCCTAGTAGAAATAGGACAGAGAGGGTAAAAAATGAATTTGGAAGCAGAATTTTCAAACAGAATCAGTTAATAATTTTACTTAATTTTGATTTTGTTCTTCTTTGGGTTCATTCCTTCATCTGTATTATCAGAATGAAAATTTGAAATTGTATTCTTTTATCAAAATGTTCCATTAACTTACTACTCTAATAAGTAACAATACTGTAGAAAACCTAAAGTCAGCAATAAGAAACCTAAAAATCCTCAGTCCCTCTTTGCTTACTTTTTGTCTCTGACACCACTTTTGAACGTGCTGCCTTTTCTTTTTCAGTGCTAGGTAATTTTAATTATTTAATTTTGACAGTTTTGAAGATGTGTCACATTATAGCACATCAGTGAGAGTATTTATTTTGCTTCACAAAACAAGTGGATGATAAAAACAGATTGGGGAAACTGCAGTAACTGAAGAACATTTAATTCAGTTTTGTATGGAAAATCATCATTTTTCTGGATTAAAGCTGTTGGTTTTGAAGTAAGTGAAGTTATTTTTACTAGTTCATGGTTCAGGTATTGAGACAGCAGGTATTATTTAGCTTCTATTTATATACTAGGTTTTACCAATGAGCACAGAATTCCCCTCTCTTTTCTAGTTGGGTGGTACTTCCGTTTTGTAGTCCTGCATCCATTTGTTTCTCTTATGTATTCTGTTTGCTTCTTTCATTTACCCTCACTCACTTTCCTTCACTGATTGCTCTCCTATCTTTGTGTTGGCTTTCACTTACCTTTGCTTGCTTATTTTCACTCTCATCTCTTTTTATATTCCTGTTTTCCCTCTGCCATTTTTTTCCTGTTATTTTTCCCCCACCTCTCCAATCAACACCTCTGCTGTTGCCTTATTTTTGTTACAACTTTCAAATCACGTTTGATTACTCCTCTCTGTGAAAAAAAAAATTACAATAGGGAGCAAAGTAAATTCTTTCACCTTTCTAAATCTACAGATAAGTAACTATCCCAACATGGAAGAATTTTGTTTGGCTCCTTTCTGTTCAAGGAGGTGGCAGACAGTGGGAAAGAGTGACTAATGCAGAGAATTTTCTATTACTATTTCCATTTTATATTCCCACCTCTACCTTTTCCTACCTTATAACAAGCAATACTATTATACTGAGGTCACTGCCTGTAAAGCGGGAGACAGGGAGAAGCCTGGCAGGCATTACCACTGTAACAGGCTGCATTAAGTCCTGATAAGACATTATTCTGAATATCCACTTGATCAGCTACAATGCAGAGCAGTTGGTAGGTGGATCAACCCACCTCCCTGATTCCTGAATTAACACTGCAGGAAGACCTTGGTGACCCCTTCCAAATGAATTTAAGCTGGTTTCCAGGCAGGTGGGGAAAAGCCACGAAACTGCAGCTTCTTCATTTAGATAGCTTTTCTAAAAGAGCTGTTGGATGTCAGTTCTACAAAAGCAGAAGGACCATGATGTTAAGACACTGTAGCAGGATTGTTGAATGGTCTGCCTTGGTTTGGAGCTTCTTGGTTGTGTGTGCATAGCTTTATTTTTATTTAATATAAGCTTAAGAAAATGATACCTTGAATCTCCTAAAACTGCTGTAGGCCTGGTCTTAAGCCAAATCTTTAATTACCTTCCTGTCTTTTGATTGTTGCCTCTGCCTTTAACAGCAAAACAGGGACTTTATTTTGGATTCAGTAATGCTACCTAAATGATGACCTTCCTACTGAAATACTGTTTCTGCTACTGTTTTAAATTCAGGTAATCCTTAGAAATAGAGATTAATAAAAGCAGCACATTTTTCTCATTAGTCAGTCTGCAGATGCCAAAATATCGAACAAACTTTTCATATGAAGAATTTACAAACTTTCTCTTTTGTCTTTTCATTCAACTAAAAGCCAAGGCTTTGTCCTCCAATTTACAAGAGCACGATTTCTTCCATAGATTGTCAGAAGACTTAAATCTACATATTAGGTACGATGATGTTTCCTTTTTTCAATTTGGTATTTTAATATTATGACTGATAGCTTTCTTGGTACCAAATAACCAACCTCAACCATTTGACCTGAAAGATATTTTCCTAAATTGGCTCCATGCTTGGTAACTGCATTGCATGTACCTTAAGATAAATGGTAGCTCCATATTTGGCTCCACAGGTTTAACTACAGAGTAGATTAATCCCAGAGCTGCTTCCCAATTGATTGGGGTAAAGGGATGTTTCTAGTGTGTTAATTAGGAATCTAGAACTTACTGGAGGATATGTTTAGAAGTCTGGATAATGAAAATAAAGTATTTCTGAATGTGTATATGTGGAGGCAATTAGCTAAGCAGTTAAGAGGTTCTTACGAAGAAAAGGTATGGCAGAAGGAGAAGCTTGCAAACAATGGTGATGACAGGTGAGCTGAGAGTACAGTTTAGATGGAAAATAGAGGATTTGTACAAGTGCTTATATGTAGAATAAATGTGTATGGACTTCATATGACAGGGCGGAAGTGGGTCTTTGTGTAACCTCAGGGGGAGACTATTGTGAAATGATAGTAGTAGAAGAATAAAGGAAGTAGTAGGTTGGAAAGGATTACTGGAAGGAAAAGGGTGAGAAGTCCTAGTATAAACAACAAAATCACATGCATTGTACTAAATAGTTTATAGCCTGAAACTTTTGCGTTTGTGAAAGTATAGTCAGACAGTATAATTCTAGAATCATTCTATTATAATGTATAAAACTATGCCTCAAAATATTTTCCTGATTCTCTGGAGAAATAGGATAAATCTATTTCTTGGCATAAATGAAAATTGGCCCTGGTAAGTTCATGTAGCTACATCTGCTTATCTGTGGCCTGCTTTCTGCCCACAGACTACACTGTGACCTTTGAAATTTCAGTAGAGCTCTTGCAGAGAAAAAATGTACAGAAACCTCTTTCAATAGCAGGAAGGAATTGGAACATTCCTATTAGCAAACACAGATGCATTATTATTATCATTATAATAATAATTATTATTGCCATTTTCTGAAAGATTTATGCACTCTTTATTACATTGTCTGAAATGACATTTAAATGCAATGAAAGACAGTATTTTCAAATAGAAATGAAGCCTATATGTATCATTTGGACAGTAGTCTGTTTTTTTACAGCATAATACCAGTCCGTTAAACAGGGAGAATGAAAATAAAGGTTCATAAGTAATTGTGAAATTAAAATGGGGGGTGGGGGTGTTGATGTATTATGAACTCTAAAAAACAGATGAACATAACAGATGAACATACTTTAATTTCAAGTGGTTTAAATAAGTGTGAAATATTATGATATTGCCACTTCACTTAATGAAAAATGTAATAATTTGTTGTAGGCCAGACAACTGTTGATAGTCAGCAAAGAGTAATGTATGTCTTTGTTCACTTAAGGCAATGATAAGGAGATGGAACTTACAGTTCTGTACTGTTGGGAATCATCAGAACTTTTGTTAAGGTGCTGTTTGGGATTCTTTTTTTGTTTTGTTTTGTTTTTTTCTTGAGGGGTGGGGAGGGGTGTCCTGGAAAACTTGATCCAAGGAATCCATTACTTGGGAAATACAAAGTTTTGCAAATGAGTACTTACTTGTATTACAAGATCAGATTTCCGTTTCTTGACAAGTTAAGTATTTGTTCATGCAAGGAAAACAAACCCTGAGCTAATATTGTAGCTTAAATTTTTAAAAAATATCTTAAGCCTTACTCAGAAGCAGAGATAGTCTTTGCTATATCAGCCACATGTCTGTACAGGCAGTAGAAATTAAATAGACCACTAGTCAGTCTCTTAAAAAATCCTTGACTATTACTCTCTAAGGTAATCTAGTTACCACTGTAGTGATAGAAAACATAATAGAGAATCAGTTTTTCCTAAAGATGCTAATTTGTTGTCCCAAATAATACAAAATGTAAACATGCTAGTTTACATTTTATTTAGCTACAAGTGAAAACAGGACAAAAACATTGTGCTTTATCAAAAAGAGCCACATTGTTTCAAAAGGAAAGTGGCACCTAGGCCTTAATTTTAACTGGCAGAGCTGATTGTGCTCAAATAGGAAGACTGTCTGCAATTATGTACAGCCACAAAGAGTTTTATAATTTGAGACATTTTTTCTTGAGAAATGGAAATGTTGAGGAGCTCTTTAATCCTGGTTAGTGAACAGTTAAAGTAATGAATGGTTTGTTTCATGACCTATTATGTGTTTTGTTCTATTCCTGCTTGGTGTTCTGCTGCTGAAAAAAGTGTTCAAATCATTATTCAATGCTGTCCCTATGTCCTGATTTGTATTCAGAATTTAAAGATGGCACATACATAGCCTTTAGGATTGAAGCCTGTTTTGTCAGCATAATAGCAATGTACATACGTAGTTGGAAGGGGCATTGTAGAATTAATACATAGGTACTCTTTGGCAAGAATGGACTTTGACATATAGTTCGATTTGTGAGCCTGGCTGCTTAAATACCTCAGTTTTGCCAGCACATAAAACAATTTTCACCAACAAAAAAACCCACAGAAAGCTTATTGTCCTGAGTTCAGCTGTAGCAGTCATTCTTCTCCTGCTTAGTAGCTCAGTAGCTGGTGCAGTGCTGTGTTTCTGACTTTTGGCGTGGGAACAGCACTGTTAACACCGATGTTTTTAGCTGTTGCTAAGTAATGTTTAGTCTGACCAAGGACTTTCTGAGTCTCATACTCTGCCAGGGAGGAAGGGAAGACAGGAGGAAGCAGAGACAGGACACCTGACCCAAACTAGCCAAGGAGGTATTCCATACCACAGCACATCATGCCCAGGACGTAGAACAGGGGGCAGTTACCCAGAACGGCTAGATCACTGCTCAGTCGGGCTAGGTATCTGTCAGTGGCTGGTGGGCAGTTGTATTCTCTTCCCTTGTTATTTCCCTTATCATTATTATTATTGGTGGTAGCAGTAGTGGTTTGTGTTATACCTTAGTTACTAAACTCTTCTTATCTCAGCCAGTGGGAGTTACATTCTTTCAATTCTCCTCCCCATCCCTCTGGGAGCAGAGGGATGAAGGGTGGGGGGAGTGACCAAGTGGCTGCATGATTCTGAGTTACCGGCTGGGCTTAAACCATGACAGTTCTTTTTGGTGCCCATTGCAGGGCACGAAGGGTTGAGATAATGACGGATCTGACCAGAGTGTATCTAACCTTATTTGTGATAAGCATTTATTGTTTTGGATTAATAGTCACTTGTCACAATGCTGATTTACTGGCTCTCAAAGTTGTTGCTCTTGATCTCAGAGTTTCAGCATGTCCTACCTTGCTTACAACCAGTATTTGATATGTTAAGTTTTATCATCTGGGGGCCTTGGGCTAAGGTTATTGTTTCATTGTACTTTATGGTAATGACTTGTAATACAATAGAATCATTGATCATGAAACTGGTCAGACAACACTTGTCCCCAGTGAAGAGGAAGCTCACCACCTGCTGACCCAGCCTGACTGAGCAGTGATCTAGCCATTCCAGGCAACTGCCCCCAGGCCTACATCCTGGGCATGACGTGCTGTGGTATAGGTTACCTCCTTGGTTAGTTTGGGTCAGGTGTCCTGTCTCTGCTTCCTCTCGGCTTCACCTCCTCCCTGGCAGAGCATGAGACTCACAAAGGCTAAACATTACTTAGCAACAACTAAAAACATCAGTGTTATCAGTGCTGTTCCCAGGTTAGAAGTCAAAAACACAGCACTGCACCAGCTACTGAGCTACTAAGCAGGAGAAAAATGACTCCTACTGCTGAACCCAGGACACTTATAAACATCGAAATAACCTCAAGTGTATGTTGGGTGGAGAGGAAGTGCAGTTTAAGAGTTTGAACTGTTTGTTGCGTGAATTTCACATGACTTTCTTACAGAAACCATTTGGGAAAGTTTATTAGTGAAAGCCTTGAATCTTGTATTTCAGATGTAGTTTAGCTCTTCACATGGTGAATGGAACTGAACTGTATTGTAGTTGTTTACATGAAGGTATTTTAAACGTGTGTATAGAATTAACTAACTGCCCTACTCTCACAAAAGTCTGGGTAGCCACAGTAAATTGTAAAATAATATTTAGAAATTACCTATTCTGACTTGGGTGATTTCCCCCTTCCCCCTCCCCCTCCCCCCCCGCAACCACTTAGAATTTTGGTAAGAGCAAGAATTGGAACAAGATAAAAGCTTTCATATAGGGTGCAGCTTGGACCAAAGGTATTCCCTCAGTTTTCCATGCAATGTATTGCAAAGTTGATTTATTCTTACAAAGAGGAATTTTTGTCTTATGCGCACATGGATTTCCTGCTGAAGTGGCTTTTGTCCATTTCATCTTATCCTGTCACCATTTATCCTTGTGAAGAGAGTATCTCTATCTTTGTAGCTACCTATTAAGTATTGCAAGGTTGATCAGATCCCTCCAACCTTCTCTTCTTTTGGTTGAGCAAATCCAGTTCTTTCAGCCATTTTTCATGCCTCAAAGTCTCCAACTGTCTTACCATCTTGGTAGCCCTCTGTGGGCCTCTTCAGTTTTAGTTTAGTTTTACAATGTTTCTACTGAGATGGGGGAACTCAAATGGGGGGCACTGTTCCAGGTATGGCAAAGGGAAATCATGACACCCTTTGATAAAATGACTATACTTTTACTGATGCATCTAACTTTGAGCAACTAAACACCACCTTTATGCTTTAGTTTCTCCATATTGACACTGTGAGAGTTTCCTTGTGCGATTTATTTTATTGGATATTTACTGTGGATATAGGGATTGGAGGTAGCAATCTTGTGAATGTGAAAAAATGTACCTACTTGGTAGAGATTTACAGCATTTACGAAATCATACATGGTTGTGACGTGAAGAGTCACATTTACTGTGGATATAGGGATTGGAGGTAGCAATCTTGTGAATGGGAAAAAATGTACCTACTTGGTAGAGATTTACAGCATTTATGAAATCATACATGGTTGTGATGTGAAGAGTTAATGTGCATAGCTATTTACACCCACCCATCTGGTAACTGTTTCCTAGGCAGTAACTTACATTAGATCCACGTATTTCAAACATTTTGAATACTCTAGAGACCAGCAGTAAAAATGTAAATTCACACACTTAATTTTTGATTCAGTAATTTCTGAGGTGTTGTCTTTTGCTATTTTTTTATTCATGTTGTCTCATACGAGATGCCATTAGCAATAAAATTATTATAAATAATATTGCTAGTGACAGAAGTAGAGGTGAATGGTCATTAGAGTGTCAAAAAAAGGTGATGTTAAAGGATTCACATGCTTAATGGCACAATGTGTTTGGTAGCTTGGCTCCTATTATGGTTCTTATTCTCTGTTTTGAGATATAAAGGGTACAGTAGAATCTGTAAAGGGTCTGATAAAGGGTGTCAGCCATGAGAGTTTTACTGTAGCTGGCATCTCTCTTTCTTCTTATCCCTTTCTTTCTTAAGAATTTCTTATTTGTTTATTCCCTGTTTCAGGTGAAATCTCTGTGGAAGTAAATGAATATTCTTTGCCCAGTTATAAGTTACTAGGAAATCTTAGTTTGGCTTTGGGATGGGACTTTGATCTCCTTGTTGTGTCAAGTGAGGACCGATGATTCCTGGCTTAAGTTTCAAATGACAAAAGCATGTCCCTTGTTCTTTGATCTTTAGTTTCAAGGACTGATGGAAAAGATGTAATCATCTGCTGTCCCATTAAAAGTGAGAATTAAATCGCACAATGGTAAAACTGTGCATGCTATAGCTGAGCATCATTTTGAAAAACTGGACAAACATCCTGCCTATATCTTATGAAGAATTTTTTTCACTTTTCTGTTCAGTTGATTTAGTACAATCAACGTTGGAAGCTGCCTGAACTAGCTTCCTCTTTCCTTTTCAGTTTCCTTATTTTAGCTCAGATGGTATTTCACTTTAAATCACATAATACACTAGAAAGTCTGTTATTCGACCTAGTACTAGGGTCACACGACCAATCTTAGCTAGTCTAAAATTAAATGTAAACAATGCTAAAATATACCAAATAATTCTTGATTTAAACTTGGGAGCTGCCAAGTAGAACAGTACTTAATTATTGCACATTAAAATGTAATTATAGTGATGACTGTTAATCTTTTAAGGTGTTTGTAAGATGAATATGCCAAGCTTTTCATTCCAAAATATTATTATTGCAGCTGTACCATATTTATTGAGGGCTTGAGGAGATGTTTCCTATTTTGTTAGGTTTATAGTCTTACAACTTCACAAATACTAGGAATTTTCCACTGGTGACTGCAAAATGTATAAAAAGGACAAAATTATTTTTAAAATTGAACATGTTTCACAAATGCCCATTTCTACTCTCTAGTAAAGTATTTTCTACTTCTGCAGGGTTTTTGTTTCCTCTTAGACATGATGAATGTGTTTACAGAGTTAGCTTTCCAGTTATAGCACACCAACAGGATAATTTTTACCATGGAATTTGTTATCTAGGAAAGTTAAAAAGTCATCAACTATGGTTTTAGAGGCACAAGCTATAAAACTATTAATATAAAGATTAAATTGTTTGTGGTTTTGGTTTTTGTTGTTTTGTCTTCTCTTAGTTCAAATCTGTAAGTGTAGTAGCTTGAGCAATTCCCTGATAAATTGCTGTTAAAGAATGAGAAAGGCTATGAAATGTTGCATGGCTTGAGAAATACTCCATGGAGGCACTGTGGATTGTTTAAGACAACAAATCCACAATTGCTGTGAATTAATCGAACTTCTTTAATGAAGCCTCATGAGCTGTCTCAGTACTATGTTCATTTCTGTTACAGAATGCCTCCAAATATTGCTAGATGGGTGTCTGAATATGTTGTTTATTGTATCGTGTGTCCTAAGAGCATTTGTGGTTGTTTTTCTGCTAATCTGGCATGCAGTTAATTTACATTCAAATCTTCCTTTGATGGATGTATGTGGTGAGCAAGATAGTTTTAGGTGGCCAGTTTTGTTTAGTTACTATAGTTCATCTGGGGCCAATAGAAAAGAGAAAAATACTTTTTCCCCTCAGTCAGAGAAAGTGAATTAGCAATGCTAAAAAATAATGTGAAGTTATTTGAGAAGATGTGGGGCTTCTTTGTTTAGCTGTTAGTTTTTTAAAGCATGCTGCCTTGCAGCTAGGAAAACTTCAAGCTATTTTGTCAGTGTTTTGTATTGTCCATGGAGTCCAGATGAATCTTTTTTCCATCACAGGCCCAAAACAGACATGAAACAATAATTTTAGTGTTTACTGTCACTCTATTTAATACAGCATTGCTCCGAGTAAGGAAGGCCAGAACTGCAGCTATTGTTAGTTGGGAAGCTGTGTGTGGCAGAAAGGGTACTTTTCTTAAAACAATCCTCATGTGACTGTGATTTGCAGAAATTTCTGGCATTTTTAAAGAAACTGAAGTTTACAGGCTACTCACCTTCATGAACTTGTCCTGCTGCCTGAAGGGAGTAACTTGCTAATGATCAGCATGCCCCATTGTTTGCAACATTTTTTAAAGGGACATCTGTAGATTCAGGATAATGGTATGATCTCAGTCTCACATCCTAACATGGGCGAAGCTTTCATAACGTTCACTCACTTATTTCATAAACTGAGAAAGGGAGTGTCACAAAGGGCAAAGAATCAAGACCCTGTTTCAGTTTTCATTAAGGAAGAAGAGAAAAAATAAAATAACATATTGTATATCATCTGTGTCGTTTTTTTTAACTGTTTCATTAGAATCTCCCTCAAGTTAAGATGGAGGTCATTGTGTATGTTTGTGTCCCTGTGCATGTGTTGTCCAGGTATTTCTCTTTCATTTGCTGTGGCTTATAATAAAATAAAGCTTGGATTAAAGTGGTGAAAGCTTGAGCAGCAGTTTTAAAAGTGTCTTTTGAGTTCTAGAAATTCAGCTATTATGAATTATTATTTTGAAAATAATTAATTACTGTCATTTAAAAAAAACAGGCAATTTTTACAAATGGTATTAAGTTTTTAAAAGCTTACAAAGATTTTCTAAAATGGGTGGGACTTAATCATCAAGATTAAAACTGGATTTCTGGTTAGCTTTTACATCTAACATATTTGCATTACAGTGCTGATCTTCTGTTTAGAGATTAAGAATACACTGCAATTAGATTCCATTTCTAGTTTAAAATCAATACATTCAGAACACAAAACAAAACTATTTAAATTTTTGGAGGTTAATTTTTAGAATAGAAGCTGAAGTTTTAATGAAAAGTAGTTTTCTAGGCCACTAGAAATTTTCATTGTACTTTAATTCATACTTTTTGGAGACACATAATAAATGTTACTGGTAAAGTAACATTTGTTCTTATGAAAAGTATCAAGAAACATTTACTTTATTAATAATAGCCAGTTACTTCTAATTTTTAAGTTTAACAGGCACAACAATATTAGATGAATCTTTTTGTATGTTGAAGATAATGAACGCTGAATTTTCATTTGGCTGAAACTTACATTACTGCACCTGCAAAAATGAATATGAATCTATGATTGTTCTTGTAGAGAAAGGGTAGGTGGCCAATCCAGTATCTGTTAATTAAATATGTGTACTTGTGCCTAAAGTACAAAATCGGAAGTCCTGCTTAGTATGACCTGCTCTATTCCAGAAACCTTGTCTCTATTGCTCAGTCTTGCAACACTGGCTACTATCTTTTGTGAACTGAGATTTTTTTGGATCAAGTTTAACTAGTAAGGAAAGCAAAAACCTTATCATGTGAGATGCATGATGCAAAGCCTTTGAGAAAACTATGAACACAGTCAAGGCAATCCAAGAAATCCCTTCAGGCAGGACACAACCTTTCTCTTATCAGTTTTTAATTTATTATGTTAACTATGAAATAAGTTAAAACTCAGATGGTTGTTAGAAACAGAGATTACTATGCTTAATTTTAAAATGGATTGGTTTATCTATTCCTTAAGATTACATAGAAACTCCTTGTCTTAAAATATCCAGGAAAGAGAATAATAATTTAATTGTGCAGCAGAGAAACAATACAAATTGCACAGATTGCAGTGCAGGAAAACAAATGTTGGTATGTGCTAACAGAAATAAAGGAAGCTTTCCCTGAACATGGAAACACAGTGCAGTCAGGAGTGATGATAGGATTTGTCTGTTTCTGTTTGGGAGATCATAATTTTAAAATTAATTAATATTACTTTAGGTGGTAGATTATTTTAGTTCCCACTGATAGAGCATTTTTATCCTGGCCATAGTAAATATGCTGCCAGTAACTTAGAAATTCAGTAGGATTAACAAGAATTTAGTGTAAAATCTTACTGTAGTTGGGTGTTGTAAGTGGCTTAAAGGTCTGTTTCTGTTGTGGTTTTAAGGTATAAGGTTTGTTACCAATTTATTCACTTTTACAGACTAAGACTAGACAATGAACCATGGAGTCCTTGCTTTGATAACATAAAACATACCTAAGTAAGTCCTTCTAAATGTAAAGTTTGTATTTGTAGTTTCATTGCTAACAATTAGTCAGACAAAAAACCCCACAAAACTTACAGTAAATATCACTAGGCCTTTAAAATATCAAAAGATCAAGAGAAATACCCCCCCCCCCCCAAAAAAAAACAAACAACAAACAAAAAACCCCCCAAAGTACTGGGCCACTCTTCAGCTTCTTGTTTTGGTCCATGTCATAAAAATAGACCAACTGTTCATGAAAAAAAATAGATTCAACTGTTGTATATTGTAAAAGTAGAGTCTTGCTGTTTTGACCAGTTGAAAGGCGTTTCAAGGTAAAACTGTACTCAGGAAAGAGAAGAAAATGTACTTCAAATAAAGTAAGGAGAAGTTTACTGGGGAAAGGTAGGATTTTACCTATCTCTGCCTATGTCCTTATTTTTAAGTTGCACCTTTCTTCCAATACTGCTACCGTACTTGGCTCCCTGTCTGCAGTGAAGATGTCTCTGAATTAGCAGTCTTGGAGATTTTCTTGAAGGGTTTAAACTGGCTGCCTGGCTGGTCTGTGGACTGAATGGTAGTCCATACCTTCTGTGGTTTTCACTTCTGCTGAATATTCAAGTAAAAATCCAAATATATTCTTAACTCTAACATGAAAACTTGGTATAAGTATTTAAATCTCTTTAATATGTTACAAGGATAGTGGATCTTCATGAAGTCTTTGCTTTAGATCAGGAGTGCAGTTTTGAAGTGAATCTCCCATTGTTTACCCTCACAGTACAATGGTTCAAACTGCAAGCAGCCAATGCCTAACAAACAAAATTAAAATGGAAATGTGCTTTAGAAGCAAGCTGGAAAAATTGCTATTGTGTTTACATTTTTATAATTGTCTGAGGCTAGTGTGTGAGCCCAAGGAGAGGCTGCAAACTTTTCAAGTTGCCTGCTGATTCTAGGTTGCTTTGAAGGTTCCTGAAGCCCTGGAAGTCTGCATATCAGTCCAACAGAAGTATAAGGCTCTAGTAGATACCAGTGCACAGTGTACCCTGATGCCACCAGGCTGTCAAGGGGTGGAACCCATCTATATTTCTGGAGTGACAGGAGGATCCCAAGAGTTGACTGCACTGGAGGCTGAAATCAGCCTGACCGGGAGGAAGTGGAAAGAACACCACATTGTGGCTGGTCCAAAGGCCCCATGCATCTTCGGCATAGACTACCTCAGGAGAGGGTACTTCAAAGACCCAAAAGGGTACCAATGGCCTTTTGGTATTGCTGCTTTGGAGACAGTAGAAACTGAGCAGCTGTCCACCTTGCCTGGTCTCTCAGAAGATCCTTCTGTTGTGGGGTTGCTGAAAGTCGAAGAACAAGTGCCAATTGCAACCACAACAGTGCACTGGCGGCAATATCGCACAAAACGAGACTCCCTGATTCCCATCCATAAGCTGATCCATAGACTGGAGAGTCAAGGAGTGATCAGCAGGACCTGCTCACCCTTTAATAGCCCCATATGGCCAGTGCGAAAGTCTAACGGAGAGCGGAGACTAGCAGTAGACTATTGTGGCCTGAATGAAGTCACACCGCCATTGAGTGCTGCCGTAGCAGACATGCTAGAACTTCAGTATGAATTAGAGTCAAAGGCAGACAAGTGGTATGCCACGATTGATATTGCCAATGCATTTTTCTCAGTTCCTTTGGCAACAGAGTGTAGGCCACAGTTTGCTTTCACTTGGAGCGCTGTCCAGTTCACTTGGAACCGACTGCCCCAGGGGTGGAAACACAGCCCTACCATTTGTCATGGACTGATCCAGACTGCAGTGGAGGAGGGGCAAGCTCCAGAAGACCTGCAATACATTGATGACATTATCATGTGGGGTGATACAGCAGAAGAAGTCTTTGAGAAAGGGAGGAAAATAATCCAAATCCTGCTGAAAGCCAGTTTTGCCATAAAACGGAGTAAGGTCAAGGGACCTGCACAGGAGATTCAATTTTGTGGAATAAAATGGCAAGATGGACGTAGACAGATCCCCACAGATGTGATCAACAAGATAATAGCAATGTGTCTACCAACTAATAAGAAAGGAACACAAGCTTTCTTGGGTGCAGTGGGGTTCTGGAGAATGCATATCCCAAATTACAGTTCAATTGTACGCCCTCTCTATCATGTGACCCGGAAGAATGATTTTAAATGGGGCCCTGAGCAACAACAAGCATTTGAGCAAATTAAATGAGAGGTAGTTCATGCAGTAGCCCTTGGACCAGTTCAGACTGGGCCAGATGTAAAAAATGTGCTCTACACCTCAGCTAGGGAGAATGGTCCTATCTGGAGCCTCTGGCAGAAAGCTCCAGAGGAGACTTGAGGTCTACCCCTCATCTTTTGGAGTCGGGGATACAAAGGATCTGAGGCCAGCTATACCCCAACTGAGAAAGAGATACTGGCAGCCTATGAAGGGGTTCGAGCTGCTTCGGAAGTGATTGGCACTGAAGCACAGATCCTCCTGGCACCCCGATCATCCAAGCATTCTAGAAGTGATCATGGACTGTCCAGAGGGCAAAGAGTTTGGAATGTCACCAGAGGAGGAGGTGATGTGTGGGCTGAAGAGGCCCCACCATATAATGAACTGTCAGAAAGTGAAAACCAGCATGCCTTGTTTACTGATGGGTCCTGCCGTACTGTGGGAAAGCATCGGAGGTGGAAGGCAGCTGTATGGAGTCCTCGATGACAGATTGCAAAAACTGCTGAAGGAGAGGGTGAATCGAGTCAGTTTGCCGAGGTGAAAGCCACCCACCTGTTCCTGAACGTTGCTGAACGAGAAAAGTGGCCAGTACTTTATCTCTATACTGACTCATGTATGGTGGCAAATGCCATGTGGGAGTGGTTGCAGCAATGGAAGCAGAGCAACTGACAGTGCAAGGTAAACCCATCTGGGCTGCTGCACTGTGGCAAGATATCGCTGCCCAGGTGCAGAACCTAGTGGTGATGGTACGCCCATATACCCAAGAGTCGGTCCACTGAGGAAGACCAGAACAACCAACAAGAGGATAAAGCTGCTAAGATTGAAGTGACTCAGATGGACTTAGATTGGCAACATAAAGGTGAATTATTTTTGGCCTGGTGGGCCCATGACACTTCAGGCCATCAGGGCAGAGAAGTAATATATAGATGGGCCCCTGATCGAGGGGTGGACTTAACAATGGACACTATTGCCCAGGTTATTCATGAGTATGAAACATGTGCTGCAATTAAGCAAGCCAAATGGTTAAAGCCTCTTTGGTATGGAGGACGATGGCTGAGGTACAACTATAGGGAGGACTGGCAGACTGACTATATCACACTCTCACCAACCTGCCAAGGCAAGCGCCATGTGCTTACCACGGTGGAAGCAACCACCGGATGGCTGGAAACGTATGCTGTGCCCCATGCCACTGCTCATAACACTATCCTGGTCCTTGAGAAACAGATTTTATGGCTACACGGCATCCCAGAGAGAATTGAGTCAGACAATGGGACTCATTTCCAGAACACCCTTATAGACACTTGGGCCAAAGAGCATGGCACTGAGTGGGTATATCACATCCCCTGACATGTACCAGCCTCTGGGAAAATCAAACAGTACAATGGACTGTTAAAAACTACACTGAGAGCAATGGGTGGGAGAACTTTTAAGCATTGGGATACACACTTACCAAAGGCCACCTGGTTGGTCAACACCAGAGGATCTGCCAACAGGGCTGGCCCAGCCCAGTCAGAACTTTTACATACTGTAGAGGGGGACAAAGTTTCTGTGGTGCCTATAAAGAATTTGCTCGGGAAGACAGTCTGGGTTATTCCTGATTCAGGTAAAGGCAAGCCCACTCGTGGGATTGCTTTTGCTCGGGGACCTGGAGATACTTAGTGGGTAATGTGGGAAGATGGGGAAGTCCGATGTATACCTCAAGGGGATTTGATTTTAGGGGAAAACAACCAATGAACTCAATTTTATGCTGTTGCCTGCTGTGTAATACTTTTATAGCCTATCAACTAGATGTCTTCAAGTCACCAGCAACTGGCCCTGACTTCCCCCTGACCATCATCCCAACAGAGAATGAACTTCGATAGAACCAGACGAGTTCTGCAGTGAAGGAACAATCAGCATCATCAGGCAATGATCCAACACTGTACACAGCCTTTCCTTCCTTGAAAGACTGTTACAAGAGATGGAACCTGACATCATGGACTGAATGGACTCAGCAGCATTATAGGGATTGGTCCTTGCACTAAGAGCCTATCCCTTTCTCTCTACCTGTGTGTGTATGTGGATGTATATATATGTAAGAACAGCTTGGGAATAGAGCTGATAACACCAGTGGTTTTAGTTGTTGCTAAGTCATGTTTACTCTGACCAAGGACTTTCTGAGCCTCATGCTCTGCCAGGGAGGAGGGGAAGCCGGGAGGAAACAGAGACAGGACACCTGCCCCAAGCTAGCCAGAAGGTACTCATAACTAAAATATGCAGAGAAATATGAACAAAATAAATGTTTTCTCTCTCTTCCCCAAGTCATCTTGGTCCAATCAGACATTTTCAACTGACTTTCATTTTGAAATATAAGTATTTAGTATCCTTCAGTGTACAGGCTGGGGGATGAAGGGATTGAGAGTGCCCCTCAGGAGGCCTTGGGGGTGCTGGTGGATGAGAGATTGGACACGAGTGAGCAATGTACACTTGCAGCCCAGAAGGCCAATTTTATCTTGGGCTGCATCCAAAGATGTGTAGCCATGGAGGTGATTCTTCCCCTCTACTCTGCTCTGTTGAGACCCCATCTGGAATACTGCATCCAGCTCTGGAGTCCTCAGTACAGGAAAGTTTTGGAACTGTTGGAGGCAGTCCATAGGAAGACCAAAGGTCAGGCTGGATGTGGTTCTGGGCAACCTGATCTAGTTGAAGATGTCCCTGTTCATAGCAGGGATGTTGGACTAGATGACCTTTGAAAGTCCCTTCCAATTCAGAGTATTCTATGCATTTTCCACTGAGCAGCCTGGTCTAGTGGAAGGTGTCCCTGCTCATGAAATACGATCTTTAAGGCCCCTTCCAACCCAAACCATTCTATGATTCGATTATTCAGTTTCTGTCCTACAGGCGTAATCTCACATCACAGAATTCATTCCTTCCTTGATTGCCCATTTTCTCTAATATACTAGAAAAAGGGAAACAGACAGGTTAAGTGCATTTCGAAACTAAATCATCACCATGATATAATGAAACAAAGAATGGTTTGGGTTGGATGGGACCTTTATCTAGAAATAAGCAAAATGTGTAGCTGTTTTAAGCAACATAAAAGGGTTACAAAGTGAAAGCTCAAGCTGCTGCCATTCCATTTTCTTTGCACTTAAAGACTGGAAAGGGACCAACTCTCTCCTAATTTTTATTTTACAATTCTTGTCTGGTTTCAACAATCAGTATCAAACAAAGAGGAACCCAGCCCATCTGGTTATATATTTCCCTACAACCTCTTCCATCCGAGTATCCTCATTTGCTTCATTATACTCATTTTGTATAATGATACTAAGAAGATGCACTCAGAGTTCCAGGTTTCACTGGGGGAGGCTAATCTGTAAAAGATGTTATTGTTACCTTATTGTTAAAAGAGGTACTGCAGGAATAGCTTGCTCTTCCTCCCCCAACTTCTACCTCTTCTTCTACCTCTTACTATTGCTGGTAATTGCTCAGCCTTCCCTAAGCAAAGTCTTGGGCACTTCCTGACAGACCTCCTCGGTGAAAGGTCTGAGCTTGATCTGGTGGCTGGAGATTCTCCAGTAACTTTATTTATCTCCAGGTTTCATAGCTTATGAGTCATTATGACAGAAATATAACAGAAAAATCAGAAACTGTTAAGAGAGCAGGAAGGAAGGTGCCTCTTCCTAGCTTCTGTATTTCAAATCCCTAGACCTTTCTCATTCTAATTAGAAGAGACATTTCTAAGAATTGCTGATACCACACTAGCCTGATATAACAACAGCTGGTCCATGGTTTAAGCTAACCCAGAAACGTGCTCTTTATCTAAGAATCAGTACAAATCCTCACCCATTACGGCTGCAAACCTCTGCACAAAGCCCAATCCAGAAACCCACACATGATCCAGAAGCAAGGTGGTTATAATCCTGTATTAATGCTGTAACTTCAGGCATCAAAAAGAAATTCAAACTACATCTGAACAGTGCGGGGTGGTTTTTTTCTGATGAATGCTGTTAAAACCTTTCATTTTGCCCTTAGTCACATACTGAAGACAGGAAAGTTTGGAATGGGAGACTTTTAGTATCAGGAAAAATAAAAAAAATAAAAAAAACCCATGAAGTGTATAGTGACATCTCTAGAAGTGAACAGTAAATAAAATAGTTCACTCTCAAGTCTGGCAAGCATTGTTTTAAAAAAATCATAACTATTCCAATTTTTTAAAAAAGTGTAATGTGCTTTAAATTAGTGCAACTCAGTATGAAAAACAGGCTAAAAATGTTTAAACTCTTGAAACAGCAGAACAGTCAGAACTCTCCTTTTTGCTAAGATTTGACACAGTGTAAGTCTTCCTTTTAATGCCCACTTAATTGACACACATTGTTAAAACTGCACATTAACTAGAGAGCATCTGAAATACCTGGAGAAAGAAGGAATTGCCCAAGAGTACATTACACTAGTAGACTGAAAGGCCATGTGAAAGAATATTATTGTGATTAGTGACTAGCCAGAATCCGTAATTTCCCTCTTTCAATTGTGTTTATAGAGGTCATGCTGTTTTCACTGAGACATTTATCCAACTCACAAGGTAACTGTCAAGCCTGCAGTTACAGAACTCAAGAAAAAAAAAAAAAGAATGGACTAGCATCAAGACCTCACATTAAAACATTATAATCAGGCAACTTAAATGCTTGGGTTCTCCATAAATCACACTCATCAACCTTTTTAATTACATTCCTCCTCTTTTTAGTATTAAATACTGAACAAAATGACACCAATTATGAAAATTAATATGACTTCCAATACTAGCACACTTTTGCTTTGCAGAATATTACTGACATATCCATTTTTTAGTTTTCAATGTAATTTCTAAAACCTGTACTAATAACTGTGCCTTTTGGTACAATGGTAAATTTGTTGATTGTTTTATTTTAGATTCAAGGTTGAGTATGTTAAAATTAGGCTGTGTGTTAAACAGGTGGTGTGGCCTTCATGTAAATATGACTGTTAACAGTCTATAATCATAGAATCATAGAATCAAAGAATCATAGAATCATAGAATAGTTAAGGTTGGAAAAGAGCTTAAGATCATCAAGTTCCAACCCCCCTGCCATGGGCAGGGACACCTCACACTAAACCATGCCACCCAAGGCTTCGTTGAACCTGGCCTTGAACACTGCCAGGGATGGCGCATTCACAGCCTTCCTGGACAACCCATTCTAGTACATCACCACCCTAACAGTAAAGAATTTCTTCCTTATATGCGATCTAAATTTCCCCTGTTTAAGTTTTAACCTGTTATCCCTTGTCCTGTCACAGGCCACTGAGAAGATAACATTGATTTCTCCCCTTAAAAATCTTTGACTTTGAAAACCAGTAGAGGTAAACACATGCAAATAAAACACACAATAAAATTTTATCTATCGTTGTTAATGATCTACATTTTTTTACTTCTCTGCTTCATCACATTTCCTATATGTATAACAGCAGCCACACTGCAAAGATCATGTCTAATTTTACATGTTCCCCTACAGAGAACAAAAAAACCTCAGTTATACAGCAGAAAACCAGAAATGCACCTAACAGTTGAGGTTGGAAGGGACCTCTAGAGATGAATTAGTCTAATCCTCCCATAAAGGCAGCATCAACTACATTGGGTGGTACAGTGCCTTGTCCATCTGGGGTTTGGGGTCTCCAAGGATGCATACTCACAACTTTAAGCTTTTACCTTACAGAGCTAAACTGGCCTGCATTTGCTGTGAGAATGAAGACCTTGGGCCCACTGTAGGAGAGGAACTGGTTCGAGACAATCTTAAAAATCTTAACGTGCACAAGTCCATGGATCCTGATGAAATCCGTCCACGGGTCCTGAAGGGGCTGCTGACTGAAGTTGCTGAGCCCTGGCCATCATATTTGAAAAATCATGGCAGTCAGGTGAAGTTCCTAATGACTGGAAAAAGGGAAATATAACCCCCATTTTCAAGAAGGGGAAAATGGATGACCCGAGGAATTACAGACCAGTCTCACCTCTATGCCTGGCAGAATCTTGGAGCAAATTCTTCTGGAAGGCATGCTAAGACACAGGAAAATCAGCAAGGTGCTTGGTGACAGCCAGCATGGCTTCACTAAGGGGAAATTCTGCCTGACCAATTTGGTGGCCTTCTATGATGGGGCTACAGAACTGATGGACAGGGGTAGAGCAGTTGATGTCATCTACCTGGGTTTGCGTAGAGCGTTTGACACTGTCCCACAGGACTTCCTTGTCTCTAAATTGGAGAGCCATCAATTTGATTGATGGACCACTCGGTGGATAAAAAACTGTCTGGATGGCCGCACACAAAGAGTTCTGGTCAATGGCTCAATGTCCGGCTGGAGGCCAGTAACGAGTGGTGTCCCTCAGGGATTGGTGTTGGGACTGGTTGTGTTCAACATCTTTGTTGCTGACATGGACAGTGCGATTGAGCATGCCCTCAGCAAATTTGCTGATGACACCAAGCTGTGTGCTTCGGTTGATACGCTGGAGGGAAGGAATACCATCCAGAGGGACCTTGACACGCTTGTGAGGTGGGCTGATGCCAACCTCATGAAGTTTAACCATGCCAAGTGCAAGGTCCTACACCTGGGTTGGAGCAATCCCAGGCACAGCTATAGGTTGGGCAAAGAAGAGGTTTAGACCAGCCCTGCGGAGAAGGACTTGGGGGTGCTGGTTGATGAGAAAATGAACATGAGCCAGCAGTGTGCACTCACAGCCCAGAAAGCCAACCGTATCCTGGGCTGCATCAAAAGGAGTGTGACCAGCAGGTCAAAGGAGGTAATCCTGCCCCTCTACTCTGCTCTCGTGAGACCTCACTTGGAGTATTGTGTACAGTTCTGGTGTCCTCAACATAAAAAGGACATGGAACTGTTGGAACAAGTCCAGAGGAGGGCCACGAGGATGATCAGGGGACCGAAGCACCTCCCATATGAAGATAGGCTGAGAAAGTTGGGTCTATTCAGCCTGGAGAAGAGAAGGCTGCGTGGAGACCTCATAGCAGCCTTCCAGTATCTGCAGGGGGCCTACAGGCATGCTGGGGATGGACTATTCATTAGAGACTGTAGTGAAAGGACAAGGGGTAACGGGTTAAAACTTAAACAGGGGAAGCTTAGATTGGATATAAGGAGGAAATTCTTTCCTGTTAGGGTGGTGAGGCACTGGAATAGGTTCCCCAGGGACGTTGTGAATCCTCCATCCCTGGCAGTGTTCAAGGCCAGGCTGGACGATGCCTTGGGTGATATGGTTTAGTGTGAGATGTCCCTGCCCATGGCAGGGGGGTTGGAACTTGATGATCTTAAGGTCCTTTCCAACCCTAACTATTCTATGAGTCTATGATCCTAAATTGAGATTAGCTCATCTATGACTAAAAACTCCATATAATCATACCCAGATTCTCTCTTAATTTTTGCAAGTCATGAAAAAAACCATACCTATGGATGAAGTTGTAAGCTTTGAAAGACAACATTCAGCACGTATGTGCATCTTGCTAGTTGCTGTTACTGTTGATCCTGAGATCAACACTTTATATTTCTCAGGATCAGAGCCTTAGTGACTTCACAGAGACTGAAGCATATTTGTTATTGTTAAAGGCAAACAGTATGAAACAGAAATTAAATAGAATGGATGCCATAAATAATGCCTATTTAGTTTCCCAGTAGGTTGAAGATTGTACTAGACGAGGGGTATTTTGGCACATATTGCACATGCAGCACTACAGCTAGAACTGGTCTTTGAATAACTTCTGATCTTGAGCTGTAGTATGTCTTTAGATGCAGGTACTCCTGATGCCTGGGTATCTGTTTATGTGGTTCACAGAGCTGGATTCTCTCAGTGATGTCAAAATTCATGACAGTGATTCATCTTGGTAGAATAAATTACTTTCTATCACTCTCTTGCCTTCTAGGGAGCATATATGAATTTTAAGTAGCCCTAGTTAGGTGGGGCATGGGTGATTTCTTGATATTGTAGCATGAATCTTCTGCTTCCACGTAAGTTATCCAACTGAAAGTGAATGTTCCTGGAGAGGTGTCCAAAATACTACATTCTATTCTACCAGCATCCCATTTTTGGTAGTATCAGAAGTGTTTTGTTCTTAATATACATGAATAAGCTTCCTGCAGACAGACAGCCTCTGTTAACAGAGTACTTTTATTTCCTATCTCATTTCCTTTGTTATAGCCCGTAAGACCTGTAGGTGCTGTACCTTGGATTGTGTTCATTTGACAGTACAAAATGGCTTACTGGGCAATAAGAATGTCTGAAGAAGTAACTTCAAAAAACGCTTTGTTGTATAGTGATAATCTATGCTTAAACAATTACCTGTTTGCAAAATTAGCCTCTCTTACTAAGAACCGCACTTGAATCCCTACAGATACTTGAAGCTGAACACACAAAACCAGAGTTAGAAAGTGAGACAAAGGGGCACAAAATCACAAAATGGGATATAGAAACTTTTGTAAGTAATTTTAAGTAATGTTAAGTTTGATGGCTTTGTAACAGTAGCAATGGAAAATTACTGAGGTGCATGATACATAGAGAAAAAAAGAGTACAACTAGAGAACATACTGAGAATTCTCACAAGATAAATCGTTATAGTTGGCCTAGTTTTAAGAAAAACAGTCTAGAAGAACAGGACACAGGGATAAGGAGTATCTGAGAATGGCAGGTGTCCAGGATGGGCTACAGTTAAACTAACTGATAAGTAGGAGGATAGGAGGATTATTATGTCTCTGGTGCTAACGAACCAATTAAACTGGTATGAGCATCTACTGCACGTGCTTCAAAGGCTGCCAGAAGTGATGAAGATTGTTGGAAGAAGTAAACGACCCTCAGAGACCACCACCACAATTCTGTACGCATGCGGGGAACTCTCTGGAAAATGATGTAATCCATACGTAGCCTCATGAATATGTATGTATGCCCAGGGACTATATAAGGGTGGCTTGTATAGCAATACGGGGACACACGTTAGGAGGATTTATCCCCCGTGTCTCCCGACGCCGCAATAAAGAATACCTGCTTGTCAGCTTGAAAACTTTGTTGGCAAGTTTATTCCTGGAGTTTTCTCTGAATCAAAAGCCATAGGACGTATCCTGTAAGTGTGTCAGAAAGGTTAGGTTATGTTAATGTAAATAGACTATGAGCTACTAAACTGAGTTTGAATTGATGAACCATGAGCTGCAGTCCACATATTTGAGTTTAAAAGTAAGAGAATCGCTAAATGATTCTTGCTACTGTAAGTCCTTGAATTTCTTTTGGCTTCTGCTTGATTAGCTGTTCTTCAGTACAATGATCTTTATTGGTGAACAGGGCTGGGCAATAGACCTTTCCCTTGACTTTTAAAGAATGTTTTTAGATCAGATCAAAAGTTAATGACTCTTAAAGCTAAGTCAAATGTGGGTGATATTTACAGCGGAGAAGAATTGGGGTTTTGTTTACATTTTTGAAGAACCTTTTGTGTTATTTAAATACAAACCTGAGAAGTGTCTATAGCTAGGCTGAAGAATAAGGAACTTATCTTTTATTCTTCAGCCCATCTGTAGCATTAAGTGGGGAAATGAAAAATATTCTTATGAAAAGGATTCTATGATTCTAAGTTCCTTAATGAAATGCACCATCATAAAAATCATCATGAAACGCAAACAAAAGTCTCAAGGCTCACAGTTTCACATGAACACATAAGAGAAGTTTTTACCTGGATTCAAAGCTCTTATTGAGACCTGATTTCAGTTCTAGAAGAGCATTTATGTCTACTTCATGGTTACCCTTCCCTGGAAGAGGGAATCCAAGTGGGACCACCTGAGGAACTGGGACAGAGCCAGACACCACTTTCTCCACAGTGCTCTTGAAAGAAGAAAAACAAAAAGGCATTCTTCTGAACAGAAGAATGCATGGAGAGATAGGTCTTTGAATGTGATTCCTGTCTTCATTTGTTTCTCTTACAAGAGAGAACACCAGATTCTTTAAAGTGTTATTCCTCATTTCATTATTTTCACATTGGAAAGGAGCAAGGTCCTAACAACCATCCCAATTCCAACTTATGCTCCTGTTGTAGAACTGTGAACAAAGCTTGAGATGAGCACTATTGCTTTCATTTCACTTTGACCTTCCTTGCTCAAGTCTGGTTCCTATGAGTTCCAGGGAAACAGCTTTAGCATCATACATCAATGCTACATGCTACCCTAATGGCACACTGGAGCCAGCTTCTTGTTTCATTCCAGCCGTCTGAAGAGATACTAGATGTCCTGCAAAGGGCTAAGGCAAGACAGCCATTGCTTAAGCTTATCTCAGCTTCTGTATGCATTAAGAATATACCTATACAACAGGTGCCAAGCATGACTTATCATCATTTACATACTCATTATCATGTCACAAAATTCACGAATGACAAATTGCATTTGGATACAATAACATTTTGTAATACAAAAGGATGTACTCCAGATCTTGGGAATTGATCCCCAGGGCCAGGAAACATGTCTGCTCTGGAAGTGTTTCCTTCTTTAACCAACCCTTTATTCCTCCAGACTCAATTTTTAACAGGTCATCAACGCAGACAGCACTGATTCATCACGGTGGGGGTTCCCTAGTCTACCCCTGGTGGGACACAATGGTTCTGCCACCGTCCCCAGCATGCCCAGCCCCTGTCCCAGCATGGGCTCCATCTGTGCCTGCACTTCCCCTCCTGGGTCAAGGACCGTTTCCCGTGCCCTCCTGGCACAGCCCAGTGCACCTAAAAAATGATGAGAAAATGAACATGAGCCAGCAATGTGTGCTCACAGCCCAGAAAGCCAACCGTATCCTGGGCTGCATCAAAAGGAGCATGACCAGCAGGTGATCCTGCCCCTCTACTCTGCTCTCATGAGACCTCACTTGCAGTATTGTGTGCAGTTCTGGTGTCCTCAACATAAAAAGGACATGGAACTGTTGGAACAAGTCCAGAGAAGGGCCACGAGGATGATCAGGGGACCGAAGCACCTCCCATATGAAGATAGGCTGAGAAAGTTGGGGCTGTTCAGCCTTGAGAAGAGAAGGCTGTGCGGAGACCTCATAGCAGTCTTCCAGTATCTGAAGGGGGCCAATAGGGATGCTGGGGATGGACTATTCATTAGGGACTGTAGTGAAAGGACAAGGGGTAACGGGTTAAATCTTAAACAGGGGAAGTTTAGATTGGATATAAGGAGGAAATTCTTTCCTGTTAGGGTAGTGAGGCACTGGAATAGGTTCCCCAGGGAAGCTGTGAATCCTCCATCCCTGGCAGTGTTCAAGGCCAGGCTGGACATAGCCTTGGGTGATATGGTTTAGTGTGAGGTGTCCCTGCCCATGGCAGGGGGGTTGGAACTTCATGATCTTGAGGTCCTTTTTAACCCTAACTATTCTATGATTCTATATTTGAACAGCACCAGAATTTTGCTAGTATCAACAATCACTTTGCTCTGCATACTGTATTGCATGGAAATATTTCTTTTGTTCTAGTTTTCTTTAATAACAAATACTCTTGTGCTGTAATTGTATGTTTTTCAGTATGGGAAAACCTCATTATAGAGAATAATGGTGATTTCAATGTCTGCTTGGCATTTACAAAAGGGAAAAAAAAATCAGAGGTTACATATGCTGCAAAATGTTTCCGTCAGAGTGGCAACTGATTCGTCTGTTTAGTACAGTCTCATGTCTTGTGTCTTCTGTAGGTTAATATTTCATTTGTAATGCATTATATACAAAATGAACCATTATATACTAGATACGATGCCAGTGGAGTATATTTAAATGAGAAGTAGTTTTAAGCGTGGAATATTTTTAAGCATGGAATGCATCAGTTTTTAGGATTTAAAAAAAAAAAGTGTCTTGAACACTGTAATGGTATAATCAGAGTACAAAGCTACTCTGTACAATGGAGGAGTACAAAGTAGTAGATCCCTCCTCCCCAGTAATCAGTAAAATCCCATCAGTAAATGTGCATATTTGTGTCTGATTATATCATGGGAAATTCAAGGTCATGTCAAGCTTAGTGCTAAAAATAGAAATGTAAGAGGAAGTACTTCCCTTGTACGTTTTTTGTTGTTTTGTGTGTGGGTTTTTTTCCAACATCCGGCTTTTGCCTTTCTTCTTCTTTTTTTTTTTTTTACCCCATTGATTTTCTACTATACTGTAATGCAAGTCAGGCTCATTTTAAGGTCGTAAGTGAAGATAAAAATATCGTCATAGGATGCATCTCAAATATAAAGGCTGGTCTCACTACAGTAACATTAGTTGTCCCTAGAAGTGCTAGTTCTAGAAGAATGTAAGGGAATTAATTAAAAATAAAATAATAAAAAAGGTTATTTCTTTGACATCATTTTTAGAAGTCAGTAAAACACAGAAGTCTCCTTTGCCCCCAACTGAGTTTCTGAGAGTTCTTTTAGAACCTCAACCACTCTCTAATTCTAAGTGAACTGTTGAGATTGTCCAGTTAAATGCAACTCAAAATATCATCAACTAGAGCAGCTTATCCAGAGCCCATCTCCATTTTGACTTGTTTCGAAGGATGGAAACAACCTCTCTGAGCAAAGCTAGTAGTGTTCAACCACCCTTACAGTTGCTGAGTAGAAGGTACTAAACCTAAATAAAACACTGGAAGTTGGTCTATAATCTACATCTTTTGTCAAAGAATGTCAATTCTGTAGCTGTCAGTGTGCATTTGTAGCAAAGTTGCATTAGTTTTGCAATTGTACACTACTGTGTAGATCAAACTGTGTGCATGGCAACTACATGCAACTAATAAGTTGGCTTAAGTTAAACGGTCTTACAAGCAGCTATTTGCCTCAATAGCATCATAGTTTAAACTCAGCTGATAACTCAGCACCACATGGCTGCTCACTTGCCTCCCTTCCCCCTCCACGGATGGGATGGGGAGGAGAATCAAAGGAATGTAAAACCTGTAGGTGGAGTTGAGAACAGTTTAATAACTAAAATAAAAAAAAAAAAAAAAAAAGGAAATGAAAGCTCAGAAAATGCGAGTGATGCACAGTACAGTTGCTTACTGCCCATTAACTGATACCCAGCCTGACCCAAACAGCAATTGGTCCCTCCTGGGTAACTCCCCTCAGTTTATATACTGGGCATAATATGCTGTGGTATGGAATACTCCCTTGGCTAATTTGGATCAGATCCTGCTTTCTCCCTCCTGGATTCGTGTGCCCCTCCTCATGGCAGAGCATGAGCAACTGAAAAGTGTTATAACAAAAAGTGCTATAACAAAATAACCAAAACACAGCACTGCACCAGCTGCTAGGAAGAAAAATAACTTACACCTGAAACCAGGACAATGGTAAAAAAAAAATATATTAAAAAAATCAGTATTTAAGTACAATTTAAACAAGTGTTCAAGACCAAGTTGGGCAGGGCTTTGAGCAACTGGGTGTAGTGGAAGGTGTCTCTGCCTTTGGCAGGGCAGTTGCAACTAGGTGATATTTAAGGTCACTTCCAACCCAAACGGTTCTCTAATTCTGTGATTATTTTTATGTTCTTTCTAATTTGGCTTTGGTTTATTAGTTACAGGAAGTTGAATTTAATTTCTAAAATGCACCCAAATTTGCTGTTTATTTGAACTTTATGTTGTTACCTCAACTTTCCAAGTATCTTCAGATTGCAAAGCTGTACTGTAAATGTCATGAGAATAGGCTTGTACTTGATTTTTTTTTTTTTAATTTAATACTTTGGGCTTCATATGGTAGAACATTGATCTTAGGCAATCATTCAAAATTACAGTGATTAATTTTATAAATCATATTTACTGACAGAATTTTCAAGGTCTGAAATAGAGAAAGAAACTTTTAGATGAGTTCCAAAGCCTTTGGATAAGCCAGTTATCTATAATTGGGACAGTATCAATTATTCATTAAAAACTTAAAAGGAGATAAATAAAAATTATCATCATTTTTAGAAGGCCTATGAAATGTCTGCTCTGTGCTCCTTCCATGTATCAGTTATTTTGGAAAGCTTCGAGATCTGTGTAATGTCTGAATGTTGTGGGGCTGATTCATGTGGCCTCACACAGAAGGAAGGTTCTGAAACACCTCAGGGAAGGGCCTTGGCCTGGGGCTTCTTTTTGTGGTTCTGTTGTTCAAGATTGTGGAAAAAATTATAGCAGTGAAGAAAACCCACTTCACTTTCCTGTGGGGACTGGGAATGTGGTAGACAGAAATCTGGTAGAGCAAGGATGGTGTGATTAGATAAAGGCCACAGCAGTCTGTGTCTTTCTCCCCTCAAGCCTCTCTTCTTCAGTAGTACAACAGGAAATGGGTATGTGTAGCTTTATGTCAGTTCGAGGGAGCATCTCACCCTTTGTGGTCAGTTTTGTGGTAACAAACTTCAGGGATGGCATTAAGATGACCCGATTGATGCTTGGATTGGGCTCAGTATCGGTCAGCAGGTGGTGAGCAGTTGTATTCTCTTCCCTTGTTATTTCCATTATCATTGTTATCATTGGTGGTAGAAGTAGTGGGTTTGTGTTATACCTTAGTTACTGGGCTGCTCTTATCTCAACTCACAGGAGTTACATTCTTTCGATTCTCCTCCCCATCCCTCCAGTAGTGGGGGGAGGAAGAAGGGGTGAGTGAGCGAGCGGCTGAGTGATTCCAAGTTACTGGCTGGGCTTAAATCACAACAGTTCTTTGTCTTTGGAGAAAGTTTGAAGAAAGAATTTTCTTCCTCCAAAGTCAGTGCAGATCTGAAGGCACTTAGTCTTTTTTAATGTTTTTTTTTCTTAAATCTGCCGCTAAATATAATGAGGATGTGAAAATAAACCAAATACTGTTTTGATTTTACAATTTATAGGATGTGCAACTTCACTATTCATGTTACGCATGCAGAAATTGCACAGGGATGTTAAAAAAAGAAAGGAGCAACTTCATGATTTAATTTAAAGCATTTTTAACAGCATGTGCTTTTTGGACAGCACATTGTGGTTTAGGTAAGCACTGTGTTGGCAAATAGTGAGTGACAAGGAGTGGCCAGTTAGCATGTAATCACTGAATGAGTCATGAAACCAATATTATAATTATGTCACTATGAGATCAGGTTTGCAAAGCCCCATGTTTGCAAATATACAATCCAGTGACTGAGAAGGTTTGTTGTTTGTTTTAGTTGTTTGTTTTGTTTGGTTTTTTGTTGTTTTTTTTCCCAATGTAAGTGAATTTCAAAAAGGTAAATTAATCATACTGAAATGGGAGATGATAAAATGCAAATGGCTCCTAGTTGCAGGTGGTAGACATGCTGACTATTAGTTTTCTGGGTAATTAATTATACAATATAAAATACCTGTTGTATTTTGTAGTTACAAATATTTGATAACAGCACATGGCCAAACTAGGATTTTCTGTTGTTTATGCCATCCTGACAGTGAAAGAAGTCCAGAAGACTCATATATAAACCATACAGACTACAGACTTTTCTTACTGTGAGGAAAGCTCCTGAATAGTAACAGCCACCAAAGCCCGTTACATGGTTGTATATAGTGCCAGTCTGCAATACATAATTGTGTATGAGGAACATAAAATATGTGATTAAAGGAGCAGTGGGCAGGAAGAAGGGACAGTATGGACCCTCAGGACTGGAGGCCTGATGACCTTCCTTTTATGATAGTTTAAGAGCATCCTATCAGGATTTGATGGGTAGCACTTTATAATCACAGATCGTCACACTGTGTGCAGTGACCCAAGAAAGGTCCCAGTAGAATGAATTACTCTGTTTCCAGCTTGATCAATAACCTAAACCAATGGGTATTTGAAAAGAGAAATTAGCTTATCTGATATGAAGCTTTATGGTTGGGTCTATATATATTTAGGAGACCTTTTGATACGTATTTTGATTTTTCTTTAAACAAGTGATTTCAGAATTTGCCTGTTGCTGTTCAGAATCCAACTCTGATTTAATTTGTAGAAAAGACAAAGATGAAAAAAGGAGAAAAAAGTAAAAGTCTCCTTATGCATATTGTTATTCTTATCCAAATTTAAAAAGATCTGATGATGTGTTTTAAAAGCTGTGCCCCCCTAATGTTTCGCTTTAATTTGATGTAGGTAGGTAAACCTCTTCATTTCTGAAATGCAACAATTCTTTGTTTGCCAATGCACACTTTCAATATTTAGTGATTCAGATGCGCAAAATACTGTCGCAACTTTCAAGAAATTTTGAAAACCCGTTTACACATCACTGAAAGTTGGGATGGCTTCTCTGTGGATAAAAGTCAGTTGCAGGATAAATACGAAGCAGGTATATCGTTAGATGTGGTCAAAATTAGGTTTTCTGGTTTAATCTTCTTTTTTAAATGTTTGGTTCAATGCAAGTAGTGTCTATTTATAAAGAAGTAATTAGTTCGACAAAAATACTTATTCTCACTAAATTGGGTTTGTCAGAACAGAATCATTTGCATAGTGAATAATAGTGATATTATGTATAGCTGTTATTTTGATTGAGAAATAAGCCCCTGGAGCAGATGCAGTCTTGCTGAGAAAGAAGTTACCTTTTGGATTGGTAAGTAACGTGCATGTGGAAAAAATAATGTAGAAAGGACTCACAAAACTGTTGTTATTTAATAATTTTTTTACTAAGTTTGTTCTTGAAGAGAGGAAGAGCAAATTGTCCAGCTGCATCTTTGCTTGTATAATCAAGGATTTCATAGCATCAAAGTCAGCAGCCTGTTACATATTCTTTATCTTAATTCTGCAAAACCAGAAACCATAGTATCAGGTGACAAATTATTGCTAGAAAGGTGACTTACATGCATCATGTTATTTGGAGCTTGTGATGATGTTTCATGACCAATGATCAATTGCCCAGGCAAAGGGTTATCAAATGTCAGTAGGTTTTACTAGCAGTTTTTCACAAGTTAACTCAAGTGTCAGTAGTTTTTGTTTCTTTTCCAAATATTGCATATAATTGCATATATTTGGGATTGATACTATAGTTATTCATTGATTGCAAGCATTGAAACTCCAGTTAATAAACACAATTTTTGAAAACTATGATCCCAAGAGCTACCATTACGTCTGCATTTGGAGTAAACAGATTTATTCATACACTGTCAATCAGTTATAAAATAGGAAATGTTCATCAAGGAAAGAATTCAGAAGCAGTCTGTAGAACAGTATAAGTTTCTACTATGCAAGAAACTAATTCACATATTTTTAAAATGTATTTTGTTTGGGGTAATCCATAATTTAAAGAACAGTTAATTGGTAGGTAGGAGTGAATCTGGTTATAAATAACAAAGAGTTAAAATGAAACTCTGAAAACATTCTTGAAACAAAGTGTCTCCCTAGAGCTTCTGTCTGGGGAAGCAGAATCTGTTGAAGGAGGTGCTCCAGTAAATAGGAAACAGAATGAAAATGCTTCTCCAGCATCTGTCATTTGCTTAGTAATCCAGTCTACTTTGTTCTTTGGTCTGGATTCATGTGCAATAAGCCAGCAGCTATAAAAGCAGACTTAATTGTTTGGCTTCCCTCCTTGGTCAAGTAATTCCCTTAACTTCTCAGGCGAGGAGACTTACAACCCCTGCATTTTCTGGTGACTGTTAACCCCATCCTTTGATGCAGTGAAATGTAGAAAGCAAGTTTATTTTCTGGTTTATGACAAGTTTTCATTCTGCTGTCTGTCCCTTTTCTTACACAAGTGGAATGGAGAGGCTAGCTTTCCAGCGTGTGGGATGATTTATGCCATGTGTTTCAAGTTTGGCAGTTATAGCTGGCTTTTTTCACTGCTTGATTTTCACTTTCCAGGAATCTTGCTTGTCGTGGTTTAAACCCAGTCAGCCACACATTCTCTCTCTCACTCCCCCACTTCTTCCCTCCCCCCCAGTCCCGGAGGGATGGGGAGGACAATTGAAAGAATGTAACTCCCACGGGTTGAGATAAGAACAGTCCAGTAGCTAGGGTATAACACAAACCACTGCTGCTACCACCAATAATAATAATGATAAAGGGAATAACAAGGGAAGAGAATACAACACCTCACCACTTGCTGACCGATACCTTGCCTCACACCGACAGAGATCTAGCCCTTCTAGGTAACTCTCAGTTACACCCTGGGCATGACATGCTGTGGTATGGAATACCTCTTTGGCTAGTTTGGGTCAGGTGTCCTGTCTCTGCTTCCTCCTGGCTTCCACTCCTCCCTGGCAGACCATGAGACTCACAAAGTCCTTGGTCACACTAAACATTTGAGCAGTAACTAAAAACATCAGTGTTATCAACGCTGTTCCCAGGCCGAAAGTCAAAACCACAGCACTGCACCAGTTACCAAGAAGGATTAAAAATGACTGCTACTGCTGAACCCAGGACATTTCTTCATAGAAAGAAGCTATTGTTTCTTGTGAGGTTTCCATCTGTGTTTCAAATAAGGATCAGAACAGTAGAGATTTTCATGTCCTGTTCGAAACATCATGTATATAGACATGTCATTACAGTGTGAAATTTCCTCTTCCAATTCTATGAAATGTTTCTCTTGTTCTTAAGGGTATGAGGGCTCCTTCTTTCCCTATGATATGAAGAGGAGAAAAAAAGTGGCACTATCAAAGTATTTTGAGGTGTTCTAGTTGTGAAACACTCCAGAGAACATAAAGGCGTTTACTTGGCTGGAAAGCTGAAGAAACAGAAAGGTGGCTATAGAAACAAATAAAAACATGTGAGCAAGCCTTCCCAGGATAATTCCCAGATCATAATCCTCTCTGTGAAAGGAGAGGCTAGTTTGCTGAAAGAGAAAGAAATGCTAGTCTAGTCAGCAGCCTAATAATGTATGAATATAGGCAGCCTAATAATATATGAATATTGCCTTAATATTTTAGGTGAATCTTTAAGTCAGGTCTTCACAAAATTCAGACTGAGACTTATGAAACCAGAGAAAGTATTAAAATATATTATTACACAGGTAGCTCTGTTTACAGTTTTTCTGTTTATCATATTGTAAACTTTTAAAGTGTTTTTGTTTGTTGTTGGTTTTTTGTTACTGTTGTTGTTTTATCATTATAGATCATAGAATTTCAGGATGGAAGGAACCTCAAGGGTCACCTGGTCCAACTTTGGCAAAGATGGCCAGGCACCCTGTCCAGCCAAAGCTTAAAATTGTCCAACACTGGGGAATCTATCGCTTCCCTGGGGAGAGTATTCCAATGGTTAATTGTTCTCACTGTGAACAATTTTCATCTTGTCCAGAATCTTCCCAGGAGTAACTTGTGCTTATTACCCTTTGTATTTCCATGTGACTCCTTGTGAAAAGGGAGTCTCCATCTTCTTTGTAGCCATCATTTACACACTGGAGCATGGTGGTAAGGTCTCCCTGAGTGTTCTTTTCTTTAGGGTAAATGTCATGGTTTAAGCCCAGCCAGTAACTCAGAACCACTCAACCACTCTTTCACTTCCTACCCGCACCCCCCCCCCCTTCCCCCACCATGCTCCCAGAGGGATGGGGAGGAGACTCGAAATAATGTAACTCCCACGGGTTGAGATAAGAACAGTCCAGTAGCTAGGGTATAACACAAACCACTGCTGCTACCACCAATAATAATAATGATAAGGGAAATAACAAAGGAAGAGAATACAACACCTCACCACTTGCTGACCGATACCCAGCCCGACCGAGCAGTGATCTAGCCCTTCCGGGTAACTGCCCCCAGTTTATATGCTGGGAATGATGTGTTGTGGTATGGAATGCCCCTTTGGCTAGTTTGGGTCAGGTATCCTGTCTGCTTCCTCCTGGCTTCCCCTCCTCCCTGGCAGAGCATGAGACTCAGAAAATCCTTGGTCAGAGTAAATATTACTGAGCAGAAACTAAAAACATTAGGTTTATCAGCACTGTTCCCAGGCTGAAAGTCAAAACCACAGCACTGCACTCAGAAGGAATAAAAATGACTGCTACTGCTGAACCCAGGACAGTGAAAAAACCCAATTCTCTCAGCCTTTCTTCATACAGCTTCCCAGTCCTTTGATCATCTTTATGGCCCTTCTCTGCATCCTAACACATTTTTTTTTTTATAGTGGGGACCAAATCTAAACACAGTATTCTAGGTGTGGCTAGACAAGCCCTGAGTAGAGTGGGATAATGACTTCTTTATCTGGGCTATGGATGCCCCTGTTGATGTAACCAACATCCTGTTACATTTCTTTGTCGCAGCAGCACACTGTTCACTCATAGTGAGCTTGTAGTGTACCAGGACACCCAGATCCCTTTCCACAGAGCTGCTCCCCAACCAGGTTGATTCCAGCCTATGCTGCACTCTTGGATTGTGTTTACCCAAGTGCAAGTTTTAGCATCTCTGAAGTCATTTTGAACTGTGGAAAACTGTTAGGTTGGTTGTTTTCTAAACCAGATGTTTTACCTTTAACTATAAAGTGGTGATTAGTCACATAGAACAGAGAAAACTGCTGAAGTGATCACAATGTTTTTATCCAGGGTACAACTGAAGACATTTTCCAGGTTGTGAACGTAATCTGAAATTTAGTGGAATATTCAGTTAAGTCCACCATTTCTGCTTAATTTGAAATATTCAAATATTTTCAATCAGTTTTTCTTTTCGATGGTGAAGAGGTAAATACAAATCAGTTGATCTTTTTTGAATCAATGAGCATGAACATGATTTTTGGGCTGCATGCAAATGAATGAGCTACCTTGCTTTAAAGCCTTTAAAAACTAACTAAACGTAGAAACCTGGCACCTGCCATTTTCTGTATACCAGCATTAGTAATGACCAGTGAATTTTAGCTGTGGCGAAGCAGCTTGTCTTGTGTAAGCAAGATATCTTAATATAGACAGCTTACTTTTCTCATTAAAGTAATTACTGAATCAAACCCAAAGTGATTATTTCAAATGAGTTGCAGTTCTGCTCTAGAGTGCTGTTTAGAATCAATGCAGCAAAGCACTGCAACATATTTATGAATGAATTCTCAAAAAAATCTTGGTGCTTGTTTGGAAAATCCTTATAGGCATAGGGCTGTTTGAGCCATTTGAACAAAAGTTACGCGTTTCTTTGCAGGCTCCCTTCTTCCTTTGATGGTCACCATTAGTATCTTGAGGCAAAGATCCTAGAGGTCTGTGCAGTTAGAAAAGCTTCCTGCTCGCTCCTCCATCTGATGATTCTGCCTTTCAGATGGGATGCAGAGCAAATTGCAGTGATGCAGGTAAAATTACCTTAGGTGTTGAATTCAGGCAACTTTCACAAGAGAACACTGTGAAGGATGGGTATCAATTGGATATTGATGCTTTTCAGGTCCACCCACATGGATATATACACAGGAGCCTAGAAAATAAATGTCTTTAAAATGACAGGAAGAGAAGGTTGAGAACACAGATGCAAAGGAGTTTTTCTACTGCTTCCCTTCTTTCATAGTTTCCAGTTCAAGTTTATGTGCCATTTTACTTCTGCTTAATTGCTATAGCATTAGAAAACTATGCTTCTTCATACAAGAAACAAAACAGCTTTCCTCCTGCAGACAGAAATCAACCTGTCACAAAGCGCACTAGTTCAACAACTACCGCACAGCCGTAATGCACACAATTAGTTAATTAAATTTTCAGATTTATAAGCACTATTCAAAGACGTAATTAATATCCAAACTGGGTTTATACAGAAAACCCAAGGATTTCACAAGCAATGTATGAAATACCCAAACTTTTTTTCTGTAATTCAGTGATGTTATTCAGTTTCTTTTTAAATGAAAGTGCTCTATATGCGCTGCTTCTCAGTTGAACATAAGCAGGGTTATCTAGATTGTGCTGCTTATGCCATTATAACTGGAATAAGAAATAATCAAGATAAATATAAGTGGTATGGTTAGTAGAATACAGTAAATACCTTGAAGACCTTTGCCATCTTTGAACATCATTTATGCTTAGTGCTGAAAGCCCAGTGAAGGAAAATGTAAATATCCTGGGTAACAGTATGTGAATAGCTTCATGGATTTTCTTGAGCATAAGAGGGTAAAAACTCTCTAAAATAATGAAGAAAAGTATAGCAAAACCCAACATTTGGTACCTGAGAAGGGAAAATTTAAAAGAGAAATTACATGCAAAAGGGTGGTGAAATAGCTTATAAGTAATGGTTTCTCCATTTCTCTTCCAAGGAATTCCTTGATCTCTTCAGTTGAAGACTTGCTGGCTTTTCTTTGTGGAGGAGTTAATTTTCTTGTTACAGAAAATAAAACCACATGGTAGTAAACCATACAAATATGTTACTTATCAGTTTGCCTTAAGTGCTAGTCCATAAACTATGGCAAATGAACAGTTGATTCTCATAGGTCTCTGTTGCCCATGTACTCTCTTGGATGGTGGATGGCAAGATCTTGGATAACCTTCTTAGCTGGTATGAACTATGTTTATGAATCAGAACTCCTAAGTTATTAAAATGTGAAATCTCTTCACATTGTGATGCATCTTAGAAATCTGAAGAAATATTACTTCTTCACACTTGGAATTGGACAGATTTCTCCTAGAGAGCATCTGCAACGATTGTGTAATTCTTACAAGAAGAGAAGACTCAGAATAGTGTGCTTGAAACATCATTGAGATGCTCAAGGAGAAATGAAGTGTGAAAGTCAGCACAAGACCGGGTATTTGCAATGCACCTGTACAGTCTTGCCATGGTAAGGATATGTATCGGTTTGTTTTGTGAGGCTTCATAGAATGAAATGGATACCATGGTGTTGATAGTGCTAAATAACTTGTAAAAAGCAGCATTTGCTGTCCTAGTTCAAACAGGTCATTATTATCCATGAACAAATATGAAGCTGACAATTAGTGACTGCTAAGCTTCCTTTTAGTTTTCTCTTTGCCTGAGTCCTAAAGACACTACATTACCAGAGCAGAAAATGGAGTCTTGGGGATTGTTTTAACCGCTGAGGACTCTCTCCCTTAACTTACTTCGTCCTTTATCAGACACAGCTGATTAGATAGGAAGGCGTGCTGGCTGGCGCCTTCCCATCCCACTTGTTTTTGTACCTTTCTGCTGTGTAGTGCTGGGTCATGTTCCTATTCATTTTTCATGACCTTTCCTCATTACACCCTTTTTAATTGCAGCTTGTTTCTGTGACCTTGAAGTCCTACAGGCCAATCCAAAAGATCAGGCACTGTGTTTTTAAGTTACCTTCTGAAAAGGTTGAAAACACAGGGACATTTTTGTGCAAAGTTTATGTGTACGTGTAACTTTTACTCTTTTTTATCATGTAATATTTGGCTCAGTGCCCTAGACTATTTTTGGAGCCTGTTAGCAACTTTATGTATTCTTGTTGAATGAACTGAATGACTCTTTTTTACAAATGTCTTATATTTGGTATAAATGTGGCTGTTTCAGAAAAAAGTGGATAATCAACTGATATGTGTAAATATCCATCTTTAATTCACAGGTTTTCATTCCCACTGCTTTGATGCTTGTTTCTATACTGACTTTGTGTTTCTGCCTCTCTAAAAATCATGCAGTCGTAGAAGCTTTGAACTCACACCTGTTTATTGCAGTCCTGTACAAATCAGATCATGTGTTGAATTTATGCTGTAGGCAATAAACTGAATTAAAAATATACCTATATACCTTTTGATGTGCTTTGACATATATAGATATCCTTAAATAGATACTTTATTTTGATTGTTGAATTTGTTTTATTCACAAGTTCCCTATGCAAATTTTCAGTTGATACTCAAGTAGTTTAAAAGGAATTGCAATCCTTTATTGATGGGAAGGAATGACTAATAATCCATTTTCTCATCTAAAACCATCTTCCTATCAGGTTCATAGCTAAAAAGAGAACATGTAGAAATTGAACTCTATGTTTTGAAAAAACATGAAGTATATCTACCCATGTGAGAATAAAGAACATATTGTTATACATCTGTTCTCCTGTATTTGTGATGGGAGGCACTTCTGGCCAGGAGTTGTGTAACCTAATTTGCATGACACTGAGCCTGAGTTAACATATCTTGCTTCTCAGCATACCCTTAATGCTGGAGCATGGCTCCTGGATCAGAGCTTTTTTAGTCCTGGTGAGCTGGGTGGACTGGATAGTCAATTTTCTGTACACTGTCATGTCAACATGCATTTAATGGTCCCTGAAAGGGACTGAGAGCTGAGGTATGAGCATTCTGCGTGGAGACAGTACAAACCTTATAAGAGCATTGTCTTTAGGTTACAATTTTTAGTGTTGGAGAATACAGTGAGGTATAACTTTTAGGGGTCTGATGCTTGGATGCATTGGGTTCTTACAGCTCTTCTTGAGGTGGAAGATACAAAAGAAAATTAGAAGATGGGCGATCTGGATTCATCCAGATGCTTTCATTTGGTTGTAAGTTGCCTTACCACAGGTATTTAAATCTGTCAGTTCTGATGTTGATGTATTTTATTATGAAATCCTATACTAAATGCAGAAACAGATGCAACTTTGATGTAAATGGGAGGATTCTTGGGGCTAAATGTCCTATTTTTCTGGTATCTATGCCTCAGAGGTGAATTAAACTCCTTTGTATTTCACCACTTTTGTATCTTCTCTTGGTTGACTATTTCATCTGCAGAATGAAAGTTGCCAGGGTGTTTCAATACCTTTTTTATGCAGTTTCAGTTCTTTGGAGTCATTGACTGCTGCTGGAAGTCAGAACAGCCTTGGGACTGAAGTATAAGGAGAGAAGTCACAATGTACAGGGATGCAAGCATCATTTTATTCTGTGTAGCTCCACTTTCTAATGGCAACAATAGTTTGAATCATAAAAACACGAATAGGAGAGTACCTATTTGTAAAATTCCTTTGAATAAAACCTTGCTGCTTGCTACATAAGGTAGGGTGTTTTTTTTTTCCCCCAAAATTAATTCAGGTGTATTTGAGAGGCAGAACTTTCATTTAGAAACATGCTACAGCATAATTTAAAATATCACTTCTATTAACTGTAGTTTTACTTTCATGTGGTGGTTGCAAAGTAGTGCTTCTTTTCTAGAAGGACGTTGTTTCTTCTTGTTATTAAACACAAAGCAAATGAGTGCAACTTTCTGACACTAATAACTAGTGCTGAGAGAAGCATTTTATTGTGGTAAATTACTTTGGAATGAAACATGCTTTTAAAGTTTCTTGGAGGATTCACTCTAAGAGGAAATGCAGCTGCAGTCAGACTTAACATTTGTGCCTGTTAGCTTTTACACTGCTGAATTGTTTAATATTAGTATATTGTATATATCAACTTTCTTAACGTAACATTGGCTCTTATTACAGTACATGTGTTAAGTACCTGCAGGCCCCAAAAGATTCAGTTTCACTGACTCAGGAAGTTTGTTATGGCAGTAGCAAAACAAACTTTTTTCTTATAGTTAAAGTTCAACTATTAAATTACAGGATTAATTTTGGAGAGAACTTTGGGTTAATAATAACATTCAACTACTGAAGTTAGGGAGAAGTTTTGTCATCTATTTCAGCTGAAACGTAGCAAGTCCCTTGTCAACAGCTTTTGAAAATCTCTCTGAAAAGTTGAAAAAATAGTTATTTAAAAGAAACGGAATCTCGTGTTCTGTCAACCTTTCATTGATTCCTTTGCAACTTGAAAAACCTATTGAGCCTGACTAACAACATCAACAAAAAAATCGGTTCATTAAGTTCAAGATCTTCCACTGACTCCCTTAGGCACCGATGCAGGCTCCTACTTATTAAGCATGCAAAGAACACATGATTTGTGTTTAGAAAGTTGGGGGATGTTTTGTAAGTAATTACAGGAATCTGATAAAACTATAATTTTTCTAGCAGGAGGTCTCACTTTTTGAAGTGTTGGAGAACTAATGAGAATTCACATTTGATAAACGTTATTCTTCCATTTTGCGAAAAAGAACACGTAACATGTACTTCTTCCTTTAATTTTGCTTAAACCATATGATTCAGTGTAAGTGAAGTTTATGCAGAAGCAAGAGATAATATTTGTTTTAGAGAGATGAAAGCTTAATTCTTTGTAATGACATTATAGGAAGCTGAAAAATGAGTAATCACCTACTGGTTATGATGCTGCCCAATAGTAACCAGTGTACCAAGGGGTAATCCAAACAAAGCCTTCCTCATCATTGCTGGAAACAGTTCCCATTGTTCTTGTTCTGGCTGCTTCTGATGTTATAATAATGGGCACTAATTCTTTTTGTGCTGCATGTTTCTGAGTCCCACATTTGTGAAACAGACTGAAAAGTAATAAAGTCAGAAGTAGTTTAGAGTGTTTTCTAACCAATCCTTGAGCATGGCTTAACAAATCTCCTTGTCTAATCTTTGAAGAATTAAAACTGTGCTTAGTCTCTGCAGAAGACATAAATGTACAAGCCTAAGAAAAGTGGGCTGGACATTTACAACAGTGAGACTTGAGAGTGATTTCCCTTGAGTGGTCTTTATGCATATGATTTATTTATTCTGCTCATAAACAGACTGATTTTGCATCTTAACAGTCAACATGAAAATGTATTTTATTATGCAAAAAAAAAAAAAACCAAACAAAACACGAATTTATTTCCAGTCAGATTTTAACATTTTGTTCAAAAATTTTTTTTTAAATGTTTTGGGTTTGTTTTTTTAAATGAAGGGGTTGCTGAAACCCAACCAATCAGGGGTGTTTCCTTCTGTCTACAACATTGTAAATAAGCTGTTGATGGGCACCTCTGATTCACTGTCTGCGTTAGAACTTGTGCTTTGGTTCTTTGGTACAATTGATGCTATTGTATTTTATCTAAAATAGAATAATTTATGCAGGAAGTTATTGGTGTAGTTAATGCTTTTGCACTTTCTCTAAAACAGAATAATTTCTACAAGAAGGATTGTTGCTTTTTTTCTTTTTAATAAGTACTGCAGAATATAAGAATCTCCTGTAGGAGACTAAGGAATCAAGAGTGCCGTTCGATTTAAATATGTGCTTTAAGGAATGCACAGAGGTATTTACCCTAATTCCCAAATATTTTGGCTGTGCATTTGAGATCTAAGGTGGAAGGTGAACAGCCCCACTTTGCTTTCATTTTTTAAAATTTGATCTTGTGAATTTAATCACTCAGAATGTGGCCCATTTCAACACTTGTCTCCCATTCCTCTTCTTCTCCCTCCTTTCTTCCTTCTCTCTCCTTTTCTTCATGTTTTTCTTCCTATTCAGCAAATACAGACCAAGCACACAAATATTTTCAGTTAAATTTTTGGTTTTCCAGCATTTGTACTCAGCTGTAAAATTATAACGTGAAGCTATCCAGCAACATTTATGAGACTAATATATGTATCCTTACAAAATAGTTATATTGCTTTCATAAGGACATTATATGGGGGCAGTTGCCTGTCTCTTCTATTACTTAATTTGTATGTTGCTTTATGTTATTTTTTAATCGATTTCCACAAGTAAAAACTGTCACTGGTACACCATGTAAATCATCTATTTTTCAGATTTTAGGCAGTTAAATATTTAATTAATGTATTGAAATGGATTAAACTAATAACATAAAACCCTTGTTTGCTTTCCAGTATTAGATGCTTAATTGTTAATTTGGCAGATAGGACAGGTAAGGGAGGGTATTTCCTGATGGTTGACAATTCATTGAGTTGAGTGCCAACAGCAAATCTAAAATCTCTTAACTGCTATTAATTAATCACCAGGAAATACCCGGCTCGGGTGGAGTAGGGTCATTATGCTTCTATTCCATGTAGAACTGTGGCAGATGAAAAAAAATCAAAATAATATACAAAGTGGATCATACAAAGCTAGTAGAGAAACCTGACTGCATATTTGCTGTAGTTATATAGTAACACAAATACATCCTAACAGATTTCCTATTCACAAGCAGAGCTCTGAGACCCCAAATCAGAACCTCAAGGTGCCTTTAGGTTTAGAACCACAATGGGTATAACCAGTATATATTTTACAATGGGGTAGCATTTTCTGAACTGCACAAGTGAACAATTAAAATGTCTCCTGAATACTGCCTTCTAACCCATCCTCTTTACAGATTCCATTTTATATCAAATTTGAGAAGCATTTTACATGTTAATACTTCAAAGCAAATGTATCTATTCACACAGGGTAAAATTAGGTTTCAGAAATTTTTGCCACTATATCAGGGTTGCTAAAGTATGTCTACGAGTTTTCTTCTGATATTTTAGGTTATGGTCTACAGTTGCTGATATATTACTGCAAATTGTGTTGCTAAAAATGATGAAAGTATAGATAGACCTTGATAGCAAATCATGTCTATTTATGATAACATTATCTTCCAATATATCAAAGGAAAAGGGAGGGGAAAAAAGATTTTTTTTTATTTTTTTTCCCCTCCAACACTCTCTCTACCAAGAACTCCATATAATCATTAAACAAGAGAAATCTTATTTTTTATTAAAATAGACTCCTTAGTCGAAGGCATGAAGAAGATGTGATTTAAGAGACTTTATGATGCAAAGATAGGAGAGATGTGTTACCTTTTTTATTCTGCTTGTACAAGTCCAAATGAGAGGAGAACTAAACACAGAGAACTAGTTTTAGATTCCTTATAATAATAGAGTGATAGAATAGTTAGAGTTGGAAAAAAACTTAAGATCATCTAGTTCCAGCCCCCGTGTCATGGGCAGGGACACCTCATCCTAGACCGTGTCACCAAAGGCTCTGTCCAACCTGGCCTTGAACACTGCCAGGGGTGCCACGGTCTAGGGTGTGGTGTCCCTGGCTATGGCAGGGAGTTGGAACTAGATTATTTTAAGGTCCTTTTCAGCCCTAGGTATTCTATTATTCTGTGATTCAACCAAATGCATGTGCAGATAGGAAAGTTATTTTAGGCGGTGGTACAGGAGGTGGAGACACAAATGGGATGGAGAAAGAAAGGGGGAACTGTAGGAAGTGTTCAGCAAAATAGTTCATTTCCTTATATTTATGAAATGAGTGAGTTCCCACACATTATTTTTGACCGGAATTGTGTTATGTTTTTTGAAGAACCCTTGAGAATCAGCTGATACTAGGGATAGATAACTCATTGAGCCATTGGAACCTAGCATTTTTTTAAATAGAATAATTCAGATTTGTTTTTTCAAGGGTGAGGTGTCTGAGCAAAATTTTACCATGTTTAGGAAGAAAAGGAATTGTAATGTATCTTTAAGAACCTGAAGAGTGTTACTGTTACTCAATGGCTAGTTGCTTAAATTTAAACAGTGTTTCCGTGGGACAGGAAAGAACTACTGCTAAGAAACAATGTAGATCTTATGATTGTGAGCTTTTCAGTGATCACCCTAATAATTTACATACTTTCATAACAGAATAAGATATCATGTACTTACAACTGAATTATGGATACTATTGCATAGACTATATACAATGTCTTTCAAGCTTATTGTTTAGATGCTGTTTAAATATGCAGCTCAAATCCCACTATCACTGAAGTGAGTGATACAACTTCAAAGACAACAAGAATACACCCTCTTTATCTGACCTAGTAGAGATACAATGGGACAATGAATACAAGAACAAATTTGTTTCCTCAGATGTAAACTTAAGGATAAGATAACAATGTATTTTGTTGTTCCGTTTTCCCTGTGGGACACACCTAGTAAATATTATAGTATATTCTTTAATGAAGATTAAATTGCAAATGTTGTTTGTAACCCATTAATTTTTAGGGGATATCTTTCTAACTAGTTGTCTAAATTAAGTTTTGGTGAAAAGCTAATATTATAACGCAGAGCTACTGATATCTTAGCCCTATCCAAAATCTTAGAATCACCAGTGATTAATATTAATGCCATTTCTAGGTAATCTCTTACTTTATGGTAGACATGTTTAGGCATTCAGATGTGCAGACAAAAAAGAATCTTAAATGGGCTGATACTAATTGCAGTACATTCTTAATGAGGAAAATCGGCCAAGTATTTTACATTTGGTCTCTCTTACGAACACAGTCATCTCCTAGAAAATGCAGGGAGAGTTCACCTGAGTACTACTGGAGATTAACAATAATTAATCATTTAACTAAACTAAAGGCAAATTATTAGTATAATTTGCCTTTATTTGTAATATATAATAATTATATAATATATGACTTGCCAAATTGTGGGATGCATTAGAGAAAAATGTCCTTTTAGTTTCTTGTAGGTGGGATTATTTATTTATTTTTTAATGTTTCCTTATTCAAAGTTGCTTTGGAACTAGTCAGAATAGCATGCTATCCACTTATGATTTGCTTCCATTTTATTTGATTGCATCTATGCAGGGTAAAATAAGGATACTTTCCTTAATACATAGTGGTCAGATACCCTGACAATGCCCTTAAGAACTATTCTATTGGATTTGTGCAGCTTGTAAGAAAATAAATTTCCTTACAAACTGAAATGAAATAGGACTTAACTTACTCAGCCAGTAAGACCTATGTATTTCTTTTGAAAAATAAGTGTATGTATAACAAAAAATAATAAATAAAATAAGAACACATGATCAGTGTTTCTGCAAATAGGTAAGAAGATGCATGTTTTAGAAGCCCGTGACAAAGCTGGACTACTGTTTCACACAGCAAGAAGTGGAGCACTGGCAAATTACAAATGATGCACTTGACTATGGCTTGATAAAATCCAGTTTGAACCCTGTGAGACTTTGAGGATAGAAATAGTATACAGAAATATATGCTTTGTAACTTAGCCAGCACAATACCCGGAGCTACCATTATAGGAATAATAGTTCTCGCTGTGAGACAATAAGCAAGAAAAGATTCTAATATTGCAGAATTCTTACAGATTCTTACAGAATCCTATGGTTATCTTAGCATTTTATTCCATTGTTGCGAACAGAAGCATACTAGAAAATTAGATAACATATGGATTTTATTTATTTTACCCTTTGTAATACTGTTGAGTCTGTACCTGATTCGGTTTGAAAATATAAATTGTTTTTTTTATGTTATTTCAGTTTTAATTTTAAATACTTCTTTCATTACTCTGCCTTTTAAAATGATTTTCAATTCAACTTTCTTTATCATCTGCTATTGATAACTTCTTTGAAGAAACTCTGCTTGCTTTAGAAACAATGGCAATTTTCTGGTATTAATTCTGAGTTTTAAACAAAACCAAACAGTAGCCTTTTTGCTGCCTAAATATTATCAGTATACTTATTGTATGCAGTAGAGAAAGCATCAGGCTTAATTTGGAGCTATATTCTGCAGGATTATGGGTATGCATATGTGCATCAAACTTAATCCTACTGGAAACAAACAAACAAACAGAAGCAAGTCTTTGCATCTTTGCATCAGTCTGTACAGCTTAAAGTATAAATTCACATTGACATTCCTGAGAAGATAGACTGTTTAGATTTTCCTTCCCTTTTAATTTTAGCTAAACACGTAAGGTCTATACTGAATATTGGACTAGTTTTGCTGAAGAAAAAAGTCCTCAAAGTAAACTCTAGACATAAGGATAATTTACCATAAAATACATGTATCTTGAAGAATGGTTAGGATGAAAGTTTTATGTAAGTGGGCTGTAAAAATCAATCGGCAATCAATCTTATTTCCCCATACGAAACATATTCCTTTTACTCAAGTAGAGACATGCTAGCTACTGTAAAAGCTGAAAATGAAAGGAAGAAATGCTTGAGAGTCTTGATTGTTCTACAAATTCTGTATTTGATCACTTCCATACTTCCTTAATTGAAAATGGAAGTTGCAATAATCATATTTTGCAGGACTCAGATCCTGTTAGTGTATGTTAGACAATGTTAGGAATTATATGACTGATCACATGTCAAAAGCCAGTGGACAAATGTTTAATTTCTGATTCCTAATTAAGTTTAGGTGAGCACTGCACTGGAAGTGAACTGGAAGCTTCTCTGAACCATGGATGTTGTGGAGCTGAACAGGTACAAAAATCTGTCATTTGTGTCAATGTCAATGCATAAACTGCTCTAGTTTCAGCAGCAAAAGTGAGTGGTATGTCAGTTTGAAATTTGAATGACTTCATTTCATGCAGTTCTTCCAGAGTGTTCATTGGGACTTTGTGAGCACAGCCTTGATCCTTTGTTTGACTCTAGAAAAATGTAGCTATTTATTTATGTAACTTTCCTTCCAAGTCCTAAAAAGGCAAAGATGTCATATGATGGGTATATTATTCCAGGGAGAGATACAATTCATGACAATGGAAGACTTGAGTTTTAAATAATGCCTTGAACAGATTCCCCTGCTTCCTCTGTCTTCTCTCACCACAATCCTTTCGTATGCTGATAAATATGTATTTTTAAATGGCAATGAAACTATAACCATCTTGACCATTATTTGGTTTGTTCCTGGCTTTTTTATACGTTAATATCACTTCTTCATCCCAAATCTGATCCTAAAAATTCCCTCCCTGATTTTATTACTGATTCTAATTAACTTATCATTTACTCAGAATGTGAAGACTGATGATCTCAGAAGGGATATATGTCTCATCCTACTGCCCATGTTTTCTTAGTTTTTCAGTTAAGTCATTCTCTGACACTTTTCCTATGGCATTTTCATCACTTTTCTTTCCTCTTTTGACATTTGTTTCCTTGTGGCATTGCCTCATTCAGTACATTACACCCTCTAGGTTCCTTGGCAGCTTCTAGATTAATTTCCTTTTTTTCCTTTATGTAAAGATTTTGTTTAGCCTGTGATATGTTTTCCGTTTTAAGCCGGTTCCTTTCCTGCAATTTCAGTTTTACATTGCTCTTGCAGTGGTATTAACAGATCCCTGTGTCTGCCAGATAGCATACTATTAGGATTTTTTCAGTCACTTTCTGGGATTTTTTTATTCCTCTGTTTCTAGCACTTGTTATTACATCTGGAATTAAATTGTTAAGCTCAACTGCATTTGATTCAGGACATGCATGAGTTTTAAACATACTAAGAGGGTTCATCTAATCAAAACTTATTTTTCAGGTAATTTCCAAAGGAAGGTTTTTTGCACACTCTCTACCCCCATATATGACTGCCCATTCTTCAACTGCTTTTTATAATTTCTTTAATTCATACAAAAAAAAAAAAAAAGCATTGTTTTCCATATTGCTAGAATGTTTAGCATAAGTTATTGTCGAAGAATAATTTTTGAGATTGCCCGAAGTATGTATGGAGCTTGTGCTAACCAAAAGAAGATATATTTCTCACATGAAACTGTTGATCTGTAGAGAATTACTTTGAACTCTACTTTCAGAAAGTCTCTTTTCTCACCCTTGTTATAAGTTACATCTTAGCAATGTAAAGTTTTCGTACTTTATTAGAACTTCACAGAGTCTTCATGTCATTTCAGTGTCAAAGGCATTGGTGATATTAAAGATTATGAAAAAAACATAGCTAACCAGACATTTATGGCAGGAAAATACGTGAAAATGTATCAATATTTGACATTTTGTTGTTGTTATTGTGTAAATACTAGTACTTGAGCAAAATTGCCTCATATTGATAAACTAACTCAAAATAAATATAACTTTAAGAGGAGGCATGTTTAGTCTGTCTTGTTACTAAAACAAAGGGAAACCTGTTTTGTTCAGGACTTCATGTTACAATGGTTTAGTGTCAGTGAATTAAATATGCTTAACGTGTCCTACAGTCTTAAAAGTAACATAACATGTTTCATATTAAGATAATGTAGTTTTCCACTAAAATATCATATATATATATATAAAATTAACACCTTTTCCTTAATTAAGAAGGCTGACAAAGTCAGTAGAATTTATAAGCTAGGCTTAAATTCAAATAATATTGTAAAAAAAAGAAAAAAGCACAACCAAACAGCAAAGAGCTGCACTTCCCTATGGTGGGTATAAACTTATTCTTCTAAATTGGTACTGTAGTAAAATGTCAGTAATGTTCATTTTCTGAGGTGGGTTATGCTGCACACTAAACTGATCTTTACATGAAGCACTGGAATAGATTGCCCAGGGAGGTTGTGAATGCTCCATCCCTGGCAGTGTTCAAGGGCAGGTTGGACAAGGCCTTGGGTGATACGGTTTAGTGTGAGGTGTCCCTGCCCATGGCAGGGGGGTTGAACTTGATGATTTTAAGGTCCTTTCCTACCCTAACTATTCTATGATTCTATTCTATGATTCTATATTGCCTGAATCTTCCAAAGGGAACAGACCCGACCAAGTTTCATGAGTAACTTCTGTCTTGTTTCACAGTCTCATTAGAATTGGAAGGGAACTCTGGAGATAACCTTTAATTTTTTTAAATATTGTATGCATTTCTGCAAATGTGGTGGTTTTTTTTCTATCTTAATTTTTACCTAATTGTGGGACAAGTGAAGTCCAAATGGAAGTCCAAAAGTTGGAGAGAGAAAGATAAATCTTCTTTCTAATTGTAGGCTCAGAATTTAATCCATTAGTGGAGCAATTCTACCTTTTTATGTCTCCATTTCCTCACTCTGAATATGTACTTGACCAGAAGAACCGTGGCTAAAAATAACATTAAATTTGGCCTCTCTACCAGAGTACATCTAAGCTGCCCTGAAGTACATCCGTTAGAAATGTACTAGTTTCAAATTCTTCCTTGCTTTAGCTGGAGTTTGTTAGTTTATAGTTTGTTTGAGTTGGGTATTTTCTTTCATATATATATCTTATCTTCTGCAGTGTTTAATTTACCCTCTATATTTCTGTGTTTGTATATTTCTTTTTTAAGTCTTTCAAAAGGAACTAATGATTTTGTTGCTACAGAAAACAAACTGCAACAACTCTTATGCAACCATCATGTTTGGTTTCACTGTGACTGGTTTTAGCTTTTGTTTTTTCCTTTGTCATTGAGGTTTGACAGTGAGAAGGTGGACTATACAATAAGCTATAACTATGAATCCTGTGGAAAGGCAGGGGTAGTAAAGGATAAAGACAGTATCCTCTCAGGAAGCACCACTTCGTAGGCAAAAAAAAGTTCTCACAGATCAGTATTTGACAAAATTTGTTGTATCTTCAAAAATAGTTTCTAGCAGCAGTAGCACAGTTCTCTTGTTCCTGCATTGGGGTGCATCTTGTCATCTTATGTGCTGATCTCACGTTGACTTCTGTTCATTTTCTTTGTGCATGGCAATGGATTTGCATTGGCAGTACTGAAATTTGCAAGGGGAAGGTCATATACCAACTCCTCCCAGGAATCCAGGGAAAATCTAAAGGATGCATAATTCTTCACAGGTTCTCAGTGTAGGCAGGAAGGTCTTGTCTAGGGTTCACATGAAGCAAAAGTAGGCATGCTCTGAAGAAAGCTAAATAATGAAGACAATTCTGAGAATACGGTACATGAGTTTGTCTCTGTGTTTGTTTGCAATATGTGTAAGCATGAAATAAAAGAGTGAATGAGCACTGTTGTTAAGAAAAGCAAAACTCACTGTGAAATAAGAAAAAAGAACTAAAGAACTAAAACAAGCTAAGAAATAAAGGGTAAGCAGGTACAGAGCTTGGAAAGAAAAGGAAAAAAAATTTATTTAAACATTTTAAAATTTAAAAACAGAGATTTAGAAGTAAATCTGTTTCCTTATTGTTCTGAAGAACCAGAATGTAATTTACACTAATTTACTCCTCTTTGATGCATCTAACTACCAAGTTACAACTCGCAATGATTAATTTTGATGATGGGATATTAATTTTCCTCTAGTTTTGAATTGTCTCTTTTTTTCTTTGCTTATCTTTTATATAGGTCTTCCTCATATAGGCAGTCCAATAAGGATTTAAGGATCTTTATCTATTGTAGGCTTTAGCCTTAAAAAAGTAATGCTGTGAGGAGTATTTCCGGTGTTATTACTGAAACAAATGACCATTTAGAAGATCCAAACAAAAGCCAAGCCACTAAGGTACTGGACATATATAGAAAGTAAGTGCTTCTGCCATACAGTATTTATATTTTGAAGGGACCAAATAGAAAGGAAAATGTTAAGAATTTAAGAATTTCATTCATATTCATTTAAGAATATGGGATGAAGAACAGAGCAGTGAAGTGAGTTGTCTAATGGTTTAGGTTTAAGCTAGGAATAGAATCCAGACTACCTGACTCCCCTGGCAGGGCATTAAAACAATACCTCTAGAAAATAAATTAGAATGAATCGTAGAATGATTAGGACTGGAAAGGACCTTAAGATCATCTAGTTCCAACCCCCCTGCCATGGGCAGGGACACCTTCCACTAGACCAGGTCATGCTCCAAGTCCCGTCCAACCTGGCCTTGAACAATGCCAGGGGTGGAGCAGACACACCTTCTCTGAAATATCTCTTCCAGTGTCTCACCACCCTCACAATAAAGAACTTCTTCCTTATATCCAACCTAAATCTCCCCTGTTTAAGTCTGAAACAATTACCCCTGTCATTACAGTCCCTAATGAAGGGTCCCTCTCTGGCATCCTTGTAGGCCCCCTTCAGATACTGGAAGGCTGATATTTTAATATGTTTCCTTTATTAAAAATAGACTTTCTACTATATTTTTTCCTGGTTCTAGTTAAACCATATAAAAACTAATTACTTGCAATGAAACCACATAGGTAGCATTTGTAAAAGAGAAACATATCTATATTTGCAGTATAGGAGGGATAGATAGAACCACTAATCATGTTAATATTTTCTTCATAACTCTTCTTATACAATTACATTTTCTGCTGCTTGTAACTTCATAAAACTTTGATTTGGGGGATTTATTTTCCCTTTTAGATGTCTGTTTCAGTCTGAGGTTTTATTAAAAGCACGTAGCCAAAATGAGTTAAACATTTCCAAAGACCTGGGAGCTGGTGCTGAATATCAGAAGAATTTCAAATATCCCTAGTCAGTCTGAAATCTCTTCAGAGATTATTATTAGTATTGATGAAAAGGTAGGTGGTTTTTATTTGGTTGGTTGTTTTCAGATTTGTTTGGTATTGGTTGTTTTTGTTGTTGTATTTGGGTTTTTTGTTTGTTTTGTTTTGTTGGGGTTTTTTATTTGTTTGTTTTTTATTTGGGTTTTTTTTAATTTTCACAGTTCAATGAGGTTTTACCTGTAGTCTGTTCCAGTAAAAGCCCAAACTCTGTTTTCACTGTGTTTTGACAATTGCTTTCTTTTGTAGTGTATCCAACCTGAAACATTATTACTATTTTAGATTTCCATTATGGTTATACACATAGCCCTCAGTCAACTTGTGAGTGTGCTGTGCTGAATGTAATACAAGCACCAACAGTCAGTATCTGCTGCAAAGACTCATAAAATTCTGAAAGTATATCCTAAGCCCTCTTAAAAATCCAGGCCTTTCAGTGGCAACTCAGAGAGAGATCCCCTAGATGATGATAACTAAATTAATTTCAATGTCATTAAAAAAATTCAAAGTAGTTCAGCTATTCCCATTGTTCTGAGTTTTTCAAGTGGTGCTAAGAGACCTCATGTATTCTGTATTAATTTCTTTAAGTAGTGTATTTATGGCAGTGGTGATCGAAACTTCAGCGTTCATGTATGGTGTTCCATGTTAGATTCACTTCTTTATATTTATATATAAACTGAAGAAATATATAACTGAAGAAATCAAAACAGCCAGGTAAACAATATCTTATAGTGTCAAGGACCGAATTGCAATGCATTATGATGATGATTAAGTTCTTAATCTGAAGTAAATCAGATAACTGCGCTGGAGCTACACTGACCCAAACTGCAAATGTTTTGGTGATTTTCATAAATTATGCCCTGGTTTCCAGGCACTTCTGGTCTGAGTTTTATATATTGAAGCCTAACCAGCAAGTTTTGGCTGTTCTGAGAGATGGTGTCATAAAGCCTTGTCACTCACAAAACATCTTACACTGAGAGGTGAAATGCGTTGACTGAAGTATATAGCACAGTCTGTAAGACATTTATTAGAGATATAGGCTCTGCTCTCTCTGCCATTATGAAATAGAAGTATTCATACATTTATATATTCGTACATACATATATATTTATATATTCATACATACATATATTCTTTCAATGATTTTTGCAAACTGGAACAGATTCAACAGGCAAAATTTACACTTACTTAAGGAATAATATTCTGAGAGCTCTGTACATTTCTTGTAAGTGGAAAATACCTTAAGACTTAATCAAAGTATTAAAGATTATAGCAGAAAGAAATGGGTTTGTTGCTAGAAAAGTTGAGTCATCTGTGGTCAGAGATAGAGATTTCAGTAGAGAGAAGCTTTTATGTATCTGACTTTCTTTATAAAAGTTGTATTATGAATCTGTTACAACACTAGCTGTAAACATCAGGATTATACATAAAAGATTAAAACATGTAACTGAATTGTAAATTTAAAATTATGAGAGAAGAGTAAGAATTGAACGTTTTTAATTTTTTTTAAACTGATGCATATATTGGCAATATTTTATAAATATGCATGTTTGATAATCGCAGAATAGTTAGGGTTGGAAAGAACCTTAAGATCATCTAGTTCCAACAGCCCTGCCATGGGCAGGGGCATCACACACTAAGCCATGTTACCCAAGACTCCCTCCAACCTGGACTTTAATACTGCCAGGAATGGAGCATTCACGACATCCTTGGGCAACATGTTCCAGTGCCTCACCACCCTCAGGGTAAGGAGCTTCTTCCTTATATATAACCGGCACTTCCCCTGTTTAAACCCATCCCCCTTGTTCTGTTGCTACAGTTCCTAATGAAGAGTCCCTCTCCAGCATTCTTGTAGGCCCCCTTCAGATACTGGAAGGCTGCTATGAGGTCTCCACGCAGCCTTCTCTTCTCCAGGCTGAACAGCCCCAACTTTTTCAGCCTGCATTTGTACAGGAGGTGCTCCAGCCCCCTTATCATCCTTGTGGCCTAATCTGGACTTGCTCCAACATCTCCATGTCCTTCTTATGTTGAGGACATTAGAACTGCACACAGTACTCCAAGTGGGGTCTCACGAGAGCAGAGTAGAGGGGCAGGTTCACCTCCTTCAACCTGCTGGTCACGCTTCTTTTGAAGCAGCTCAGGATACAGTTGGCTTTCTGGGCTGCGAGAGCACACTGCCGGCTCCTTCTCCTCCACAGGGCTGCTCCGAATCTCTTCTATGCCCAACCTGTAGCTGTGGGTGGGATTGATCTGACCCAGGTGTAGGACCTTGCACTTGTCATGGTTAAACTTCATGAGGTTGGAATCAGCCCATGTCACAAGTGTGTCGAGGTCCCTCTGGATGGCATTCCTTCCCTCCAGCATATCAACTGAACCACACAGCTTGTGTCATCGGCAAACTTGCTGAGGGCACACTCAATCCCACTGTCCATGTCATCGACAAAGATGTTAAACAAGATCGGTCCCAACACTGACCCCTGAGGGACACCACACATTAGTGGTCTCCAGCTGAATATTAAGCCATTGACCACAATTCTTTGCATGAGGGCATCCAGCCAATTCTTTATCCACTGAGTGGTCCATCCATCAAATTGATGTCTCTCCAAATTAGAGACAAGGATGTCATGTGGGACAGTGTCGAACGCTCTACACAAATCCAGGTAGATGACATCAACTGCTCTACCCCTCTCCATCAGTTCTGTAGCCCCATCATAGAAGGCCACCAAATTGGTCAGCAGGATTTCCCCTTAGTGAAGCCATGCTGGCTGTCACCAATCACCTTGTTGATTTTCATGTGCCTTAGCATGCCTTCCAGGAGAATCTGCTCCAAGATTTTGCCAGGTATAGAGGTGAGACGGACTGGACTGTAATTCCTCGGGTCATCCATTTTCCCCTTCTTGAAAATGGGGTTATATTTCCCTTTTTCCAGTCATTGGGAATTTCACCTGACTGCCGTGATTTTTTAAATATGGTGAATGGTGGCTCAGCAACTTCATTCAGCAGCTCCTTCAGGACCCGTGGATGGATTTTGTCAGGACCCATGGACTTGTGCACATTCGGGCTCTTAAGATGATCTCAAACCTGATACTCTCCTACAATGAGCCTAAGGTCTTCATTCTCACAGTCTTTGCTTCTACCTTCCAAGACTTGGGTGGTGCGGTCAGAGCACTTGCTGGTGAAGACTGAAGCAAAGAAGTAATTGAGAATCTCAGCCTTCTCCAAACCCAGGGAAGCCAGTTCTCCTAACAACATCCAGAGAGGGCCCACATTATCCCTAGTCTGTCTTTTGTTTTTACACATCTGTTGTAGTTTAAGCGCAGCTGGTAACTCAACCACGCAGCCGCTCGCTCACTCCCCCCCTCCTTCTTCCTCCCCTCATTCAGAGGGAGATGGGGAGTCGAATTGAAAGAATGTAACTCCCATGGGTTGAGATAAGAACAGTCCAGTAACTAAGGTATAACACAAAACCACTACTGCTACCACCAATAATAATAATGCTAAGGGAAATAACAAGGGAAGGGAATACAACCATTCACCACCCACTGACTGGTACCCAGCCTGACCTGAGCAACGATCTAGCCCTTCGGGGTAACTGCCCCCAGTTTATATACTGGGAAAAATGTGCTGTGGTATGGAATGCCCCTTTGGCTAGTTTGGGTCAGGTGTCCTGTCTTTGCCTCCCTCTGACTTCCCCTCTTCCCTGGCAGAGCATGAGGCTGAAAAAGTCCTTGGTCAGAGTAAGCATTACTTAGCAGCAACTAAAAACATTGGGCTTATCAGTGTTGTTCCCAGGCTGAAAGTCAAAACCACAACACTGCACCAGCTACTAAGGAGAAAAATGACTGCTACTGCTGAACCTAGGAAACTATCTACCCCTTATTCCATACCATTCGTTTCATGCTCAGATCCCACATTTTTCGATATACTATCACTGTTGTCTCATATATATATACATATACATATATATATATATCCACACACGCACAAAGAGAGAGATACCATTCCTTAGTGCATGGACTAATCCCTATAAAGCTGCTGAGTTCATCTGGTCTGTGATGTCAGGCTCCATCTCTGGTAATAGTCTTTCGGAGCAGAAGAGATGGTGTGCAGTGTTTGCAGTGCTGGATTATTCCCTGCTGATGACACTGTAGAACTTGTCTGGATGCTGCTGACCTCTTCTGGTTTTGTCAAAGTTCATTCTTTGTTGGGATGATGGTCGGAGGGAAGTCAGGGCCTGTCACTCGTGACCTGAAGACATCTAGTTGGTGGGTTATAAAAGTGCTACATAGCAGGCAACAACATATACTTGAGTTCATTGTCTGCTTTCCCCTAAAATCAAATCCCCTTGAGGTACTCATCAGACTTCCCCATCTTCCGTATTAACCACCAAGTATATCCAGGTCCCTAAGCAAAAACAGTCCCATGAGTGGGTTTCCCTTTACTTGAAGCAGGAATAACCCAGACTGTCTTCCCCAGCAAATTCCTTATGTACACCACAGGAACTTTATCCCCTTCTACGGTATGTAAAAGTTCTCACTGGGATGGGCCAGCCCTGTTGGCAGGTCCTCTGGTATTAACAGCCAGGTTAATATTATCCAGGTTATTATTATTGGTAAATATGTATCCCAATGTTTGAAAATCCCACCACCCATTGCTTTCAGTGTAGTTTTTAACAGCCCATTGTACCGTTTGATTTTCCCAGAGGCATGATAGGGGATGTGATATACCCACTCAGGCCATATTCTTTGGCCCAAGTGTCTATAAGGGTGTTCTGGAAATGAGTCCCATTGTCTGACTTAGTTCTCTCTGGGGTGCTTGATCATGAGCCCATCTGTATGTTGCATCTCTGCCCTGATGGCCTGTAGCGTCATGGGCCCACCGGGCCAAAAGTAATTCACCCTTACGTTGCCAATATATGTCCATCTGAGCCACTTCAATCTTAGCAGCTTTATCCACTTGTTGGTTGTTCTGGTCCTCCTCAGTGGCCTGACATTTGGGTGCATGAGCATCCACATGTTGTACCTTCACCACCAGGTTCTGCACCTAGGCAGTGGTATCTTGCCACAGTGCAGCAGCCCAGATGGGTTTAACTCTGCATTGCCTCTGCATTGCCAGTTGCTCTGCTTCCGTTCCTGCAACCACCCCCACAGGGCATTTGCCACCATCCGTGAGTCAGTATAGAAATAAAGTACTGGCCATTTTTCTCATTCAGCAATGTCCAAGGCCAGCTGGATGGTTTTCACCTCGGCAAACTGACTCATTCTGACTTGGCAAACTCACAAGCTCCGCAACTTCTCATCAGGGACTCCATACAGCTGCCTTCCATCTCAGATGCTTTCCCACAGTACAGCAGGACCCATCAGTAAACAAGGCATATTGCATTTCACTTTCTGACAGTTCATTATATGGTGGGGCCTTTTCAGCACACATCACCCCCTCCTCTGGTGACATTCCAAAATCTTTGCCCTCTGGCCAGTCCATGATCACTTCTAGAATTCCTGGACAACTGGGATTTCCCATTCAAGCTCGTTGTGTAATTAGCGCAGCCCACTTACTCCATGTAGCGTCGGTTGCATGATGTGTAGAGGAGACCCTGCCTTTGAACATCCAGGTGCCAGGAGGATCTGTGCTTCAGTGCCAATCACTTCTGAAGCAACTCAAACCCCTTCATAGGCTGCCAGTATCTCTTTCTCAGTTGGGGTATAACTGGCCTCAGATCCTTTTTATCCCCAACTCCAAAAGCTGAGGGGTCGACCTCGAGTCTCCCCTGGGGGTTTCTGTCAAAGGCTCCAGGTAGGACTATTCTCCCTGGATGTGGTGAAGAGCATGTTTTTTACAACTGGCCCAATCTGAACTGATCCAAGGGCTACAGCATGAACTATCTCTCATTTAATTTGCTCAAATGCTTGTTATTGCTCAGGGCCCATTTAAAATCATTCTTCTTCCCAGTCACATGATAGAGAGGGCTTACAATCGAACTGTAATTTGGGATGAGCATTCTCCAGAACCCCACTGCACCCAAGAAAGCTTGTGTTTCTTTCTTATTAGTTGGTGGAGACATTGCTGTTATCTTGTTGATCACATCTGTGGGGATCTGGTAACGTCCATTTTACCATTTTATTCCACAAAATTGAATCTCCTGTGCAGGTCCCTTGACCCTACTCCTTTTTATGGCAAAACCGGCTTTCAGCAGGATTTGGATTATTTTCTTCACTTTCTCAAAGACTTCTTCTGCTGTATCGCCCCACACGATAATGTCATCAATTTATTGCAGGTGTTCTGGAGCTTGCCCCTCCTCCAGTGCAGTCTGGATCAGTCCATGGCAGATAGTAGGCTGTGTTTCTGTCCTGGGTTTAGCAGCAGCATCATTTTTTCTCCTTCTTGGTAGCTGGTGCAGTGCTGTGTTTTGGCTTTCGGGCTGGGAACAAAGCTGATAAAAATGATGTTTTGGTTTGGCCAGGGACTTTGTGAGCCTCATACTCTGCCAGAGAGGAGTGGAAGGCGGGAGGAGGCAGAGACAGGACACCTGACCCAAACTGACCAAGGAGGTATTCAATACCACAGCACGTCATGCCCAGGGGGGAACTGGGAGTGGCCGGAAGGACAGGGGGGTCGGCCGGGTCGGACTCATGGTTCGGCGCGTGGTATTGTGCTCCTTTCCCTTGCTATTTTCTCTTATCATTGTTGTTGGTGGTGGTAGCGGTGGTGATTCGTATTGTACACTAGTTGCTAGACTGTTCTTATCTCAGCCTGTGGGAGTTGCATTCTTTCGATTCTCCTCCCCATCCCTCTGGGAGCGGGAAAGGGGGGAGCCCCTGGGGAAGGGGGGGGGGACTAACGTGGGCCTCGATTGCTTCCAGCCTGGCACCACTCACTGGGAGTAAGTGCACAAGTTGTCTGGCTGGGGTTAAACCACGACAGTTTCCACCCCTGAGGCAGTTGGTTCCAAGTGAACTGGACGCCTCTCCAAGTAAAAGCAAAGTATGTCCTGCACTCTGCCTGCCAAAGGAATTGAGAAAAATACATTGGCCAATATCAATCGTGGCGTACCACTTGGCTGCCTTTGAGTCCGGTTCATACTGAAGTTCTAGCATGTCCAGTACAGCAGCACTCAATGGTGGTGTGACTTCATTCAGGCCACAATAGTCTATTGTTAGTCTCCTCTCTCTGTTAGAGTTTCATATTGGCCATATGGGGCTATTAAAGGGTGAGCGGGTCCTGCTGATCACTCCTTGACTCTCCAGTCTACGGATCAGTTTATGGATGGGATTCAGGGAGTCTTGGTTGGTGCAATATTGCCACTGTTGCAGGGTTGTGGTCATGAATGGCACTTGCTGTTCTTTGACCTTCAGCAACCCCACAACAGAAGGATACTCTGAGAGACCAGGCAAAGTGAACAGCTGCTTAATTTTCTCTGTCTCCAAAGCAGCAATACCAAAAGCCCATTGGTACCCTTTTGGGTCTTTGAAGTACCCTCTCCTGAGGTAGTCTATGCCAAGGATGTATGGAGCCTTTGGACCAGTCACAATGGCGTGTTTTTGTCACTTTCTCCCAGTCAGCTGGGATTGTGATTTCAGCCTCCAGTGCAGTCAACTCTTGGGATCCTGCTGTCACCCTAGAAATAGAAATGACTTCCACCCCTTGACAGCTTGATGTCATCAGGGTACACTGGGCACCGATATCTACTAGAGCCTTATACTTCTGTGGAACTGATGTGCCAGGCCATCTGATCCACTCAGTCCAGTAAATCCAATTATCCCATACCTTCACCTGGCTGGAGGCAGGGCCCATCTAATATTCATCACAACACTGGTCACTTACGTCTTGTAGACAGGGATTAGTCTTCTTTATCACAGGAGCTGAAGTAAACTCAGCTCTTCCACTCCATCTGGGAACCTGCTCAACTGAAGCCTTTCATCCTTGACCTTTGTTCTCCAATTCACACACTTGTTCCTCCAGATCTGAGGTAGGTTTTCCGTCCCACTTTCTCATGTCTTGTCCGTGATCCTGCAGGTAAAAACCATAGGGTGGCCTGTACTTCCTATATGTTCTCTCTTGAGCAGTAGGACGCCTTTTGTCAATAGGTGATATGTGGGTTGCTACACATGGGGAGCTGGATAGGTTGTCTCTCAATTGTTTGAACTCCTGGGACAGTTTTTTCACAGCTGAAATGATGGAGAGGTGAGACTGTCTTTGAACTCTGGGAGCTGGTGAGTCATTTAATCCACTGTTGGTGGTACTATGTCATTCCAGGTTATTGCTGCCAATGAGTGGGATGGTGCATTCCGTGTAGATTTCCACCACATGTGTTGCGTACATTTCAATTCATCTGCATCTACGGATGCATTCCCAGCATCCAGCCTGCGATAGGTCGTCTTTACAATGGCTGATTTGCTCAGAGACTGGATGCCTTTCTCTAGCGTGGTCCAGTTGGCCAAACAACTCATACACTTGTATAGAAACTTTTTTTCACAGCTGCCAAGAGCCACCTCCGAAGGCTGAAGGACCATTTCTCTTTTGCAATTGCTTTGTCAATTTCCCCTTCCCTAGCAAGTGATCTCAGCTGCTTAGCTTCCCTACCTTCTAGTTTGTGACCGTCGGCCCCATTGTCCCAGCATCGGAGCAACCAGGTGATGATGTGCTCGCCTGGTCTACAGTTAAAATCTATTTGCAGATTCCACATCTTGCTTGAGGTCTGGGGTTGAGAAGTCACCGCTTCTTCTTCTGATTCATGTAATAATAACTCTTGATCAGATGCTGTCCTGTGTAGTAAGTACATTGGTTCTTCATCTTTCTTCACTGTACAGGTTGCTTATTGTGCCGCATTTTTGCTTTTCCCCTTGCATACAGGGACAACCAATATTGGTACGAATTGGTCCTCTGTTTTAGCTGCAGTGATTATCACTGTGGTTGGAGTGGCTGCAGTATTTGTTATCAGGGTTGGTGCAGCTGCTGTGCCTGGGGTTTGAGTAGCACCAGCAGCTACGCTGTCTGTTGCTGTTGGGGTTTGGGTAGCTGCTCTACTTGTCGCTGGGGTTGGTGTGGTTGCTGTGCTTGGAATTGGATTAGCTGTGTTATCTGTTGTAGTCATTGGTGTAGCTGCTGTACTTGTCACTGGGGCTGGTGTAGCTGCTGCACTTGAAGCTGGAATAGCTGCACTGTCTGTTGCTGTTGGAGTTTGAGTAGCTGCTGTACTTGTTGCTGCCGTTGATGTAGTTGCTGTACTTGGAGTAGCTGTGTTGTCTGTTGCTTTGCCATCAGATCCAGAGACATTTTCTTTTCCCTTTGAAGGTGCTGGACAGTATTGAACAGGGCTCTGTAAGCATAGGCCAAGCCCCAGCACATTGCCATGATTTGTACCTCTCTGGTATGACCAGGATGACCACATACCTCATAAAAGAGTTTTACTAATTTTTCTGGATTTTGCACTTGTTCAGTGGTGAAGTTCCAAAGCACTGGAGGGGCCCACTGGCCTAGATATTTGCCCATACTTGACACACCCTGCCATTCATGACTGTCCAGCCTCAGGGATAATCTCTTGGTCCTCTTGCATTGTTGTCTGATCTCTGACTCTGCTTAACTTTCAAGATCAGACAAAATGGTCGTGGGTAAAACACACTCTGTATGTGTGCCAACATGCTGATCCCCATCACAATCAGCAGGCAGGTCTCAAGGGTATCCAAAGGCCATTCAAAACCTTCAGAACTCTCAAATGATGCTGTAAATAGTCTTCTGGGGGAGCTGGGAGCATAAGGGAATGCCTCCTTCATGGGTTGACCACCTGAGAAAGGAAAAAAAAGATGTGTATTTGCTAAACACTTCCATTATATACCTCCCGAAGTAAGGAGGTGATGACCACACTGGAAACATAAGCCAGATCAGTTTCATTATCAATAAGTCTATTATATTACAAGTCATTACCATAAAGTACAGCGAAACAAGAACCTTAGCCCAAGCCTCCAAGCCGATGAACACTAAAACAACAAATACCAGCTGTAAATAAGGTAGGACATGCTGAAACTCTGAGAAAGAGCAACAACTTTGAGAGCCAATAAATCACATTGTGACAAGTGACTTTTAATCCGAAACAGTGAATGCCTATCACAAATATGATTAGGCACACCCTGGTCAGGCTGTCATTATCTCAACCCTTTGTGCCCCACGTTGGGTGCCACAAAGAAGTGTCATGGTTTAAGCCCAGCCGGTAACTCAGAATCATGCAGCCACTTGATCACTCCCCCCACCCTTCATCCCTCTGATCCCGGAGGGATGGGGAGGAGAATTGGAAGAACATAACTCCCATGGGTTGAGATAAGGCTGGTTCAGTAACTAAGGTATAACACAAAACCACTACTGCTACCGCCAGTAATAGTAATGATAAGGGAAATAACAAGGGAAGATAATACAACCGCTCACCACATGCCAACCCGAGCAGAGATCTAGCCCTTCCAGGTAACTGCTGGATACCCTGCCTGATGAAGCAGTGATCTCCCCCTTCCAGGTAACTGCCTGTCGTGGTTTAACCCCAGCCAGACAGCTTCTTCAGCCACTCCCCCCCTCTTCTTGCCCTCCCCCTACTCCTGGAGGGACGGATAGGAGAATCAGAAAGGATGCAACTCCCATGGGCTGAGATAAGAACAGTTTAGTAACTAAGGTATAACACAAATCACTACTGCTGCCACCAATAATAATAATGATAAAGGAAATAACAAGGGAAGAGAATACAACACCTCATCACCAGGCCACTGATAACTCGCCCCCCCCCAGCCCGACCAAGCACCAACCGATACCTCCTCCAACCCTGCTGTCCACTTAGCCCTTCTGGCTCCATCTCAGTTACATCCTGGGCATGATGTGCTGTGGTATGGAATACTTCTTTGGTCAGTTTGGGTCAGGTGTCCTGTCTCTGCTTCCTCCCGGCTTCCCCTCCTCCCTGGCAGAGCATGAGACTCACAAAGTCCTTGGCCAAACCACAACATCATTTTTATCAGCTTTGTTCCCAGCCTGAAAGTCAAAACACAGCACTGCACCAGCTACCAAGAAGGAGAAAAAATGACTGCTAGTGCTAAACCCAGGACATTATCCACCCCTTATTCCATACCATTCACATCATGCTCAGATCCCACATTTTCAATATACCATCACTCTTATCTAAGTCCATTCTTGTCTTAGTGCTTGGACCAGCCCTATAAGGCTGCTGAGTCCATCTAGTCCGTGATGTTAGGCTCCATCTCTTTTAACAATCTTTCAGAGCAGGAGAGGCTGTGTACAGTGTTCACACTTGTGAATAACCTGGGCAATGGTTCCCATTGCTAAGTCCACCCCTCGATCGTGAGTCCATCTCTATGTTGCATCGCTGTTCTTTTGGCCTGAAGTGCCATGGGCCTGCCTGGCTCAAAATAATTCACTGTCCCCTTCAGCAGTTTCTGCAACTTGTAGCTGGGGACTCCATACAGCTGCCTTCCATCTCCAATGCTTCCAAAGCACTGGAGGGGCCCAGTGGACTAGATATTTGCTCATGCTGTCCCACACACCCTGCCACTCATGACTCTCCAGCCTTGGGGAAAACCTCTTGGTCGTCCCATATCATCGTCTAACCCCAGATAAGACCCAAACCCTGCTCTGCTTAAATTTCGGGATAAGACAAAGTGGTGGTGGGTAAAACACACTCTGTATGTGTGCCAACATGCTGATCCCCATCACAATCAGCAGGCAGGTCCCAAGGGTACCCAAAGGCCACTCAAAACCTTCAGAACTCTCAAACGATGCTGCCGTACTTGTCACTGGGGCTGGTGTAGCTGCTGTGCTTGCCGGCTCTCCCACCACCAGCTTCTCTTTTCCTGAGTCCAGCTCTTTCTCCTCTGCCTTGCTGGGAAATGCTGCGGGGTCTCCTGCATCCTCCTGGGGCTCGGCGGGCGGCTTCCGGGGAATGCTCTCGGCCGTCGCGGGGCTGGGCTCGGCCGCTGGGCTTGGTTCCACCGCGGGGTTTGGCTCCTCTGCGGCCTTCTCCAGCTGCTCGGCAGCCTCCTCCTTCCGCTCCTCACCCGCCCCGACCACCTCCACTGTCAGCTGCTCTCTCGCGGCCTCCGGCCCCAGTCTCACTGCTGTTTGGTCCCCGGGGCCGCTCTCCCGGGCCGCTTCAGCAGCCGCCGGCTCCCGGAACCGCTCCCCCTCGGCTCGGCCTCACGCAGACGGAGGCGAGGGCGAGGGTCAGGATGGTGAGGAGCAGCCGGACGGCCAGGTACCAGTCCACGGCCAAGTCCGCCCTGTCCTGCTGCTGGAGCCCGTCCGTATTACGAGTCATTACCATAAAGTACAGTGAGACAGGAACCTTAGCCCAAGCCCCACACTTGATAAACACTAACACAGCAAATAAGCTGTGGAAATAAGCAGGAGGAGCTAGAAACCTGTGTTAAATCAGGAGATTATGACCTGGTGGCAATTACAGAGATGTGGTGGGACAGCTCACATGACTGGAATATAGTCATGGAGGGCTATGTTCTTTTCAGGAAAGACAGGCCAGCCAGGTGGGGTGGTGGGATTGCTCTTTATGTGCGAGAGCAGCTACAATGCATTGAGTTCTGTCCAGGGACAGATGATGAGCGAGTTGAGAGTCTGTGGGTGAGAATTAAGGGGCAGGCTGGCAGGGGCGATACTGCTGTGGGGGTCTGTTACAGGCCACTGGCCACCGGATGAGGGTGAAGAAGTTGACGAGGCCTTCTACAGGCAGCTGAGAGCGGCCTCACAGTCACAGGCCATGGTCGTCGTGGGGGATTTTAACTTCCCTGATGTTTGCTGGAAGGACTAATCGGCAACCCAGCCGTAGTCCAGGAGGTTCCTCCAGTGTATAGATGATAACTTCCTCATGCAAATGGTGGATGAGCCAACCAGGAGAGGAGCCCTGCTGGATCTCATCCTCACTAACAAGGAGGGTCTGATCGAAGCAGTGAAGGTTGAGGGCTGCCTTGGTTACAGCGACCACGAGATGGTAGAATTCAGGATCTTGTGTGGTAGGGTCAGTAGTATAGCAAGTAGAATCGCAACCCTGGACTTTAGCAGGGCAAACTTTGGCCGCTTCAAGCAATTGCTAGGGGAAATCCCATGGGCTAGGCTGCTTGAAGGTAAAGGGGCCCAAGATAGTTGGTTGACGTTCAAGGACTGCTTTTTCTGAGCTCAAGATCAGAGCATCGGGACACGTAGGAAGTCAAGGAAGAGGGTCAGGAGACCTGCGTGGCTAAATAGGGAATTGCTGGGTATGCTGAAGTGGAAGAGAAGAGTTTACAGGTCATGGAAGGAAGGGCTGGCCACTTGGGAAGAATATAAGGCTGCTGCTAGAGGATGTAGGAAAGCTGCTAGGATGACTAAGGCCTCCTTGGAATTAAAGCTGGCGAGAGGGGTCAAGGACAGCAGAAAGAGCTTTTTCAAATACATGGCAGGTAAAACTAACACCAGAGGCAATGTAGGCCCGCTGATGAACGGGACGGGTGCCCTGGTGACAGAAGATACAGAGATGGCAGAGTTACTGAATGCCTTCTTTGTCTCTGTCTACTCTGCTGGAGGCAGTCCTGAAGAGCCCTGTACCGCTGAGACCTCAGATGAAGACAGGTCAACGGAGCGGTTTGCCTTAGTCGATGAGGAATGGGTTAAAGACCAGTTGAGCAATCTGGACATCCATAAATCCATGGGTCCAGATGGGATGCACCTGCGGGTGCTGAGGGAACTGGCGGAGGTCATTGCTAGACCGCTCTCCATCATCTTTACCAAGTCTTGGAAAACGGGAGAGGTGCCTGAGGACTGGAGGAAAGCAAATGTCATTCCAGTCTTCAAAAAGGGCAAGAAGGAGGACCCGGGTAACTATAGACAGGTCAGCCTCACCTCCATTCCTGGGAAAGTGATGGAACACCTTATCCTTGGCGCCATCTTAAGGCATATCAAGGATAAGAGGATTATGAGGGCCAGTCAACATGGCTTCACCAAGGGGAAGTCATGCTTGACCAATCTCTTAGCGTTTTATGAGGAAATAACACAGTGGATGGATGATGGCAGAGCGGTGGATGTGGTCTACCTTGACTTCAGCAAAGCGTTTGACACAGTCTCCCACAGCATCCTTGCAGCTAAATTGAGGAAGTGTGGTCTGGATGATCGGGTAGTGAGGTGGACTGTGAACTGGCTGAAGGAGAGAAGCCAGAGAGTTGTAGTCTATGGGGCGGAGTCTAGTTGGAGGCCTGTATCTAGTGGAGTGCCTCAAGGGTCAGTACTGGGACCAGTATTATTTAATATATTCATCAATGATTTAGATGAGGGAATTGAGTGTACTATCAGCAAGTTTGCTGATGACACTAAGCTGGGAGGAGTGGCCGACACGCCAGAAGGCTGTGCTGCCATCCAGCGAGACCTGGACAGGCTGGAGAGTTGGGCGGGGAATAACTTGATGAAATATAACAAGGGAAAATGTAGAGTCCTGCATCTGGGCAGGAACAACCCCAGGTTCCAATATAGGTTGGGGAACGACCTGTTAGAGAGCAGTGTAGGGGAGAGGGACCTGGGGGTCCTGGTGGACAAAAGGTTGACCTTGAGCCGACACTGTGCCCTTGTGGCCAAGAAGGCCAATGGCATCCTGGGGTGTATTACAAGGGGGGTGGTTAGTAGGTCGAGAGAGGTCCTCCTACTCGGCCCTGGTGAGACCCCATCTGGAATACTGTGTCCAGTTCTGGGCCCCTCAGTTTAAGAAGGACAGGGACCTGCTGGAGAGAGTCCAGCGCAGGGCAACTAAGATGATTAAGGGAGTGGAGCATCTCCCTTATGAGAAAAGACTGAGGGAGCTGGGTCTCTATAGTTTGGAGGAGATTGAGGGGTGACCTTATTAGTGTATATAAATATATAAAGGGGGAGCGTCACGAGGATGGAGCCAGGCTCTTCTCAGTGGCAAGCAATGATAGGACAAGGGGAAATGGGTACAAACCGGAACACAAGAGGTTCCACTTAAACTTGAGAAGAAACTTCTTCTCAGTGAGGGTGACGGAACACTGGAACAGGCTGCCCAGGGAGGTTGTGGAGTCTCTTTCTCTGGAGACATTCAAAACCTGCCTGGACACGTTCCTGTGTAACCTTATCTAGGTGTTCCTGCTCCGGCAGGGGGATTGGACTAGATGATCTTTTGAGGTCCCTTCCAATCTCTAACATACTGTGATACTGTGAAATACCGGCTCTAAGTAAGTTATAACATTCTGAAGCTGTGAGATCAAGAGGAACAACTCTGAGAGCCCATGAATCAGCGTTGTGATGAGTGACTATTAATCTGGTCAGATCTGTCGTTATCTCAATCCCTTGTGCCCCACGTTGGGCGCCAAAAAGAACTGTCATAATTTAACCCCAGCCAGACAACTTGTTCACCCACTCCCCCCCTCTTCTTGCCCTCCCCCTACTCCTGGAGGGACGGATAGGAGAATCAGAAGGGATGCAACTCCCATGGGCTGAGATAAGAACAGTTTAGTAACTAAGGTATAACACAAATCACTACTGCTACCACGAAATCATAATAATGATGAAGGAAATAACAAGGAAATAGAATACACCACCTCATCACCAGGTGAGACCCCCCCCCCCCCCCCCCCGGCCCAACCAAGCACCAATCGATACCTCCTCCAACCCTGCTGTCCACTTAGCCCTTCTGGGGCTCAGTTACATCCTGGGCATGACGTGCTGTGGTATGGAATACCTCTTTGGTCAGTTTGGGTCAGGTGTCCTGTCTCTGCTTCCTCCCGGCTTCCCCTCCTCCCTGGCAGAGCATGAGGCTCACAAAGTCCTTGGCCAAACCAAAACATCATTTTTATCAGCTTTATTCCCAGCCTGAAAGTCAAAACACAGCATTGCACCAGCTACCAAGAAAGAGAAAAAATGACTGCTAGTGTTAAACCCAGGACACTGCCCCCAGTTCTACATCCTGGGCATGATGTGCTGTAGTATGGAATAGCTCTTTGGCTGGTTTAGATCAGGTGTCCTGTTTTTGCTTCCTCCTGACTTCCCCTCCACCCTGGCAGAGCATGAGACTCAGAAAGTCCTTGATCAGAGTAAACATTACTGAGCAGCAACTAGAAACATTGGGTTTATCAGTGTTGTTCCCAGGCTGAAAGTCAAAAACACAGTACTGCACCAGCTACTAAGAAGGAGAAAAATGACTGCTATAGCTGAACCCAGGACAATATCTATAGAAGCACTTCCTGTTATCTTTCACATCCCTTGCCAGATTTAGTTCTAACTGGGCCTTTGCTTTCCTGACCTAGTCCCTAGCTTCCCAGACAATGTCTCTGTATTCTTCCCAGGCCACCTCTCCTCAGTTCCACCTTTTATAAGCTTCTTTTTCCCCCCTCAGTTTTCTCAGCAGCTCCTTATCCATCCATGGAGGCCTCCTGGCCTTCCTGCTCCATTTCTGTCTAGTCTGGGTGCAACACTACTAAGCTTGGAGCAGGTGCTCCTTGAGTATCAACCAAAGGTCTTTGTCCCCCCTGCCCTCCAAGGCTTTTTCCTATGGTTCCTGTTGAGGCCAAAGTCTGCTCTATTGAAGTCCAGGGCAGCGAGCTTGCTGTGTGCCTTTCTCACAGTCCTGTGGATCTTGAACTCGACAATCTCATGATTGCTACATCCAAGGCTGCCCTGGAGCATTACAGTCCCAACCAGTCCTTCCCTGTTGGTGAGCACGAGGTCAAGCATGGCACCTCTCCTTGTCAGCTCCTTAATTACTTGTGAGAGGAACTTGTCTTCCACAGAATCGAGGAACCTCCTGGATAATTATAAATAATGAGATGGATGAGCCTTAACTTGATTTAATTTTATCTTATACTGTTTCCTAGTAGTAATTCTAAATTTTTGATCTTCATCATTTTGGACTAAATTTCATAATCTTTTATACATTAGTGAGCAATAACTTTAGCAAATAGTTTTGCTGCTAATCAGTAGGATTAAACATTTTAAGGATGTGCTCAATAAAGATTTCCAAAATTGAGTCCTTCTGCTTGCAATTGTGTGACTAGGGAGCTCCCTTAACTTTCTGTTAAAGAACATTTCAAGCTTTTAAAAATTTGCTGGGAAACTGCTGTTCAAAACCCTAATGCATATAGTAAATAAACAAGGAAATGTTAAAACTGAAAAATGTTTGTAGAACAGCCGAGTTATTTTAAGCTTTGTAAGTGATCTCATAATATGGAAAAATAAAAAGGAATGTAAATGACTTATTCAGTAAAAGGTGAAATATGACAGAAGTTGAATTCCCAGGCTTTTTGATGAATGATTCAAAGGAAATTGTTGTGCTTGTAATTTAAAACCACAATCAGTGATTAATTCTTTGATTTTTGCAATTTTCTCATTCTGGCGCATCAATATGTCTGACAATGGGTAACAAAGAGAGCAATACAAGAAATAACCCATTGTACATATTTTTTGTGTGTATATTCCAGAGCACAGCTCCTGTCCCAGTTATCAAAGCATGAAATCATAGAGTGCTTTGGGTTGGAAAGGACCTTAAAGCTCATCTAATTACAACCCCCTGCCATGGGCAGGGTCATCTTCCACTAGACCAGGTTGCTCCAAGCCCCTTCCAGCCTAGGCTTGACCACTGCCAGGGATGGAACAGACACAGCTTCTCTGAAAAATCTCTTCTAGTGTCTCATTACCCTCATGGTGAAGCTTGCTTTCTAATATCTAATCTAAATGTCTCCTTTTTCAGTTTAAAGCCATTGCCCCTTGTCCTTTCACTACATGTCCTTGTATATGTCCCTATCCAGACTTCTTGTATGCCGCCTTTAGGCACTGGAAGCTGTTCTAAGGCCGGTCTCCCTGGAGTCTTCTTTCCTCCAGGATGAACAAACCCAGCTCTCTCAGTTCTCTGATCACCTTTGTGGCCTTCCTCTTGGCTTGATTCAAGAGGTCTATGTCCTCATTATGTTGGAGTCCCAAGAGCTGAACAGAGTGCTGAGCAGATTAGATGTGAAGAATCACCTCCCTTGAACTGCTTCTTTTGATGCAGTCCAACATACAGGTGGCTTTCTGGGCTGCTTTTTCTATTGAAGGATAGCAAATAAAAACTGACTTTGACTTTTGTTCAGTTAGACAAACGTCTTGGGAAAAATTCACCTAAAGGACTTGACTTTTAAAAATCTGGATTTCAGTTGCTAAAAAGTCTATCTAACAAACTCTATTGCTTTTTGTCAAAAAATAGCTGGTCTATATGGCACATAAGGCTCTATTTTCACACTGAATAACTTGGTGAGTTTCCATAAAGTCAGAAATAGCCTGTGAACGTTCAGTCGTTCTATCCACAACAAGGTTACAACAACTGGCACAGTTTTGAAACTGATGGTCAGAATTATGTGTACAGTTCTTTGTAATTCTTCAACAGAAATATCCAATGCTTATTTTGGACACCTTATGACATATTGAGCAATATTTAGAATCAATTCTGTTGGAATCAGCATACAAATAATGGTTAATGTGAGGTCACAAACACTGGCATTTCAATACGTCAGTTCGTAAGATCAGTAAATCTGATCCAACGCTCTTAAAGAGACTTTCCTGAACATTCTGAAGCAACCTATTTTTGCATTGACATTGTATAGCAAGGAAGCTATTTTTGTGTGATTCATATCCTGGTGTTTGTAAACACTGTTAATAGTTTCTGCATGAAATGGTGTTTCCATTACATGTAATAAAAATGAACAATAAATGGTCTTGTGTATCCTCAAGTTAACAAGTTCTATCTTGAAATTAGTGAATTGTTTACCATTATAAGATGGCTTTAACTAAAGTCAGTCACTGTCACACAATGCAGTTACTTTGTACCGCCTTGTTGGTTTCATAGGCTTTGGAAGGCACTACCTACACAAATGTGCAGTCAGATTGCTGGGGCTGCTCTAGCCACCCTAGTGCAGAATATTGCCATTAAGGTCATTTTCTATGCCCATCAGTCAGATGGTATTATTCTCACTTTTTTCTTTCTAACATTTCAAATGATGCTGGTTTTTGCTTTATTTAGCTAATGTATCTACATGCTTTTCTCCTAAGGCAAGTTATCAATTAATTACCATTAACTTGAATTCAGTGACAAAAATGAGTTACCTTAATATCAGCTAGAATTTCCTGATTCTCCTATTTAGGGTTTTTTGTTTGTTTCTTTCTTTCTTAGTTTGTTTTCTGCTGAAACTGTAAACTCACCGGTGTAAAGGCAGTGTCTCCCTAGATTCCTACAGCATGTAGTCCTGATCTTTTATGGAGTTATGAATATTACAGCATGAAAATAAATCATGTTAATAAATAATATTCTACTCATTTAAGCACTGATTATCAATATTAAGGTGGAGTTAGTAACAGTTTTGTGTGAGAGTTCTTTCTGAGTGAAAAAAGCTTTAACATCAGCTCTTACTGCAGCCAAATATTGTAAACTGAAGTTGCTGAGAGCCAAAATGGTAACAGTCATCTTGCAAACAGATGGGATAGTCCTGTGTTAGTGAACTTTTGCCCTAGGAAGCAAGAAAGTAAAGGAAAGGAAGGAGGAGAAAAAAAGAATAAATGCTCAGTAATTATTACTTATTGCACAATATTACCTTGCAATTATTGTTTAATTCAGACACTTGTATAATAAATCTGTTGAAATAGTCTGAGTGATTCAGATATGGGTGGGTAGGTGTCATTTTGGAAATGCTATTGGATGTTCATATAGTTGTTGGGTTGTTTCCTCTTTCATAGCCAAGTAAACAGTGACAGAGTGGTGTGGTAGAGTATTAATGATGTAAACTATTAAATTAGGCTCTAAAACCAGAAATTTATACCCTGTGCTTCCAGCTGAACTGGAAACAGAAAATTAAAATTTGAAATCAAGAGTGCACATTTATCTCTTTAAATCTTCTATGTCTTTGAAGTCTAAATCAATGAAATTCATAGGGTTTGTGAAGGTGGTTTAGTGTCATCTAAAATTTAGGTGAGAAGGTAATGTGTTTAAGAATGATCACTGTGCACTAAAGTGCTCCTCTACTTTAAAGAGTGAATTTAGTTACAGAGTATTTTCATTTTTGATGCTTTAGAAGTCCCCATACATCTTGGATGCCATTAATGTAGGTCGTTTGTATTCACTGTTAGGTTTTTTACACTGGCAGTAGTACACTGTTTCGTACACTGTGAAAATATTACCGCTTTTGAGTCTGATTAGGTACGAAGTAGTTTCCATAGAGATTTGCACAGTATGAGTAGTTTTGTTTATTACCTTATGCTTTTTAAATATGCTTTATTATTTGTAGCATCCTCACATGCTCATCATCTCTCTCTCAAACTCCGCTGGCTCTGTTCCTCCAACCATTAAAAACTGTTCACAGGTTATCACCATAACAACACATCCAGTGAAAGTCATCTGGGAACAGCTGAAATGAGTTCCAACAGTGGAGATGCTTCTATATCCAATGCCTCCTGCTTCCAATGCAGAAGTTGTCAGGTTCAGAATACAGCCCATCACGAAGTTGGTAGCACAGCCTTTTGCTGGTTTAAAGTAATCATCAAAAGTAAGTGCTAAAAAAGGTAAGTTCTGGGATAACGCTTAATAAATATGACCCTGTCTCTTTCACAGTTCAGTTTCCAGTACTGAACACAGTGTCTGTGTTTGTTTCCATGCACAGTTTGATATCAGGTCTACTGTAAGAAATAGAATGTTTAGGTTTAAAAATAGTTTTCTGCCTAAAACCTTTGGTGCTAGTAAAATAGCTCCTTCCTTGAGTATTGCTTTTTTATTTCAGGGAAATGCTTGTTTACTAGGGAATAATTGTATACAATTTGTTGGTTTACCATTTGCTTTAGTCATTATCAGTTGAGAGCTTCGGTGACCAATGATCTGTAGTTGTCTTCACTGCAATCTGATCCCTGTGCTTGATGCTGTGGACAGGTTTCTGTAAAGTTTGTATTTTTACTAATAAAGCCCTGCATTTAGATAGTGACAATTTCCAACATTTTAGAATGCAACAATGGAATATGCTGAGCAAAAATACAGTGGTGTACAATCTTAAACACACATTTGCTTGGAAAGCTATTGGTGCTGTTGCAGTCCCTCTGTGGAGCATTCTGCTCATGTGAATACTCACTTTAAGCACTTCATTGTAAATTCTGGTCACTTGTTCAACAAAGGTAAATTTAAAGTAGCTTAAGCTGTGTAGCCAGGCTCAGATTCATGCCAAAGTAACTGAGGTATGCCTAGAAAGGCCATTATGACTTTTTTTTCAGTAGGAAGGGGCCAAGAGGATGGTGGATTTGGTAAAGAGCATTTGTAAACCTTGCTACTTCTGCTTGAGGGTCTATCATCTCCAGTAACATAGAAGTTTTTAAACTAATTTAAGAGTATTCCCGTAAAGGATTGATAACTTTTAAGGATTAGATTGATTATAAATCCTATTTGTGTAGATAAGCTCTCTGATATGCAGAAACAAAATGCTTTCTAGTCAGCAGAACTTCTGAGATTTTCGAGCTTATTGCTCAAAATTCAATGAGCTTTTGTAAAATGCAACCAAATGTTCGGAATTAAGGACATAACATTGGAAAAGTAGTTACTATAAAAGTGGGGAAAACCAAAAGCTACTTCCTCTGGCTTGGTTTCTCACAGAAGACAAAGCATGACTACAAAGGTTCATTGACATGATGGCAGAACATGAAAGAAGTTTATTGAGGATGGGACATATTTCCAATAAAATATCAGGAATGGCTTTAATAGAACTTTGAAAAGCTTTTTGAGCTGTTTAGAGTTCGCATGTTCTCTTTCATTTTGGGTATATTAAAAAGTACTACAAATATATTCAGAACTACTTTGCCTTCTGTTCTACTGATGTAATCAATTAAACTGCTTTTTAAATTCTTTGAGAATAGTCTTATGCTTACTTCATTGTGAGTTTCAGATGGAAGTTGGAATTTCTTGGTGTTTCTTATATGTACATTTATTTTAAACATACTTTATGAAAATATGATTTATTAGCTGACAATCCTGAAGAGGACTTCACTTTGGGGAGGAAAATAAAAACAAAGGTTAAGGAGGAAGGTAGTGTTAATATCTTTGGCAGTGGTTTGCTGTAAATGGTATTACCTCTTTCAATGTAGAAATCAGAAAGCTATGATAAATTCATAATGTTTTTAGTTGGCTTGTACATATTGTTTAGGAGTAAAGTAATAACACAGATTGTTTTAGCCAGAATAATACTGCACCAGTTGTGACTAGCCAAGATAAGTGGGTTACTCAAGCTCTCTCATTTATTTTAAAAAATTAGTTTGGCTGCTTGTCAGGAAGTGACTTCAGTAAGGAAACACAGTAATTTCGTTATCAAACACTCCTTTTTCTAACTCTTCCAGTGAAATGCATGTGAACTCAGTGTATGAAAAACATTTATTTCCAGCTTCTTATCTTCAGTAACTCATCATGTTACATGCAGCATGATTCACTGCATGCAGTTTATCTGTCATGGGGGAGGCAGAGGGGAGAAGGAAAAATTCTAAGAGCACCTAAAATATATCATACCTTTGTATGCAGTTATACTATTTCCAGGCAAAGTAGCTTAGTTATCTGTTTAGAGGAAATTTCTCTAGCCTCTGGGCCGTATACCCTTTGTTCCTGATTGCCTTGAGACAAGCAATCAGAAAATCTCTAGCTTGGGGACTGTACTGCCCCCAAGGCTAATATTACTTTTTGCCAAATACTGTGTTTGGATTGCTGAAATTGCAATGTGTCCTCTGAATAGGGACTGTGAATAGTTCTGAATGTTCTCCAAGTTTTATCAGTATTTCAGTTCCTTACAAAGTATTAACAACAGTTTTCGAAGTTCACATTCTTGCTGTAAGGGGAAGGAAAACTGCCATATAAGAGTAAATTCATAAATATACATGACAGGCAGCAGAAGTGTCTTTCTTAAGAGGAAATCTAGCTTTGAAAAAAGCTTCTGATGTCTTTGGGTAATTTGTTGGGGTTTTTTTAATAGTTTTTACCACCTTTGTTCATGCGTATAAATTCACAAAAAATAATACTATGGGTTGAAAAAAACCCCAATATCACATTTGCCTGTATTTTCATTTTGCTAGACAAGTCATCTTCATTCCACTTTCAGTATTCTGCATGGCTTCACAATAAAACTACCTAACCTCTATGAACAGTGTGACAGAGCAGCTCATCATATGTCACTGAAGTTGGAAAGAACTCCTATGTTTTATTAGTATCAACTTAAAGCATAGGGACCATCTCAGGGGTGGGGGGGAGGTGTGACTAAGAATATGCTTTATACACGTGGTCAGCGATGTACCAGCCAAGATTTGTTAAGTAACTTGAAGAAAGCTGTAAGGAGAGTGGCACTGCTGTGTCCATAGTTAGATAGTTATCATTCTGGGGAGAAATATAGAGAAACAATAATAGGCACTTTGTTGTAGGAGAAATCAAAAACATTCAAAGGGCCGTATTGTATGAATGACTCAAAATGATTAATTAAAAGAGCAAGACAGATTTTTGCTTCTTAAAATGAAATAGCTTCACTTCTTGAAGAAATATAATTTGAAAGATAGCCATGTCAGATATTTTTCCAATAGTTGGAAATTTAAAGTACGAATTTAAAGAAACAAGCAGAATATAAACTTGTGGGGTTTTTGACTCTGCAGCAACAGGCCTACTATTTGATGCCTTCTCAGTGCTTCAGGTATGTTGCTCAACACAAAGCAAATGTAAAGGTATAGGGATTTAGTTAGAAACCTAAAAATGGGAACAGGACATCATCACAGAGTCTCAGAATAACATTGGAAAGAAACAAGAATGTCAGCCTATAGCTAAAGGACAAAGTAATTTATGATACTGGATATAACTTTGGGAAAGAGGTGAAAGTGCAAACATTTATAAGTAGGTCAAAGTAAATGTCCTCCCTCCACTGACAGTGTATTAATTCTTCTGGAAAGACGCCTTTTATTGAGGCATTTCTACCTAACCTAGCTGCGTGAATCACCAACCTGATGCTTCTGCTTTGCAAAAGCAGTTGTAGTTACTAGTATGAGTAGTTGTGTTACTGGGTGTTGTGGTTTAAGCCTAGCTGGTAACTCAGACACATGCAACCATGCACTCACTCCCTGTCTTCTTCTTCCCCTTCTTCTTCTGCCCTGCTCCCAGAGGGATGGGGAGGAAAATTGAAAGAATGCAACTCCCACAAATTGAGGTAAGAACAGTCCAGTAACTAAGGTATAATACAAAACCACTACTGCTACCACCAATAATAATAATGATAAGGAAAATAACAATGGAAGAAAATACAGCTGCTCACCACCCACCTACCGGTACCCAGCCTGACCCAAGCCCTTCTGGGTAACTGCCCCCAGTTTATATACTGGGCATGAGGTGCTGTGGTATGGAATACCCCTCTGGCTAGTTTGGGTCAAGTGTCCTGTCTTTGCTCTCTCCCGGCTTCCCCTCTTCCCTGACAGAGCATGAGGCTGAAAAAATCCTTGGTCAGAGTAAATATGACTTAGTAACAACTAAAAAAATCGGTGTTATCAGCGTTGTTCCCAGGCTGAAAGTCAAAAAATGCAGCACTGCACCAGCTACTAACAAGAAGAAAAATGTCTGCTACTGCTGAACCCAGGACACTTTGACAACAAATGTAAACTTAGCTGTTTGGAGACCTTTCCAAGAAGAATACTGGCACAGTCCTGGACTGTGCAGCTTGTGCATCACAGAGTAACAAATCTTAGTGTCATTGTGATTAGATAATGAAAACAATTTGTAATCTATTTGGGTTGGGCTGGGAGGAAAAAAAAGTCTGGAGTCATGAAAGGGTCACATTGTTTGAAACTGTCCGAAAGGAAAAAAATTATTTTTTGCCAAACAGAAGTTGTCCTGGCAAATTCTTCTCCTTTCCAAGAGTAGACAGAAGTGTGATTTAGATACAAAAGCATGATTTGCAAATTGAATATGAACCTGAAATAGTCTAAGATTTTGAGCACACTGGATGAAAGGACAAAGCCCAAAGTGTGTGTTTGCTTTGAGTGATAACAGAAAACGTGAAACAAACCCATAGTTGTCTTATTTTGGCCTAAGATATGAATGCTTTATTCAAGATTTTTTGATAAAATCTCTAACTACTGCTCAAGGTGAGAAGCTCAGAAATGTTATTAAAGATACTAAGATATTTGCTGTTACCTCTTGAAGGGTGTTACATGCATATCATTATATGTATTATATATATTTAATAATATTATAGAATTATATAATATTATAAAATGTTAACCGTTACCAGATTAAGAGCACTATATAAATTGGGGACATTTGTTTAAAGCCATTGAAGAGATGAGATGAGATGTGTATCTTCCTTAGTACCAGGCATTATATACTTTTAAAAGACCTGCTTAATTGCAAGTCTGCGTACTGCATAATACTAAAATACATGAGGAAAACTATGAAGCAGGCTGGTTTTCAGCTGAAATGGGACAGGATACCCACTGGAGGGAGTTAACCAACACAGTGGATCTGCCTTTTTATAGCCAGTGTGTAAATGAAATAGTATAGAAACACTGATAGTACGGTTTTGCCACTGAGCGGTTGGTGTTGTGGGAGGACAGTCAACTTTGTGAGGGCAGCTGGGTCTGGAGATGTGAGCAGTACCATAAGCTACTGAGACATAATTCTTTAGATTTCATTCAGTATTGCTGTTACAGATGCATCATAAGGCGTAAGTAGTGTACTGGAAGTGAGTTAAGAAAATCAAGTCTATCCAGAACCTGTGAAAGAGGTATCTAGAATGTGAAGAAAACAGCTGGTAGGAAAGTAGGAGCTTGCATTTACAGTGAATCTGAATGATAGAAGTATGTTATTTATAAGATAGATCTACACTGCAATCGGGTATTTAAAACCAGGTATCTGCACCAGCAGTTAAGGCGCCTGTGATGAGAACAGCTTTAAGCTATGGAGGTTGAAATGATATTACACACTGACAAGAAAAAAAGAGAAAAAGAAACCCAAGGTATGTTGGCTATAATGACAAAAACTAGAGGGAAGAGAATATGGAAAATTTTCACATTTCAGAATTTAGCTTTTTTCGTTTCATGTGTTTTGGTAAGTGTTACCTATTTTGATTTTGTGTTCTGTATTTTATCATAGCCTCTTCTCTCCCAGCAAAATAATTTTTTAGTGAATAACTTTGGCCTGTTCTGAATGTAATCCTTCACTATTTTCTTGGTATTTAGAAACTGTCATGCAGTAAATAAGTAAAAAAAATAAAAAATTTCTTTCTTAGAGGGGAGTTTATTTACTGTATTTCTTCTGGAGTGACGGAAATGAAGTTTAATCTGTTATATTCATTTTATTGCCATTTGTTTTATGTGATCTTTCAAGTACTACAAACCACCTCTGGTAGAGACCCCAGCAGCAGTTCTGCAACTTGTTCCAAATAAAGGCCACTGATTTCCATCAAAGTCTACAGGTCTGGCATATTTCTGTCAGACTTCTTATATGACATATTTCTCTTATTTAGATGTAGCCTGGCAAACAGCATATATATATATATATATATATATATATATATAAAAATATCAGAAATTTGCACGGGTAAGGCAGTCTTGAAAATTTCAATTATTTGATTGCTTCAAGCTTTTTGCTGATTTAAAGCTTGTTGATTAATGCATTGCTGTGATAGAAAATTGTGTTCAATGAGTATGACCTAAATGGAGAAAAGAGGCTTGTCTCCAAGTAGGCTGCCACCTGGGTGACTATTCTGATGTCAGATATGCCGAAGTAGAATCCATAAGAGTTACACGGGAACAAAGGCAAAGTTACTGGGGAATTGGATTGAGTATGTAGCCTTAAGACTTGCAAATATTGGTTGCAATTTCTGTGCTTTTGTAAAATACACAAAAAATACCTACACACAAATTTTTAGTGACACAGTTCTTGACGGCTTAAATATAAGCTTCCTGCAACATATTTTTCATTGTGTCTTTCAGCAAAGCAAGATATCTTTGCTGGTTTAGTCTAGAAATATGACAAGCTAGTACAATACATTCTTACTGTCACAACTATTTGCTGAATGGTGGGCCATAGTGGATATGAAGTGATGTAGAAAGTCTACAAGACAAATAGTTTTTAGCACAAAATTATTAAAGAATCTTCAAGGACCTAACATAAGCGATGCTGATTTATAGATTCAAAATATGCCCTGGAGTCTTGGACAGCCTTATGTTTTGTTTCCCCATTAGCTACTGATGGGATGACTGAGCTTGGAAATTTGCCGGAATACATATTCCAGAAAAAATATTTATGGCTAAAATGTTTTATTCAAACACGAATAAAGCAAATTGAGACTAAAACTGCATAACCCTCTTTTATTCTAGAGGAACAGCAGTATCTACAAGAGGAGTTGTGGAAAAACTAGTCTGGAATAGCTATTGCAACAAAATGAGAGTGCATGAAATACTTGCAGTGGATACTGTAGTGTCTTTTAGAACAGGGCCAAGATAGACTCAAATGAGGCAAGAAAAATAAACAAACTAAGTATTAAACAAAAGAGGACCAGAATATGTTTGTCCTTGTTCAAATTTACATGAGAGGTGGAAGTCTCAAGGAGCTCTTCTGTTGCAGATATTCCTATATGGCTTACAGGAAAGATCAAAAGAATAATCCAGCACCAGACAGCATCAGTTATGAAGGATACCTGAACTGTTCTACTGTCAAGATGTCTGGGTGGCCACAGACATTCACTGAACTGACAGGTAAAAATAGATCTTGTTATAAGAATTTTATTCAGAGAGTTCAGGTCCTGCCTATGCCTTTCTGGAGTGCTGGTAGGACAGATGCACTTCTGTTGCACTCCCACTGCAGAATTCAGTAGGTCCGAGGCTCACATCTTCTTGTGGTTGGAAACTTTAGAGGCAGTTAAACTATTTGTTTCATTGACTTTGAATCCTGAGGCAGTTAAACTATTTGTTTCATTGACTTTGAATCCTAAAGCAAAACCAAATAATTTTATTGACATATAGTATAGCTAAGTGATTGGGAATTACAGTATTATATCCTCTCCAACTAAGTACCTACAGATGATGAAGAAAGCTTGAAATTAAAATGACAAGTTCAGAGCAAGTGGGGGGAAGAAAGATCTTTTTTTTTGCTGAATTGAGGTTTCTGTCATCACTAAAATGAGAACATGCTGCTCACACCATCTATTTGTTGTTGAGGGGATCTCACATTCTCAATTTTTAAACAGCTGAAAGGCAATATCATACATCAGAAAGTCTGTTTGGCCTTTCTCTGTATTAAGAAGAACATAGTGCATCATATTTCATCTAGCTTTAATATATCCCTTAAGCTGCATTGTCTGAAAAATAGAATATGAAGATGATACAGTAATATTTGCCAGGATCATTCTTTAAATTTAAACAATGCTCTTCAACAATGAAGTGTAATCCAGAACCTGTAATTCTCAAGCAGCAGTGCATTATCTGGACTTTTCAAAGTCATACTGGGTCCAGAAAAGGAGATTCACTACAGTACCCTGAAGATGACTGCAACAAGGCAGCAGTGATAAAACACCTCTGATTTTATCAACAGTAGGACCCATTTTTACCAGGTACCCCTCCGTTTTTTCAGGTTACATCTGATGTACGTGTAGTGATTTTAGGACATCGCATATCACTGTGGGCTTGGAAACATTATATAAAAGGGCTGGAAAAGGTAACAATTTGGGTATTAAGAGTTTTCTGACAGCACTGTTAATTTGATCTCTCCTTGTGTATTTTAATATACTTAAAAGGTTTTTCTCTCTGTGGTTATCTCACATTCTCCAGTAAATGTCAATTATTTGTGACTTGAAGACAACAGGGTCTTTTAAGTGTATCTGGCTAGACAAATAGCCTGTCCATCAAGTATGCACAAACAACTATTAGGCCCTCTATTAGAGGGAATATTGCCAGTTTCATTTATCTCATGATAAATGTTCAGAGGCTACTTCAAATAAATACTTTGAAAGAAAGAAATGTATAGAACTTCAAAGATAGGCCAGACCCATAGTAAAGTTATGATGAATGTCAAGGCTTGGATAGTCAGCTGGTCAAATGCAATTGAATGCATTAGTTGATATGGTCCATAATGGTTGTTAAGAAGGTGAATGAACATACCAAAAAAGTGCTACATAGGTGGACTCTATGGATGCTGCTTATCTGTGAATGTGAGGGCAATACAACTTCAAGGGTTAGGTGGTAGGAAGCAGGGCAAACTTGATTTTTATTTTTTTTTAATTTTACTTAATGATGCACATCCACATGTATTTAATACAAACCCCTGCTCATTCTGAACTAAGTTAGAGTGAGGCATTGCTAGACTAGTCGTTTTCATTATGTTAATATATTGTTTTCAGCCGCAACCAGAGGAGACAGTCTTAAAAAAAGCAGGTAATTTCAACCTTTAAAAAAGATTGTGCTCACTTCCAGACAGTTAGGTTGGTCTAGACATCTTATTTAAACTGCTTTACTGAAGTCTGTGGGAACTTTCTTATCTAGTCTAGAAACAGGAGATAGTATTTGAATGCTACACTAAATACCTTCAACAATAAATACCACTTTAACAGAAATAGGAATGATTTCTTTATCTTGGCACTGTTGGGAACCAGGCTGGACAGCTAAGGAGTTCAACATGTTGAATCACTGAAATGAAAGCCAGATAATATTATGTTGTGAGTAAAAGAAGGGGCTAAAGGAGTTAAGGAAGGAAATGGGGATAAAGAAGAACATGTAAAGTTGCTACACTATCATTTCTCTTAAGCATATGGGTCATGCCCACTGATGGTAAAACTCTCAAGCTCCTTTTTAGTTTTTCCTCTTACCAGCATGCATGTGCCTGGAAAGTCAGCAGAGGCTGTAAAGAGTGGAATATGTAATTTTTCTTTATTTGAAAGTACAATTATTTTTCAGGGATAGAACAGAGACTTTTTGAGTTTGTAAATCATTAACAGTCCGTATTTGTGCAAATATCTTTTTTGGTTTTAACTTTTAACACCATCACTCTGTAGGCTTTCCATGTTACTATTGTCTTTGTGTATTTGCAGTATTGCCACTAGCTCACAAAGTGTTTGTACCATCCATGCTCTGCTTATTGTATGCTCCTGCGGGATTAGAAGTATGATCAGTTCTGAGATTTGCCTGGCTTTCAACTTGCAGCTCCTACTGCATGTAGAAACTGATAGGCATTCCTTCTCCCTTCAGTTGTTTCAACAGTATTGAAAAGGCATAAACAAAAGGTGATTGAGGAGAAGGCCAGAGATTCCCATGGCACAGCAAGGACAGTACAGCCAGAAAACCAGTTTAGTGCATTCTTCCTTGCAGGAAGGTGCAGTGCCATTTATTCTCCAGTGCCGGAAGAACTTTACCATGGAAATAGGTGTGAGTTAAAGACTCTGAGGCTTCTCATCCTTCATTCCTGTGCCAAGTGTACATCTGCTGAATCAGAAAGTCATTGAGTGCTAGTGAGTGGCCTACTGCAGACTCTTGGGGTCCTGGTGCCTCTGGCAGGGTTGGGAAAAAGATGCCAGGCTGGAGCAGTATTGCCTCCAGTTCCTGAGACCCTTGGAGACAGCTGGTGCAACTATCTCGCAGAGATGTGGATGTCCACTGAGTGCTGGTCTTTGGTGAATACTAAGAAATAAGAGGATAATTTTATTTGGAAGAATAGAAGCAGTTATGCCAATGCTAGGGAAATACTGAGGTCTGAGGTGGTGGGAAAGAGATTAAGGTATAAGACTTAAAATATTTTTGCTAGAACTTACATAAGAACGGATTTTTAGCACCTCAAGTGCTCTTATTTATAAAAAACATGGCACATTACACAACTCTAAAAACATTGTTTCTGTTATATAAGGAAATACCTTTACTGTATGTACTGCTGCTATTGCCTGCAACAGAAACATGTTTCCAGATTTCTGGTGCCAACATATTTCCATTTTTGTTACCGATATGTTTCTTATCTCCCTGACAGCTTCCTTATTCAACTTTCTTCATTAAGAATTTCTTAATTTCGATTAGAGATCATTCTGATTAGCTTTTTAATTATGGCTAGAGAAGGCTATTTACAGCACTCCTGACTGCTATAAACCAGTCCCTGTGGGGAAACATAAGTAAAAAAGAGGTGAGCAGCTTTAAATAAATAACTACTATCATTTTCCATTGTCAAAAAGAAAGGGAAGCGTTTTCTATACCTTGTAGTAAATACAGACCTAAACTGGAAAGCACAGTTCGGGTTAGAGTCCAAAACTTGAAATGATCTGAAATTGAGTTAACTTTACCACAGGTATTTGCTATGACAATTTGGAAGGAATTCATAATTTAACTTTGTAAATTCTTGTAGGTAGTCCATTACATCACCTGGTTAAAGACAGTTATGTTAACCTGAGATACTTTTTATATGAGAGTACTGTACTGTATTACAGTACACAGAATAGTAATACAACTTCAGTATGATTTGTCAAGTAATCTTGAATTTTCCTCTTGTTGCAGATTCTCAAGTATCCCTGGTGACTATCTGCCTGCAGAATACTGGAAGTGACCCTTGAAGAAGGAAACTCCTATTGTCATCGTCAGGCTGAAATGAGATGGAAGTAGGCAGTGCTTGAAGACAGTTTGTGGAATCCATTAGGAAGCACAAGAAGGGAGTACCTTGTGAGTAACAGAAACAAACTCTGCTATGGGCACTGTTCTGTGGAATATATGGCCACAGATCCGTCTGGGAAACTTAGCCAAATATGCTTTCGAGCTCTCTGTAAAGGCAGAAATTTGGCTCATATTCAAGGTTAACTAAGTCAAATGTGATTATCTGTGTTCCTGTCTCTTCACTGATGAGCTCTTACGTCCAGTGGAACCTAAGGGACAAAGTCATTATCAAATGTCTAACATATAAGTCTACAAGTATGTGGTATGAACAGTAAAAATACTCCAATTTTAAACCTTTCTGTAACACATTTAGAAGAATAGGCACAAAGTAGTTCATCTTCTTTCCTTTACTTTAAATTCAATATACCTAGAAATGTTTTTACCATCATGTTTATAATTGTGTTTAGAATAAGAAAACTCTCATAGGTATTTCTGTTCAGTGCAATATACTTGTAACATCAAAAGAGTGTTGTTCCCTACTAATTCAACATTTTGCTTTCTTATATATTTATATGAAATGCTAGCGTATGTACAGTCAACTGTCACAACATGGAGCAAGACTAAGACTACCCTTTTTCAGAAGAAACCGACCTGATTGACATTCATTACACCAGCATAATAGCAGTACCTATCCAGTAGAGGACCTTCAGAAGCACTTTCACTGTTACAAGCACACATTTGTCAGGTTTCATTTCCAAATATCAAGATAAGGAACTAGGCAAATACATTCTTTTGTTAAGCTTATTTTCTACTTTTATAATTTGTGCAGTTCTCTTGCTGTCTACAGCAAATACTGAGGATTCATTACTAACCTCTGCCCCAAACCTTGGCCATAGGAGCAATGGTGACTCCAAACCATTTCTGTGCATAAAAGAATATGCTCTTCTGGGTTAGCAAGGAGAGAATATCAATACCTGACACTTAAAAGTGGGAGGTTTGCATTCCTGGTCCAAATGGACCTGCAGAATCAAAAACTCAATTTAGGTTGCCTGCATCCCAGGTGACTGCAGTTAACGTTAAAACTTGCTTTAGCCAGATAGCACCAGGATTTTTCTACTGCTGGGCATAAGGGCAAAATGTTGTAGGCACTAACATTTGGATTTTGAGAATTGGCTTTACTTTTTCTCTATGTCATTTAACAGTTATTTTATACTTTTATGTAAGTAACAATTTGAACTCTGCATATGCAGCTACATAGAATCTGTATCACCGAGAAGCAGTGATTGGTATTAGTGTGTACTGGTAGAAAACAGTAAGCCATATCCTTAGCTGAAGTAGATTAGTACTAGTAGAATCTGTAACCATTTCCATTGACTGACATTCAGTCCTAGATAGGCACAATGACCTGAAGTTACAGTCTCCTGCTTGAAAGTCAGGAATGGGAATTGGGAGATAGTGCATTTGTTGACAGGACATTAGCACACTTTTAAATATAATTATTATTAATTAACTACTGTAAATATACAGTAGTTATTAAGACCCAGTATTAGATCCCTGTGTCTTCTAATATTGCTTGTCTTATTTAGGCCCTTATTTTCTGTTTTTCTTGAGTATATTTCTTTAGCTCAGAATTGCTTATATTACCTTGGCTGAACTGAGATTTCAGAGTGAAGTAGTTTTAAAGCCCCAAGACAATGTTTTCTTCCTCTTCCTTCTCCACCCTCAACCACTACCACACATCCTTTCCTGACATCCCCAACCTTAAAAAGATTTTCTCTCACTTAAAGCAAACAGAAGCAATTTTCCTTTTTTTTTTTTTTTTTAAGAAAAAAAATAGAATCATAGAATAGAATCATAGAATAGTTAGGGATGGAAAGGACCTTAAGATCATCAAGTTCCAACCCCCCTGCCATGGGCAGGGACACCTCGCTCTAAACCATATTACCCAAGGCCTCATCCAACATAGCCTTGAACACTGCCAGGGATGAAGCATTCACAGCCTCCTTGGGCAACCTATTCCAGTGCCTCACTACCCTAACAGGAAAGAATTTCCTCCTTATATCCAATCTAAACTTCCCCTGCTTCAGTTTGAACCCATTACCCCTTGTCCTACCACTACAGTCCCTAATGAAGAGTCCCTCCCCAGCTTCCCTATAGGCCCCCTTCAGATACTGGAAGGCTGCTATGAGGTCTCCACGCAGCCTTCTCTTCTCCAGGCTGAACAGCCCCAACTTTCTCAGCCGATCTTCAAATGGGAGGTGCTCCAGTCCCCTGATCATTCTCGTGGCCCTCCTCTGGACTTGTTCCAACAGATCCATGTCCTTTTTATGTTGAGGACACCAGAACTGTACACAATACTCCAAGTGAGGTCTCACAAGAGCAGAATAAAGGGGCAGGATCACCTCCTTTGACCTGCTGGTCACACTCCTTTTGATGCAGCCCAGGATACGGTTGGCTTTCTGGGCTGCATGCGCACACTGCTGGCTCATGTTCATTTTCTCATCGACCAGCACCCCCAAGTCCTTCTCCGCAGGGCTGCTATGAATCTCTTCTCTGCCTAGCCTGTAGCTGTGTCTGGGATTGCTCCGACCCAGGTTTAGGACCTTGCACTTGTCATGGTTAAACTTCATGAGGTTGGCATCAGCCCACCTCACAAGCGTGTCAAGGTCCCTCTGGATGGCATTCCTTCCCTCCAGCGTATCAACCAAACCACAGAGCTTGGTGTCATTGGCAAACTTGCTGAGGGCACACTCAATCCCACTGTCCATGTCACCGACAAAGATGTTAAACAAGACGGGTCCCAACACTGATCCCTGAGGGACACCATTCGTAACTGGCCTCCAGCCGGACATTGAGCCATTGACCACAACTCTTTGTGTGCGGCCATCCAGCCAGTTCTTTATACACTGAGTGGTCCATTCATCAAATTGATGTCTCTCCAATTTAGAGACAAGAATGTTGTGCGGGACAGTATCGAACGCTCTACGCAAACCCAGGTAGATGACATCAACTGCTCTACCCCTCTCCATCAGTTCTGTAGCCCCATCATAGAAGGCCACCAAATTGGTCAGCAGGATTTCCCCTTAGTGAAGCCATGCTGGCTGTCACCAAGCACCTTGTTGATTTTCATGTGCCTTAGCATGCCTTCCAGGAGAGTCTGCTCCAAGATTTTGCCAGGCACAGAGGTGAGACTGACTGGTCTGTAATTCCCTGGGTCATCCATTTTCCCCTTCTTGAAAATGGGGGTTATATTTCCCTTTTTCCAGTCGCCGTGAACTTCACCTGACTGCCATGATTTTTCAAATATGATGGCCAGCGGCTTAGCAACTTCATTTGCCAGCTCCTTCAGGACCCGCAAATGTATTTCATCAGGACCCATGGACTTGTGCACGTTCAGATTTTTAGATGGTCTCGAACGAAATCCTCTCCTACGGTGGGCCCAAGGTCTCCATTCTCACAGTCCCTGCGTCTGCTTTCCAAGACTTGGGTAGTGCAGTCAGAGCCTTTGCTAGAGAAGACCGAGGCAAAGAAGTCATTCAGAACCTCAGCCTTCTCCAAATCCTGTGTAGCTAGTTCACCCGAGAGCTTCCTGAGGGGGCCTACGTTCTCCCTAGTCTGTTTTTGATTTGCTATGTACCTGTAGAATCCCTTTCTGTTATCCTTAATATCCCTAGCCAAGTTTAATTCTAACTGGGCCTTAGCTTTCCTAGCCTGGTCTCTAGCTTCCCGGACAACAACCCTGTACTCTTCCCAGGCTGCCTGTCCTTGCTGCCACTTTCTATAAAGCTCTTTTTTCATTTGAATTTTCCTCAGGATATCCTTATCCATCCAAGGAGGTCTCCTGGCCCTCCTGCTGCACTTTCTTCTAGTTGGGATGCAACACTCCTGAGCTTGTAGCAGGTGATCCTTGAAGACCAACCAAGAGTCTTGAGCCCCCCTGCCCTCTAGGGCTATATCCATGGAACCTTACTAAGCAGGTTCCTGAAGAGGCTGAAGTCTGCTTTTTTGAAGTCTAGGGCAAGTGAGCTTGCTGCACGCTCTTCTCACTGCCCTAAGGATCTCAAATTCAACCATCTCGTGGTTGCTGCATCCAAGGCTGCCCTGGAGTGCCACATTTCCAACGAGCCCTTCCCTGTTGGTGAGCACAAGATCAAGCATGGCACCTCTCCTTGTCGGTTCCTCTATTACTTGCAGAAGGAATTTGTCTTCCACACAATCGAGGAACCTCCTGGATTGCTTGTGCCGGGCCATACCGTCATTCCAACAGATGTCAGGGTGGTTGAAGTCACCCATGAGAACGAGGGCCTGTGAGTGTGAGGCTTTTCCTATCTGCCTATGGAGTGCTTCATCCGCAGATTCCTCTTGATCAGGTGGTCTATAACATATCCCCACAGTAATGCCTCCCATCGCTGCTTTCCCTTTAACCCTAACCCACAAGCTCTCTGTTATCTGCTCACCTGTCCCCAGACAGAGGTCCATACACTCCAGCCTATCCCTAACCTAAAGGGCAACTCCCCCTCCGCGCCTGCCAGGCCCGTCTTTTCTAAAGAGTCTGTAACCTTCCATTCCAACACTCCAGTCATAGGAGTCATCCCACCATGTTTCTGTGATGCCTATAATATCATACCCCCGCAGACGAGCACACATCTCTAATTCCTCTTGTTTGTTCCCCATGCTGCGGGCATTTGTATACAGGTATCTGAGCCGAGCTCCAAACGAAGCTGGCTCATTGGCTAGAGCAGCTGGAATGTCTCTGCATTGCTCAGAGCATTTATTATAGGTGCTGGCAACTGACTGGGAGTGTTGGGATGGAATGATGCCCCCCTCCCCCAACACATCTAGTTTAAAGCCTCCTTAACCAGTCTGGCAAGCCTCCTACCAAAACTGCCCTTCCCCTTCCTTATGGGACCAGCTCCACCAGCCCCCACTAGACCTGGCCTACAAACTTGGGTCCCATGTTCAAGACACCCAAACCCCTGACTGTGACACCACCCTTTTAACCATTTATTAACCTGGTTAATACTCCTAGCTTTTTTTAGGTCCTCCCCTGTATCCTGGAGAAGAGACGAAAAGACAACCTGAGCTCCAGAGCCCTTAACCACCTCTCCCAGGGCCCTGTAGTCCTTTTTTATGCTCCCCAGGCTACTACTATCTATATCCCTAGCACCCACATGTATCCTCAGAAGTGGGTAATAGTCCGTGGGGCTTACTAGAGCAGGCAGCCTCTCTGCCACATCCCTGATCTGTGCCCCTGGTAGGCAACACACCTCCCTTGAGAGTGGGTCAGGCCAACAGACGAGTGCTTCTGTCCCTTTCAAAGTAGAGTCCCCTACCACTATGACTCACCGCTTTTTCCTGGCAGCACCAGTAGAAATCTTTACTAGTGCATCACCAGGCTGTTTCTGGCGCGAGCACGTTCCCTCATGAGCCCCCTGCAGGACAGCAAAGCGGTTCTGCGTGGGGGCAACAGGTTCAGGAGGAAGTCCCTTCCTTTTAATTGTCGTTTTCCTCCTTTTTTTTTTTTTTTTTTTTTTTTTTTTGTCACCAATTCCTAGCTTTGAGAGCTAACAGCCTCCTTCTTTCCTCCATGAGCTACAGGGGAAGCTTGAGAACTCCGCAGAATTTGGGCAGGGAGCAAGCATTCCTGTTCTCTCTCAGCTACCCTGACATCCTGTAGCTTATTAATAGCTTCCCGCAGCTCGTCCACCTGCTGCAGGAGAAACTCCACCTGGGAGCACCCAGTGCAGGCCTGCCTATTGCGTACCCTTCCCTCACCAGAGCAGTGCAGGCACTCTCTACACCCCGAAGTCTGCACTGCAGCCCCTCCTCTCATTGTCTCTGTCTGGGTGCCTACGGTGGCCACTGCTGGGGCAGCCAGAGCAGAGCTCCCAGACCGGGCCCTGGTCATGCGGCGAGTGCTCACCATCCCGCTCACCTGCCCGTGCAAACTGCCTCGACCCGCTCTGCTCGCTCGCGCTCCCTGGGGCAGGTTTTTAACCAATCAGGGCTGGTGCCGTTTCTCCTGGCTCCGCCCCTGGTGAGTCAGCTGCTCATATCAGCTGAGCTGCGGGCTCCTGGGCAGGTCTTGTCGAGGACTTGAGGCTCCCTCAGTGGCTCTTGGCGCTCTGAGTTGAGGCTCCTGGACGCTGATCTCCCCCTCTCCGGTGTTCAAGGTGTCCTCTCTCAAGCTACTCACCTCAGCAACTGACCACAATATAAACATAACATATAAACATATAACATAAAACAAAACATATGTTTTATAACATATAAAAAATTACTGTTCTTGCCAAGAAATTAAAAGAGCTAGGCTAAACAACTAAGTATGACATAATCTTCTCTATTTCAGTTTCCACGCTGAGCTTTTTTTTTTTTTTTTACGTGTCTGTTGCCATTATCTGGTTTGTCATATCCTCCCTTCTAAATTGCGAAGTAACTCTTGCTCTGCTGTCTTCTGGTGTGGTTACAGCTCTGAGTGCAAACATGTTCTCCTAATTTTTCCTCCTAAAACCACCACTCCCTAAATCCCTTAAGCTCTGCACTCTTCAATGATTTCTTAAAAAAAAAAAAAAAAAAAGAAAAAAAAATGCATTTATTGAATCCTTGGTCTGAGTACTTGGCTCCCTTTCATTTCTGTGTCCTCCTAAGCACAGCTTTAATCCATCAGTTGGATACAGGCTACGTCCCAACTTTATCACTAGTTAAACCATTTAATCCATCTTTCTGGCTTTTTCACATGGACAATGAGGTATATAGATTCCTGCTACTACATATAAAGAATTTGAAAAGCTTTACACTGCAGTTTTTTAAACCTACTTACTAGCACTTATTTCCTGTTCTAGTATATACTACATACTAAAGTGATTTATGCAGTTACATGGTGGTAGACATCTAAGATCAGATACGCTTCAGCATTCACAGAACAGCCCCATTTCTACAGATCTAAACCGTACCTGTCACAGTTCTTGTGCAGACACCATCATTTTAGGGTGGAGAGGGAAGGGCAAACAGGGACACCTCACTAATTTTTCTATTGCTTTGGTTCTTGTAGGTCTTATAGAACAAAACAGCTTCTGCACAGGCAAGTCTGTTTGTCTGAGACCTGGTTGAATGCCATGTTGAAAGGACCTCCACCTAGACTAGTGGAACAAAGAAGACAGGTATGTTTACTTTAGGGTCTATTCTGCTGCCAGCTCATCATGGCACAGAAAATTTCTTAATAAAATACTAACTTTTAATAAAAAGGCAGATTCAGGAGATGAGAAATAGAAATATGAACACTTTGAGTATATCTGTGCAAGCATCCTCCAGAAATGCAACATTCTACTATGCATTAAAAATGTAACTATTAAATAAACACTTAAAAATGGAATAATTGTTCATAACTGTATGTAATGACTCTCTCCCTGGGTTAATATTTCATTAATACACAGCTAAGACATCTGTGAAAACCTAGTTTAGATCAGCTTTGTTATTTCCGTAACACAGGAGATCTGAGTAACTATAGTAATATTTTATTGATCACAAACATAATAATACTTCATTCAGCAATTAAAATGCATGATGATTCATATGAACGAAATTAAAACAAAGCACAATCAAAAAATAACTTCACATTTTTTCAATGTCATTCTTAGTGTAAGCAATAAATACAATGCTGTAGCTTCTATTAATCTTATTTACATAGCACAATACTTGAATGTTGCTTGGTTTCCAGCCCAAATGTTTCATGACATGAAAAGGAGTACGTGTTGCAGCATTTCTACAGCCAAATACTCTAGTAGATCATCACATAGCATAAATGCTAACATTAAAAATCAAACAACAGATACTGCAATGGCACGTTTTATTAATTGAAGACAGTAGCATTAAAAATAGACATTCCCTCTCGTGGAAAACTATCATGTTGGTATTAGAGATAGAGACCAAAGACAAGTATTTCTGTAGCCCCTGTAGACTGATGCAATAAATCCTCACTAAACAACAACAAAAACCCAACCCAACCCAAACCAAAAGCCCAAAAAGCAAACAATACACGTTCAAAGAAATCTCACAGGCCCAACAAAAAAGTCTATATCCATCCCAGAGCTCACAGATAAAGACTACAACATTTTGTAAAGTAGAAAATAAGGAAAGAGAAATCAGCATAAGGGTTTGATTTCAATTTATGATGACAGAGAAACATGTCAAGAAGCAGACCCTTCTCTTGATTGTGTAGGAACTGAAAAAGGTGAGGTAGGAAGGCAAAATAGGGAATTTATGTTTTCCAATGCAAAACAGGAAATAGATTAGCTAACCTCCTGAGAAGGGGGAAACATAGCTCTCCTATGCCATGTAACCCTCCACAGCTACATTTTCTCGCACATCCAACTGTATGTGTACTTAATTTCGAAAGTGCAAGCATGCACAGGAGCATGCTGCAACTGTCCAGCTAGAAGTAGGATGATTTCTGTAGAACAATTTTCCCTTCTAAATTACCATTACAGGTTTCTCTAACAGAGGACAGGGAGCAATTACCAACTAGTACGTTGCATCATATGAAAAAAAATTATAGGTTATTAAATTTGAACTAGTTGAGAAGGAAGCTTAATTCAAAATCTAATATTGTATTACGCTCTATAAAGTGTTGCATACACTACAACAATCCACAAGGTACTATGAAATAATTGCCAGATGACATAAAATACTTCAAAGCACTTTTAAATGGACAGATGTCTGCCTGGGCTTTGATCCTCAGCTGGTACCCACTGATTTTGAAAATAGAACTCAAGACAGATCTATACCAGTTGATGATCTAGTCCTCCAGTATAAAGCTGCTCTACCAGAGCAGGGATTTGCAACACCACTAGTATTTCCAGAACACTGCACAGATCTTAAGCAACACTACACAGATCAGCAAGCACCAGTTGTAACTAACTTCTTATCACATTGTAGCAGATCCTGTTACTGTATTCTTACAATTTAAGAGATTGTGACATCTGACTGCCATACTTCACACTATTCTGAAGTACAGAATCCTACCGATTTTCAAATAATTCTCATCAATCAACAGCCCTGGAGAAGAGCAGAAATCTTGATCCATGCATCCTAGCTGAGATTCTGTATTATGAAACTAAATCATTAATAAAATTTTAAGATTCAAACACCAGACATAAGAACTGCAAAAAACTATGGAAAGGCACAAGTGGCATGAACTTACTGCTTCCTCCTAATGTTTTCCTTCTCAATACAAAGCATTTGAAGCTATATGAATTTACAAACTAGTGAACACTGTGACAGCAAAATAACTAGATGCTAATGAAGCTTACAGAAAGGCTACTGACAAAAATGATTAAATGTGAAAGTCAAGTTGTTCGTATACACAAGTAGGTATTTAAAACTGAAGTGGTGTCAGAAAGAACTGTCTTTCATTCTTTTGACTGGCTTACATGCACCAGATAGATATACATTAATTATCATAATTGTCTGTCAACTCCAGCACTACTTTTCTTCTACTTCGTTTGTTTTTTCCCCACTTGAAGTAGATTTATCTGCAAAATAAACTAATAAAACCTTTTTCTACCTTATTGATTTTCAGTAAGACTTTTATAACCTCACATCATGCCCTCATTCTTGGGCATTTTCGTCATTTCACTTAAGAAAACTACAATTTCCTTAAAACAAAGATTTACAAAAACATAGATCACTATAAAGATGGATTTTCTCAAGTCCTTCCTGACCTCATTTTCAGTGCGATCTTTATTCCCCACCAGAACCAACAAAAAACTTGTTAAGTATTGTTCAAAGCTACTAAGAGAGATTCGGAATCAAGCATTCCAAATAATATTATCATCCATACTGTTTTGAACCCTTGTAAGACAAACTTTATATTGGGTTTTCCAAATAATGATTGTTACTGTCATTAGGTTGCATGATTAGCCTGAATCTCATGCACTGGCTTTAAAGGTCATATGACATTTGCACTGCATTCAGTCTTACAGGCTTTTTTCCCCGACAAAAAGCTGCCACAAAATTGATCAGAACTTTGCCCCAGCAATGAAGGAATATGTTATCAAGCATATGGCCAGGGAAACACAAATAAAACAACAACATGACTAGAACAAATTATATACATGAGTGTTTCCCAGTTGAGTAAATTCCTTACACACACAGTAAAGTTCCATCAGCTTCAGTTATGCGTTAGTGCCTGTAAGGATTTGCACTTACTCAGGTTACCACGCTCCTTTCTGGCAGTAATGCCTCCTTGACCTTGTCTGTCTTAAAGTCAATCAGAAATTTCCATAAACTTGAGAAGGAGACACTCCTGTATATGCAAAAGTAGTTTAAATAAAACCGCTCAAAGCATGCTGTGAAATACTACATTAGTAATATTACAGAGGTAAGTAAAATCTCAAATTTACACTGGTGTATCTATGCTTGATTTAAAATGGTGGAAAAAAGTAATTGACCAAATCAAACCTTCAGTATTATTGACCAAACCAAATGGTCAATGTCTGAATCTGTTATCTCAGACTACCTCTTGGGCTTTTTGACAGTCAAATGCTGGACACAAAATGAACCTAGACAATCTATTGTCGTCACTGCACCTACTTTAACCATTTTCTTTTGTTGTGTTTTAGGTTGAATTAAGACAATACAGTATGGTATTTACACTCCAAGATTCTATAGACAAGTGAAGTGGCATCAACACAACACAGTCTTGTACAAACTTCCAAGAAAAAAAATAAAATCCTTCATTGATTCCCTTTGTACAAAAAATTGCCAACTTTGTCTACACAGTAGAAACTGAAGAGGCAAAGTTTGTATCCTCATATAAATGCACATAGATATATAGATATATACATGTACAGATGTCTATAATATAAAGATACACATAAAAACAAAGATATGTATATATGCATACATATACATTCATATGAAGAACGTGTTAGTTTAGTTTGCATCATTCAGGGGAATAACATATCCCAGGTTAGGTAAAATCTTCTGGCCATGAAGTCATTAAATCAAATTTGGGAGTTCAGGAAGGTAAGCACAGTGGCATAGGCCAAGCCTTTGGCAGTCAACCATACATTTTTTCAGTTTTTAAAACAACACTCTCCATGTCATGGTAGCCCTTCCCATTTAAATGTTCACTAGTGCAGTCGTGATTATAGCTGTAGCCTTGAACATCGCTGATGGACGATACGGTATAGGAAGCTGTGCGCATGGCATCCGAGTGGCTAAAACTGTGCTCAAACTGGATTTTGTACTGATTCCAGTGTCTTCTCAAAACAGCTTGGACCTGTGCCAGAAGGCAAAAAGAAATGCATATGAAACACCTGGAAAGATAGCACTGGACTTCACTTTTTGATGCATGGGGGCATAATAAATGTGTCTAAGCAAATTAGGTAGTAAAGCTGAGTAATCCTGGAAAATGGGGGTACCTACGTGTGATCTGTCACATGACATGTTCTGATTTACAATTTAAGTAGACATTCTTTAGCAAATTTAGTATGAAATAATTGCATTTTACAACGGGAGTGTACTAGTTGCTCAGGAAAAGCACAGATTAAAGGATAAGCAGCAGCAACACAGTTACTTTCTCCCCTGTGGACTAAATTCTGGTGTGGAGAACTCAGATTTACAGGTGAAAAAGGTCACTTCTAAGCACTTTTAATTCAAAAGACTACATCCTCAGCAGCTGTAAATTTTTATACTCGCAACAAACCATAATTCACATTTGCTCTGGTTCTGGCCTTCCTTTATTTCTGCCCATACCTTAATAAAATGAATAGCAGGACAATTTCCCAGACTCCATTATTTCTACCAGGGTTAAAAATAAAGCTGATAAAATAGCTGAAGGCCTTAGGCTTACATGTCTCCACTGAAAGGATGTTATGTTTATCAGAGCCTTCCTCTCCTACAGTATGGTTAAACACCTAATGCACAGGGGATTGATCAAGTCTCACATTCATGAAATTCACAGGGAATTAGTCACTCTCTGAAGGTGCCACGTGTGGAATGATAATCGCAATAGCTATCATTTATGTATGCTTTTTCCAGAGGGTTTTATTTTAATGTTAAGAAAACTGCCCACAGATCATGCATGTTTAATTTCCTCTTCAGCCAAGTCTGCACACAAAGTATTCCTGCACTGACTGGCAAGGTGCTGACTTTCAGGAACTGCTGGGGGACACTGGCACTCACATTTATCCAGCAGTGCAACCCACACTCACAGGCCTCATTCCCAAGCATGACCTTCATTTCAGTTTGTTACACACAAAAGAACTAAACAGTGAACAGTGATTCCCTCAGTTAAATGTTGATGTTGAGGATAAATATTTTTAGGATTCTCCCCTATGTCTTCAGGGTTTCTTTTGTGCTTGCTTTACATTTCCCTAACACAATGGCTTCCTCTGTCTCATTTTACTTTTTTATGAAAAATAAATAGAAGAAATCTGATGTAATTTTTAGACTTCCTGCAGTCTGGTATCAGCATCCTCTGTTTAAAGGAGAGCTTCATCTTTCTCAAAATCCTCACAAAGAAAATATGAAGGCATAAGGGAAGAAATAACTTAAGAAATTAGTATTTTAGGTCAAAGGAGATGCTCTTCTACCGTTCATAAAACCATTCCAATCCACCCAGAACATCTAAACACAAATCTACAAACACTGAAATCAAGCATCTTAATACTGCTGAGTATTTGATTTTACCTCTCTTCATATCAAAATTCTGTATTTCTTCCAAGTCTAAATGGAGAATTCTTGTTTCATCACAGGACACTTCTGATTAATTAATTTACATTGCATAGAAATATAGACCCTTAAATCTCCACACAGGTTCAATCCATGCCCTCTAATCCCTCATAAAGCCAAGAGAAAAGCCATATTCAAAATTTCCTACTTCCAAGAATGAATTTTGGAACTTATTTTTATAATTATATTATTATTTTGATTTTTATATCATGCAATCTGTGCATACCACTAAGCTATGTTCCATTTATTCTCCTTTCCATAGTCAATTACCTCAAGAAGAGCAAGGTCTTCTTGTAGACAAACATGCAAAAAATTACATACTGAGCAACTGTTACATTAGACAGGACAGGCTTGAGATGGGATAATATGAGCAACTGCAACTTCATGGCTTAACCAAGGTCACAGAAGTCTACTGGCAGAGTGGGGAAAAAAACAAAAGAGTTGCCAAGTTGCAAGCAAGCATTGCACTGAGGTCCTCTCCCACACTTCCTCCTGGCTGCTTCTTGTTTATCTTTTAAATTGTTACTAATATTTGGAAACCAGTCGTAAAGGGTCCCCATAGCTCAAGAAAGCCATCAGTATCCCTGCCAGAGCCCTTTGGGCTACTTCTAGGGAGAAAACAGTCTGTTTAGCTTGCTCTCCAGCCAGTGACAGATTGCCATAAATAGTGTTTCCTGTATGGGCAACCATTTCCTTTGTGCCCGAGCCAGTGCCCATCATGGTTCATTTCTAACTAAGCTATGGATTTTTGGCATTCTTCCCAAATCCTCTCTGTTACTGCTGAATCAGTATTTCACCTGTGTCCTGCTACACGACTGTTCCTCTAGGCTGTTACATCCTTTCATTTACTATTAGTTTTTTGGTCTTTGAATTGTCCAATCAATCATTTCTAGAATACGATGGCAAAACTCCACGGCACAACTGATTTTCACCGCTGATTATACTCTTTCTAACAATATGCGTGTCTACCCGTGGAGTGAAAACCTCAGCTTTTTGTATCACACTTTTCTCACCTTTGAGCAGTTGCACAAAGCTGTAAATTCAACTCAGGAGGGGTAGCACTTAGTTCTAAGATAGAACTAAGATAGCATCTAAGGAAGGATATTAAGCTATGCATTTAATGAGAGAAAATAATGTAATAAATAGAAGTGTCTTAGTCATTAAGAGAAACACTAGTTCCAGCTGGACAATCATCACTTTCTCACCTTATTAGTTAGCAAGAGCTCTTTTGGGGGAATTTTCATGAAAGGCTCCTTCCAATCAGCCCTTTAACAAACTAGTTAATTGATGTTTAATACAAGCAAAAATTAATGAGCTAACTAACAGTAGCTGACAACAAGAGAAAAAAACCCATCAGCCTTGCCTATTAATAAATGTATTGTATAATCCTGTGGACCTGAGACTATCATAGAACGGCTTGGGTTGGAAAGGGCTTTAAGATTAGTTCCAATCCCCCTGCCAGGGGCAGGGATGCCTCACACTAGACCATGTCTCTGAAGGCTCTGTCCAGCCTGGCCTTGAACTCCAGGGACGGAGCATTTAACCACTTCTTTGGGCAACTTGTGCCAGTGCCTCAGAATCCTCACATCTTTACTGCATCATTTCTGTAGACCACTGGAAAGAAAGAAAAAAACTCCAAACACCAGAGACCTTACACGGATCATGTAGGTTGTTATTATCACTGTTATTAATAGCTTAATAGGAATCTTTTTACCGATTTATCAGAGGTCTGGGACAAACTTCTCCTATGACTGCAGCCTTGTCAACTCAAATGCCACTCTCAGCCAACTCAAACTGGAAAGTATGGTAAGGAAGCTAAGAGGTATCTAATTTGTGGGATGCTGGGACATAAGCAGAATTTGGGTGTCCTCAGGGAAGCCTTGCCATAGAAAGTAAAGATGAAGAGCTTACACACACACCCTTGTCTGTAGGAGGGTTGTGACTAACAGCTGCAGTACATGTCAGAACTGGATTTGACAGATCAGCCCTGGCCACATCGCTCAAGCAGTCTGGAGATGTTCCTTGGCTATGTCAGCAGTACATACCAGCCATTTTTCTTACATTTCTTAGTTTCCTTTCACTAGAGCTCTCTGCTAGTAGACCACTTTTATTAATTTTTTGGCCAGAGGTGGCCTGAAAAGGCACCAGTTGAGGAGGGTTTGGCTCCTAGTATTTGGTATAGAAAAACATTAAAAGGTAGAATAACAGTTTGGAAATGCTAAGATGCTTTTAACATTTCTAATTGCTAACACCCCACTGTCACTCAAAGTACCAATTCTAGTGTCAGTATTCACCTTTAAACCATAGACTTGGAGCAGAAAGGATTAACACCACTCTCTGACACCTCTCATCTTGTACAGTTTCTAATGAGGTGTTGCTATGACAGGTAAGAAACAGCCACTATGCTGCAGTTGCAGGCTTTGTTCAGGCACTGGTATGACAGTAAGAGACAATAATGGCAACAGAATACATGCGTGCCTGCAGGCTCACATACCAAACACAGAATCCTTTCCTAGACAAAGGAAACACTTCTGTTTTTAGAAGGCATTCCGAAGTATGAAATTTATATATATATTGATGCTGAATACAGTCAAGTGATCAAATTGGATCCAGAAACCTTAATGATGTGTTCAGCTTCAAATCAAATACATAAGCAGGGACTTGAGCCCAGATTTATTTTATGCTAAATCCGGTCAAAACCACTGCCCCATGCCCACTAAAGTGGGAGAAAGCCTACCTTCATCTTTTCTGCCCCCTTTGTAAAATCATTGAGTATCATATATTTTAGGGTGGTGGAAATAAACTGTGCAACCCCATGGTAGTTTCATTGCAGTTCAGCCAGCACTGGACTTAAGAAGAGAAGGAAGGGTGATGTACATAAATCAATCCTAGTACAAGCCAAGTATTTACCTCTAAGTAAGTATTACTGTCCAATAACATTATATTAGCACACTGACAGGATTTTATTACATCTGATAGAAGAAAATAAGGGTTCAGTGACATGAAAACATCTGGTTACTCCCACACATCAGCTTACAGCCATATACTACAACTGTTTCAACTGTAGAAAAAAATCATGCAAACAAACGAGTAGGAATAAGTGTACAACTGTAACTGTTCCTCTGCCAAAAGTGTTGGAAAAGAACCATCTAGTTTTTCTGGTGGAGGGTTTCTGTTTAACTTTTTTTGGGGTTGTTTGGGGTTTTTTTTGCAAGCAAAAGTCATACTAACAATTCTGTATACGTGTCTTTTAGCCTTTCTACCATTTTGATCTCTGACACTGTGAAGTCCTGTTCTCTCTACACCTTAGGGACAAGAGTTCCTAGATGAAAGTCTTTGTGTGTACTCCAAGACCCTGACCTATTCAAGATAAAAGCAGTGCTTGTTAGCTTCATCAGGATCAGTACCACATAGGAAATATGGCACAATCCTTCAACATAAGAATAAAGAAGTTTGTTCTTGGAACTGACTAATAATAGTTACTTAAAAGTGCGCTTCTTAATCAACACAAATTTCTGACCCAAGCACAATGAGCTTTGATTTTTTCAATTATATTTTTCATCTGTGAAGGAAAATTTTTCCAAACTTCAGCCTAAAATTCTCCTAAGGAGCTGTCATAACATGAGCCCACCATCATGTTTGCAATATGCTCTAATAGGTCTGCAGAAAGACCTATACACTGATTCTCCAGGCTAACAGTTGCTATACAGCTTCTGACATAAACAAATATACCTTCTGAATACTGACTTAGATTTCACTTTTATATGATATTTATTGAGATTTTATATCAAAGTGACAAGTGTCTTCAATTCCTTATATAATCGAGAGGCATATAAATGATCAGCAAGAGTCAGTCCTACAGTATTTAATGATGCCACAAATGATGGCACTGTCTTTCCCATGCTCTGCTCTTGGCAGCCAGATACTTATTTACTTATTTTTTACCTGACAAATTTAGATTTAGAAAATAAAATTACCATCTCCTTAATTGCTGAAACATCAAATATATATAAAAAGGAAAAGTGTTATACATTTATATCAAAAGTTATTACTCTACCTCTCCATTAAAGAAGCAGAAGATTGTAGCCACCAGTAGACCCTGTAAAACAAAAATAAAGGTTCTGCTTTATTTCACATGCATCTAGGATTTTTTTAGATGCATACAGGGTTAGAGAGAATTATGGGTTTCTGATAAAATTCAGCTAAACATAGCAAAAAACGTGCAGTACAAATCTAAACTTGGTAAATTATATCTAGACATTCACTACTAAAAGGTCTTGGGCCAACTATTAACCATGGTGTTTCTACCCTTTTAATAAATTAAAATTCAGTAGAATGAGAAATTTCAAGCTATTCATAATAATATTGCATTAATGTCTTTAAAAATTAAAATAACAATCATTTCTTTTATTTGCTTCACATGCCAGCTGCTATCTAGCCCAAGTAAGCAAAACCTGTTTAATGCTTCCTACCTGATAATGCATAAGGATGTGCATCACGTAGTCATACACTTCCTCGGCAATCCGGCCTTCTGGTCGCCATGGAAACAGGACAAACTCAATACCAAGCAGAGGGACAAGGATCAGGGTAGCTCTCACTGCTTTCATGTACAGGTTGGATTCTGCCTTGTGGGTGTCTTTTAGCTTTGTTATAAGAACACGAACTATATTTAGCAGGAAGAAAAGATTCACCTGTTGGAAAAGGAAGTGAAACTGAAGGTCTGAAAAATCATCCCACACACTGGTTTGTAATTTAAAAAAATTAGACAACTGAAGAAAACTCATACCGCATGGACAGCACTGTGACTGTGCAATAAACACGAGTTAAACCTCTTTGAGATCACATTAAAGTGCCTGAGATGTGGTTCTAACATCTATCCCCATCTATTCCTCTAACTTATTAAGCAAGCGTCAAACTAATTAACCACTGGTCTTCCAGTGTTAACAATCCACGTGCCATTCTCTCTGCTATCATGGTAACAGTACACAGGTCAATGATTAGGTTTTGAAAAATTACTGTCTTTTCAGGTTGGGCAAGAAGAACTCTTCCCTCTATGTATTTAAACATGATTCTTCAAAAAACTACTTTTTTTTTGTATTTTTTGAATATGAATTTAACAAGTATAGAGAAAAAAACGCACCCATACATGTAAAAACAAAATTGCAGGCAGAATGCTAAACTTACTTCCATTGCCTTAATAGGATTTTCTTGTTGACAGCAGTGTGTATCTGTTCATACATTTTGAGCAAAAATAAATCCTACACTGCAATCATGACTATGCAGACTGTATCAGACATGTGAGCACTTGCCATAAGCAACAGCAAAACTCATACACACGTGTGTATATGTATACATTTATATACACACACATACCAAGCCTAAGGATGCAAGGAACCAGAGCAACAGCAATGTTAGGGATTGTTACACTGTACTTTTCATCTGCTGTGTAGTGGCAGCCCATTATGGAAACTACAGCTAGAAGGAGAGCTTTGGAGCTTAGTCTGTCCCCTTGCCTCACTCTAGGGCACAGAGGCAAGACCCTGCTGCTTAGGGTACCCAGCATGGAAGGGAAAGACCTAGAGTCTGCTCCTACCTCTTCTTCCAGGTAACTGTCCCTGCCAACAGCTATCTAGAGACAAAAGGGAGGGCTGGGTGAAGAAGCCAGCAGGCAGACACAGGTAACTCCCTCCTAGAAAGACTAGGAATCCCTGGTCTGGGAGGAGGCATCTGTCTTGCAGCAGGCCAAGCGCAAACAGGGAAGCCATTTCAGACCATGCATGTCACCCGGTCTTCCACAGCCTTGGCAGACTTCTTTCATGTTGGTTAAATTTTTCAAAAAAGATCAGCTGTATATTTGTTACAGCAATGGGGCCCTTGACAGATATGTGATGTTATTTATATTCTAGTTACATGCTATTTAAACCATTTTAACAGGAAATTGTTTTACATAAGATACTACTGTATGAATTCCTCTCGGAAGTATCCAGCTACCTTTAAGCATTGTTTAAACATCCAAGGTCTTCTGATTCTTTCTCAAGAGCTTTATTTAGATTATATGCAGCCCATGATCCTCATCCAACTTCCTATAGCACACACAGACAGTAAGCCCTTCTTCCATTTCTAAATTTAATCCTTCACAAATCTACTTGCTCAACATCAACATGTCTCAAACCTCAACAACAAACCTAGAGTTTCCAGCCCTGCTCCTGCTTTGGTAGCAAGGACAATTCCTCTAATACTGTCCCTAAATGCTAGCTGAAGATGCCAAGTAGCAGCAGCCAGGTGTAAGATATCATCCAGCAAACTATTTCTTTTACAACATGCTGAATCGGAGAGAATTGTTCCAACTGTTCCACTTACCCATACACAGCAAAAAGCCAAAAAAAAAAGGAATGCAGAGCTTGAAAAGAAATATTAGGGAAAAGGGAATAGAGGGATGAGGCAAAGCAGAGGACAGAGTTGAGATGACTATGAGTGTCTGTAAGAGTATGCAGCATCAATTTTTGATGAGTATCTCTTCTGTCACAAAAATATAGTGAGATCAGGATGAACTGAATTCTTAATTAAAGTGAAGAAAACAGGTCTTGATTTTATCAAGGCAGTGAGTAGAGTTTTTACATTTAAGCAAAAGTAGGCCAGTGAAACTACTCACATGTATATTATCATCAAATTGACTGTGATGGCTTGGGAAGCCCCAAATGAGCCCTGTTGTGTTAGCTGCAGTATGAACAGAGAGCAAAATACTGGCAGCTCCACAGTGGCCTGACAATTGAACCAGCCAGATGAACAAAAATGGAAGCAAAGGCACAGAAGGAAGCCCTAAATAAAAATAAATGCTAGTGCCTGTACTGGGAAGTAAGTAGAGTTTAGGCTCTGCCTTAAGAGTGGCTGTGAACTCCACCAACCTTGTAAGTCAGTGGTTGCTGCAGTTCTTGCATTAAACTCTCCTCAAGTCCCTGATATTTCCGCTTTCCTCCACACTGAGTTTGTGCTAAGCAGTATGGTAATCCTTATTAGCATGTAGGTTTAAATTCTGTTTGAATTCCTCCTTAGGATGATATAAACAGACCATTCTTTGCTCAAAAACCTCAGGTATTTCTAGATACCAGCTGGTAGTCATTGCTTAGCTTTTTCAGATCTTAGCCTGCTTAAGCGTGGCTTGCTTGGGCAGAATACCTGTATGTGCTCATGAAGATATGTTTTATACCTGGCCTGTGGACATTGCCAAGGCTGGATATATGCATGCTAAGCATTCAACTTCTAAACTGCTTTGTCTTGTACCAGAGTCCAGCTTAAAGTCATTAAATGGGTCAGTAATGAAGCTAAAATCTCCTGAACTTCCTTCTAGAACATGTTTGCTAAAAGAGTTTGCATCTATGAAAGCCTGTCGATGAAGACACCAATACATTGCATTATTACAGGGCAAAATCAACATACCAGTAGTTTTATATAAATAATGGCATAACTAAATCAAAATCTACTCTTACAGGGGCACCAATGCAAACTAAATCACTAGTGCACCAGCACATCTGAAACCTAAGTGAAATCACTGCTGCTTCCACTAAAGTTCAAACCTACTGCCTTTTCACCCCCTCCATTTTGATCAGTGTTTGTTCAGCATTATAACTATCACCCTCTACTGTTTCCCTCTAATTCCCTTAATTGTGATTGGTTAGTCAAACAGTTGTAGTTAAATGGTCAACTGAAGACTATTCCAATCAAAAATGCAGCCTATGTCTGCTCTCATTTCCAGTTTCTTTGGCAGGGATGTGACCACAGTTATGTAATAACAGGGACCATAAAAGCAGCATTGTTGTTAACTTTATGTAATTGTAGGAGTTTTAGTGATGTACAGGAGTTAAATTCCCATTGGCTTCTGACAAATCTTCCTGGCACCCACTTGACAGTCCTCTTCGTATTCTCTGAGATCCTGCTCCTGCAAATAGAAAGTGTCTTCTCCCTAGTTATCTAATTTGCAGTTTACTAATGTTGCTTAAATGTCTACTAAAGCAGGTCATGCTTAGTAAAATGTGGAAATTGTACCTGGCAAGCAAGTTGCTTAAGCAAATGAGGATTCTGTTCACAAAGCCCAAACACATGCATTTCATTTCATGTCTTTGTTACTGGCTTGTCCTTTTGGAATGACATATTCAATTTTTTTTTTTATTTTTATTTTTTTTATCAGAAAGGAAAGCACCTCCTTTAAATTACTTTCACATCACGGGCGAGACGTATAACTGTGTTTAACCCTTTTTATTCCTACAGGGTTTTCACATAAATTTACTGACTGTACTGGGGCAAGAAAAATCCAAGAGAAATGCCTTCAAGACAGCTCATGAACAAATATAGGAAAGTCAAAGGTATACATACTTGTAAATTGCAAAGAGAACAGATGCAGTTTCCCATACCAACCCCACAGAGGCAATTATTATGCTGCCAGTAAAATCAAAGGACATTCTTAGTGCTGCCTTGAATGGAAAGCAGACTTGATGGTTTGGGATTGATCCAGTACATCTGAAACCAGCAGTAGCCTTGCTGCTGTTTTCACTGTGAATTTATGGAAGCCATCACTTGGAAGAAGAAAATGATCTTGCATCCTAAACCAGAGTGACTTCATGGAGGGTGGTATAGTCTCATACTTCCGCAAAAATTTTTCTGTTATTATTTAAGCAAGCTCTGACTAATATCAATTATATTTGAGCTTTAACTTAAATGATATATCTGTGAGGAGACATCTGGACAAAGAACATACCCCCCCCCCCCCAAAAAAAAAAAACAAACAATGCAGAATAGCATATATTTTCTGGGTGATATACAGCACCATGGAAGTAAGAAAAATAGCCCTATTCCTTTCTGTGAAAACAGGATTCCACCTTCTGTTAAATTAAAGAGAAGAAAAATTGACAGGATTTAGAACTGGTTTAAATTTGCAGATTATAGCACTAGTTAAAATGTCTTTATACGAACACATGGCAGACCTGACTAACAGGACAAGATATTATCATATCCCAAGAGCCAGTAATTTCATGGGGGCTGCCCATGATATCACAGCAATTTCATGGGAACTGCATTTGGCTTCCTGCAGAGGACCTCAGGTGTGTCATGGTACCAAAGCAGTCTTCAAAATACACGTTCACTAGTCAATTTAACTGTGAATAAAAATTGGAGTCACAAGAACAACAGAATTTACACAGTGGTCTTTCAAGAATGTTCTCTGTGCAGACAGATACTCATTAATAATTTAACAGAAGGGAAAGTTCACGTAGGTCAGAAATTGAAATGACTTCTTAAATGTTTTATTTCTTAGTAAAGTAAGTTACTTGATGTTTTCATTTGTAATGCATTTCCCTGCATGAACTGAAAAGCCATAAGAAAGGTCACCAGACACTATACAATACTTTGACCAGATCAGCTTGAAGTTTCGTTACAATAAAAGATATGGCTGTCATACATAGCAGCTAATTCTGCTCTGCCTCTACACTGCAGCATTTTCTATATTTTGCATTCATAGATATTAGTTATGCTGATAGTTGTATAAAAAGGTACATATTAGTATTTTCTTCTATTCAGCACCTATTTATTTAGCAATAATCTACTGACTGAATTATATAAGTTAAATGTAATCTTTATAACTGAAGTACAACACTGGTTTTTATACTGTCTTCAAGTACCTATAATTTACTGTTTTCAGCATCAAACATTCGTGTAATAGGGCTGGCATTAACTTGGAGCGTAAGACTGAACACTGCGCTCTGGTTTCATGAGGACTAATAAATCAGAGGCATTGCAATACCCCAATGGCCAAAGCACACACTGCTAGATTAGTATCAGAACAGGGGCAATCACAGATACAAAACTATTTCCACTGGTTCTTTCCCAAGAGCCTACTCCAATTTAAATCCATTCTGTACTCCCACTCCCAGTCAGTCCTGACCTTCAAGAACCCTCCTTCTGAGCTTCAGTGAGATCCAAGTCTGGTAGCATCTAGTCTGGATGCTTGTAATAAGGTCAACCTGGCAAATGGCCTCGGCAATGAGAAAGCATTCTCAGCTAAAAGAAGGATATAAATGTAGTACTCCAGGTAATCCTTTCTTGTCACTAGCATTTAAGTGGAATGACAGCTAATATTGTAAAATCTGAGTTTCCCAAAGGATGAGTGGTACAGCTCCTTAATAAGGTGAATACTGTACTGTATTTACTGATACTGTACTGTACTGTAAATCCTGAGTGCCTAAGGCACCTTCTGGCTTAAGTGAGAGGTCCTGCAAATGACAGTGACCTCTAAATTCGAGCTTTAGACTATCACCAACTTTATAAGCCCATGAAGAATAGCCAGAAAACAAATAAGAAAAACAAATTATTATCTGAAAAATGCCTACCAGCAGAGCAGCACAAATAGGGCCATGGATGATGTACAGCAGATGAGTATCAGAGCTGATCCAGCAACTAGAGAAAACAAACAAGAAAAAATAACACAATAAAAAAAACCAACAAACATTTGGCATATTATTATCTCTTGTATTCCTTTTTCTCCCCTTAAAGCAAATAAATTTTGCAAAGCAAGATGAGATGCTACTTACTTGTCATTATAATACAAGCTTCTAGCAACGGCATGTATGCAGGCAGGAATCAGTGGAAAACCTGAGGAAAAAAAAATATTAAATCAATGTTTTCTTCATACATAAACATGACTAACAACTACATCTTGCATTTCTTGCTGGTATCTTTTGCACTTTCACCTCATCCAAACTATATACCTGTAGAGCAACTAATGTAACAAGTCCCAATACGACATCTATTTTCTCAGGTTTCTTCCTGAGGGGTGTATGAAACCTCATTCCCACTGTCTTTCCAAGGAAATCCATATCAATACACAGAAAGAAAAAGCAAATAAAATTACAACAATTTAGAAAGCATCAATCTATCTTCATTAACACAGACATTTTTCAGACTGCAATTTTCAATATGCTAAATGGGCAGTAGAACTAAAAATGACACATGACCACATGACTAAAAAGTACACATGACCAGAGCTTTAACGGTATGATAAACAAAGTTGATACTTGCTCGGTGTACAGAAAAAAAAAGTCACCTGCAAAACAAATTTGAAATCAGACTCTGGAAATCACGTAGAGTTAAAAATTTTAAAAGAATACACAAATTAATTATGTGGGGTCCTTGACACTCTGATGTTTTCAGAAGTTGCTGTGCACCTATGATCTTTTAACTACATCTCAGATGTGTTTGTAGTGGGACAACTACCTAAGTACCGAGTCATGTTATAGCTGAATGCGCCAATATACTGAGGCTAACGAGAAAGCCCTCACTTGCACTTTGTGAGTATGCTGTTGTGCATTATCTGAGATGACCAGGTTTGGCTTCTTAGTTTTGATACTGATATTTCTTAAGATTTTCAGCTACAGCTATTTTGTATTTGTTTAGTGAACAATACAGGTCAAATCGAACTGCTGGAAAAAGAAATCCTTGGCCATCTCTAACTCAGTTCTGACCCTCCACCCAAGACATGGCAAGACTTCTCTGAAAACAAACATTCATTCCTGAATAAACATCTTCGACATAAAGAACAATGAATAATTACTTCTTAATGTCTTTTTTTTTATAATAGGAGACTCTTTTCACTATACAACGGAGGAGTCACTTCCTGACTCCAGAAACGCATAATCTCTCTTTCAGCAAAGACTGAAGTACATACAACTTCCTACATTCATAATTCTAAGCCTGTTGAAACTCCCCAGACAAAGAAGAGGAGTGGGTCATCATTGTTCAAAGCTACCAGCTCAGAGAAGCAAAGTACAGAGGTTTTAATTCTCATGAAAAGGAAGAAGAGATTGCTTTGGCCTGAAAACATAGAATGCAAAATCACATACCCCAGCCAAGAAGGTAATACCACATCAAGTGTTGTTTCTCAGCAAAAACAGCCACCACAATGAGAGTGTGCAGGTAAATGCCTTCACACAGCATCCAAAAGTAGTTGCAACCCATTAGGTACAGGTAGATGAACTGTGACACTTTGCAGCTAAGCTGCAGAAAAAAAGCAGAGTACAATATTAATGTTCAAGTTGCAAAAATCACAAGAACTTTATTTGCAAAATGGTAAAAAATACTGTTCCAGTTAAATTTCAATGTTTATTCTCTTTTTCACTACATTTATTTATTTTCTTTTAGTAAAATTTTCATAGCATTACAATTCCATACTTTATGGTGACAATAAAAGTGGTGAATGAGTCTGTATTTTTATTATTCAAATATGAGGACCTCAAGATCCTCAAAGCATGATGGCAGAGAGCTGTAATGATATTTTCCCTTATTGCAAACATTGCCACACTTAGCCATTCCAATCAGCAGGGAATCCTTAAATTATCTGACGGTAAACACACAACGAAAAATGTATTTTGATAAAGGTAATTCCCTCTCAAATTTTACCAATCACAACATATAGCTACTCCAGAGAATAAATTATGTTTTTTAAATGCTCATGATACTTTCAACTTTAACCTAGTCATAGCAGCACTTAGCACAAGTTGAGAAGAACCTCTCTTGTTGGCATATATTTGGATTTAGCTTCATTAAAAAGACATTCTTCAACTGAAATGTTAAAAAACAATTTACTGAAAAGTTGTGAAAAAGAAGCAATAGTTAATGCACAGATTTAGACACAGTGGATTTTTTTTTCTTTTTCCTCCTGTAATCACTAAGTGTTGGATTGATCTTTCTGGCACTTAGCTTAAAACAAACCCGAAATGAACCTTTTTTACCACATTTTGCTACCTAACTGATGAGGTGATTAGCAGCTATCTCAAGATTGTTTTCCACCACTTGGATGAGGTTTTACAGGAGAAAGAGAATTTATCTTTTTACTTGAATAAGCTTCTGGAGTTTTGCCCTGACTTTCATAGAATATGGATTTATCTTCCAGGCCTAAATTAAAATAAGGTCATAATTAGGGATTTGTTTATTTATGTACGTAATTTTCAGGCTCTGATTCACACTTATCCAGTGTTACCAGGACGGGGGGGGGGGGGGGGAAGAGGAGCCCCCCCCAATCAGGCCCAAACGGATGAGGTCTTTCTTTAGCTTTTACTTTTGGAATATAATGGTCAGTGTAACCTCCTTTCGCGCGCGCACACACACACACACACACACACACACACACAAAAAACCAGAAAAAAAAACAACAAAACCCAAAATCCCCAAAAAACCCCCCAAAACAGCCAAAATAGATTCTTTTTAACTGAAGACGGCAAAGTTAAAGCCATAGGAAAGTAGCATACAGTTCCAAAATACACTGCAATGCTTTTTTTACTGCCCTTCCTTGGTGAATTGAACTACTATAACCTCACTGAGATCATCTAGAACAGGCTACTTTCTTACAGTTCTATCAGTCCAAAAGGTTCTTGTAGAAACTCAGAAAAGCAGGTCAGTGTGCTCCGTCTCTTACAGTGTTTCTATTGTTTCAGAACCACAAATGTGGAATGCCCACATCATTGTTAGACATCTGTTGCACTACATAACATGGACACATCGTTACTGAACATTTTAATCTCACTATATACAACATTTTGTCAACTATTCACATCTCATCTCTTCCGTGTTGCTCACAGATAAATCAATAAGGCTGCCAAATATACTTTCACTTACTGGATTAGTTGCAACCAACTCCTGATTGTTGGCAACTGCAGTCAGTGAAATTATTGTTACGACCGAGTTGCAAACAAAAGAGAAAAATAGGTTTTTGTGCAGGGTAATCCTTTGGCAACTCAAGCTCCTAGAAAAGAGAAAGAAGAACAAATGAATACCCAGGAGTAAAGTGCTGCGTACTTGGGGGCACCCTGAAATTTTGAAATACTAGAGCTCTTTATTATCAACCCTTTCTTAAGTTACAGTCTAAATTTAATAGAATGATGTGAAAGGTAACACTTTCCCTTCAACACCAACAAGAGGCAAAGTGAAGTACATTCAGTTCCAAGTGTGTTCACAGAGACAGACCTATTTTGCAGTGGCGATCTAAAAAACATCTGAATAGCAGTAATGTAACATATTTCAGAAGATTTATACCTTTGAGGAAGCTCTCTCACCCTGCTTTTCCATTTACCCAAACCTAACATGTTTTGAAGATATTTTTTTATTACTTGTATTCCTGTCATTTTCCTTCCTTGATTTTATAACTGCAAAAATATCCAAATAAGTAAAATAACACAAATGTTATATTGACTTTTGTATATAACCCAGTCATAAACAGTATATAAACAATTATAAAATGCAGTATCTAACTGAATTTAATTGTGTTAATTTTCAAGGTTTGCCTTTAATTTTGAAATAAAATTTAAGAAAAAATACTTGGAAGAACTGGTTTGTTGCTTTTTGGTTTTTTTTGTGTTTTTTTTTTTTTTTTTTTTTTTTTTTTTTTTAAGCAGAGCATCAGTAATATTAAACAATACTAGAAACTGAACACAGTCAGCAAATTTCTGTTTATCTGCCATACCAGAGAAAACAGGTCTGAATTAGTGCCATTCCAAGAGGCATGAGTGCTTCTCATTCAATTCTTTTTGAAGAAATTCAGCTTCATAGGCAAACACAAAAAAAAAAAAAAGACAGAAAGCCTGTATGGGTATATGGACAATTCTGATCATTGGGATATTAAACCTTAATGCTCAAAGTTCCCAAAAAAGCAAGGAAAATCCATTTGTTATAAAAAGACACTCTCAGAAAACACGCATTTTAAATCTGGAGAAAGCATCTACTGAAACCTCTGTTGTAGGGAGTATGCTCTTTATAACCACACCTACCTACCTACATTTAGCAGCCAGCACCACAGAGTGCACCTGATTGATAAAGTAACTGGAGGAGGAATATCTATCACACATTCAACTGCTTTTCACTGTTAGAGCAATCAGAAATACATTGAGAAGGTCAGCATGGGACAAGTCTAAATTGTCACAAAGGGAAAATCAACTTGTCTAGCCTTTTCAAGCAGCATGACTGGAAGACAAGATAAACTATGGGCACTGATAATTAAATTTTACTTTGAGAGGGCAGGAGGGAGAAGAAATTTATATTTTAATAGAGAAATACAGATACAGAACAGACATGAAAGCTGGAGGAGTATACTGAAAACTGTTGAGAACATGACAGAAAAGAAACAAAACAATCCCACTGAACAAGAGAGATGCTAAAAAAAATACTGGCTATAGAGAATGCTGCACTTAGTTGCATTCTTCATAACTATTACACAAAGAATATATGAAGCACACCACAGATATATGGAGTACTCTCAGATATGGACAGTACAATACCGTTAATCAGGCAGTTTGTGCAAGTCAAGCCTTGGAGCCCTCAGGCATTCTAAGCCTCATTTCACTAAACATGGGGGAAGGAAACTACTCTAGAAACTAGTGCTGCCATGCAGCACAAGGCACTACCCTAGTCAAACCTCTGTTTGCCAAATGTTGTTTGCCTGAAGGAAATAAGAAAGAAAATTTGTCCAAATTACAGAACACACACTTAGATTTGAATTAAGTGATAAAGTACATTCCATTAGGCTTTTTATTATTTTAGTTTTAATACCCCAAACACATATAGCTTTGACTACTAAAATATGCAGATTTTTATGTGTTCTGAAAATGTATTTTCGTAAGGTCCTTTCCTTCCTATATGGCTTATATACAAAAGGAGAGGCTACACGAGATTCCAGCTAAGGGCTTTGTGTAAACAAGTCCCGAAGAACTCTGGAATTTTGTCTCCTTATCGTTAAAAGACTCAGTACGCAGGCAGGCAAGGCAAAGCATGTACAGCTAATGGGGCCATCTCTCAGGGTCATCCAGCAGCTGTTCCTGTTGAGTATTCAAACACACCCATGCACAACCACCTCCACCCCTTCAGAAAAGGACTGAAAGTATCACAAGACAAGAAACAAGGAAGCAAGTCTGATGACATTTAAAAATGAAGACTGCTTTTGGTAACAAAAGTATATTTTCCTAAGCCTCCCCACCCTCCCTCTTGTGTTCCTCTTCTTGTATTCGTCTATTTCCTCTTAACGACATAATATCCTTTAATCATTTAATTCTCATAATTATGATCTAAGAGCATTTGAATGACCTCCCTCCAGATTAAACTAGGTGCAGTAAAAAAACAGGCTTCCTGCTAATTTACTTATTTCCCTTCCTATTTTGACTCCTACATGTCTTGGACGTTAGGGAAAATATCAGGTCTGCAATACGTCTCCCAAAAGAAAAAAAATGTAACATTTTCAAAATGTCAGATATGTTTGAGATTAAATTCTTAAGGTATTCATATACTGCAAAATTCAACCATTGAGATCCACATATGCACCTAAGGGAATTACCTGTTCAGCCAAAACTGACTTTCAGTGACTTGGGAACCTCTGCTCTCTATATCAATCTATCACTCAGTTGTTTGCATACTCTTTTAGCATAGCATAGCTATCCTCTGTGAGTGCTCCCATGCGATTTGACATGATGCTTGATCAACAGCTCCTTTATTCCAGGTGGTTTTTTTTTTTTTTTTTTTTTTTTTGCTTGGTTTGGGATTTGTTCACTTTGGGGGCCATCCTTCAAATTATAGCTCCCCTTCCTCTGAATTCCCTGGATTTAAGATTTCTCTTGCCTTGGCTTTTTTTTTTTTTTCTTTTCTTTATATAACTATAGAACTATTTTAACATAACATTTTATAATAAGCACATGTATGACCTAGAAGATGTAGCAGAATAAGAAAGCAAGTTTGTTTTTTTATGTGTCACAGATGACTTTTCAGAGAGGAAGATCAGAATTCCAAGTTTATAGCCCATTTTATGCTATCAAACAAAATTCCAATCCACGTGGGGAACACAACTGACAAACTGGAGATGTATTTCCAATGAGGCAATTTTCTAAAGAAAAGAGAGAATTTCAAATTAAATAAAAAATAATTCACAAAACTGGCTTAATCTTATAAAAAAAAAGTATTTGAAAAAATATCTTTGTTTTCTTCTGGGAAAAGGTACCACCTTTCCAGTCAAACCTAAAGATATTCTAATGGTCAGCAATCAAGCAAATATCATCTAGAAACTATCAACTGACTAACAGAATAATTTTTTTTAATACATGGGAAGTTCAAAGGCACCCCCACACAATAGCAAAAAGAAAAAAAAACAAAAAAGCCCACCTGTTAAAGCTATGAATAATTATACAAGCTTCAGCTGATACATAATACATCCTGATATTAATCTAGACCCTTAAATATCCTTCTGGTACTAAAAATACTTTTGAGGAACTGTACATCCCAAGATAACAGCTTGTAGAGAACTTCCTTTGGCTTCCTTTACATTTTGTAATTTCCTTTTATATCCCAACATATCCACAGCCTAGAAAATGTGGTTTGTGGGTCTGGATTAATTCCACGTAGTTCTCTGAGGAGAAATGATCCTTCAACCAGAGGGGAAAAAAAAAAAAACACATGGTAAGGCTAGACAAGCATGACATAGTAATAAGGGTTGCAAAGCAGATCACCTGCTTTTGCAGCAAATGCCAGAAGGCCAAGATGAAAATGGCTTGGTTTTCATGTTACAGTACAGAAATATCATGCTTTACTGTCTGAACTTTTAAAACCTTGCATTCCAAATATTTTTGTTTTCTCCTGAGAAGTCTGCCAAAACTTTTTTCCTGTCACATTACATACTTAGTCTGTTAAACTTGTGACATTCATAGCAACAGTATAGCCTTTTTATGCTATATATAAGAACTCAGAGCCATTTCACTTGTTGATTTCATGGGGGGAAAGTGAATTTGGAAATGGTAAATATTGTTTTTACAAGTCATATGCAAATAAACTGATTAAAAAAACCCAAATATTTTAGTTTGTCCTCATGAACATGAACCTCATGGAAAGAAGTCAGAAAAAGCTGCAAAGTCATTTTGAATACTGGATTTCATGAAGACGTTACAAAGTGGAAAGACTTGTTTGCTGGGGATTTGTGGAAATGTTGTTCCAGAACCCCGGGAAATGATGGATACCTAAATTGGAAATGCTATAATCAGCCAGGTGCAACTAAAAAGGGTATTTTTTTTGTCACTCTTCTGCTACTCTTACCTAATCAAAGTCCAGATCACGAGAGCTAGCCCCACAGTAGCTAGCATATGTTCTACTCATATTAAAATGTTAGAGGCAAAGTAAAAGATCAAGTGAGACAGTAGAGTACAGCAGTAAACAACAGGTAAGACCATAGAGCAGATCTAAATTAGCCAATAAAAAACAATGCAGAAATGTTTAAACTATGCCAGTTAGCAAGGAAAGCATACATAGTGAAGTGCAGCATTTAGCAGAGATAACTTGTCTCTGTCAGTTCCGCTCATGTGTCAATATTCCTGGTTTCATCTTTTTACAAAACCTCATCAACTTCTTAAAAAAAAAAACCAACAAAACCACAAGGGATCTTTTGTGTTAAAGAAAAGTTTAGAAGTAATAAGACGATTTAGTTTTAAGGATATGTGCATTGTATTACAAGTTGTTGTGACAGTGGTGATACATAGCTCACTTTCAGGAAGGTAACACAATAATGTGAGAAAATATGACGGAACTGTCATAGAGATAATGTGCTGAATAAAACCTCACAATTATTTTTATTATTCCCATTCCTATGGGAGTTTATTGCGTTTTTTGGGTACCTACTTTGCAATATTACTGTACTTATCATAAATCATCAGTATTTTGGTTTCCATTTGTTCTTTTGTTCGACTGATGCTTGGCATATCCACACTACACTTATTTATTAAAAAAAAACCCACCACCATCACCAAAACCACAGCAACAACAAAACCCAAACCTAAACTCAAAACAAGCAAGCTTTTCTTCTTTTTTTTCCATTTTCCCACTTACTATTTTCAATATATTCTACAGTTTTTGATTTGCAGATTTAGGATTTTAGGCTTCCATTAAAAGAAACCTAAAATTTTATCACATTATAATGTTCACCAAAGCAATATACTGACCCTTTGCCTTCTTGCTCCTTTTCATTGGAATGGCTACTGTTTCAAAGTCCTGAAACTAGGATTTTTGCAACCATTGATATTTGGCAAAGAATTTTAAGAATACTTACTTAAAATAAAAGAATATGCCAAGAGAAATCAGAAGTGATGTAATTGAAAGACCATGTCCGATGATGGCCAAGTAATACAAGTTCAGAGCAGTCTGCAACATAAGAACAAAAGCAAGCACCTGTGATGCATATAGAACTATTGCTGATAAAGCACATACTTACACATCTCTTCTGCATATAAAAGAACTATAATAGGATTAATAAAAACATCACAGAGAATGATGAGTCTAAAATCCTGGAAATCAATATCTTGCTAAAATCTCTTTTTTATAGGACACGCAACACATTTGCTGAAATAATCACCAGAAACTCATTGTTAAGACATCAGGTTTCTAATATATACGGCTATGTTTTTTTCTAAGTATTTACATAAATGTGGCCATTTATGCTACTGCACTGGGAGCATTCCTGTCTGAGGGTTGATTCCTCTATTAACACAACTCTAAAGTAAAATGTGCTTCCTATATGAATTTATGTATTTTTTTCATCATAGAAGATTTGCTCTTATCATCTAAAGATACTTCCTTTAAAGCAAGCTGTGAGGGTGACATTGGAAACTTAGTTTTCACTTGGCATTTAAGGAAGGGCATATAAAAGGTAACAATGAAGACTGAGCAGTCTACATTAAATAAGCCGACAGCCAAATTACAGAATTATGAAAAGCTGGACAGGTACAAAACGCAAAAATAAAGAACCAATTAATTAATATTTGGAATATATACAACATCTTATGACTAATTCTTTGAATTAGTAAGATATTAAATTCTATTTGTAACAATCCCCTGCTTTCACTCATCGAATCTGCCTCACAATTTCTCTTGTTCCATTCAAAGTATGATAATTGTCTTGTACACAGGAACAATAACAATAAGGCTGAACCTTACTCTATCAAAATAAAGCACGACTATCTGGATTCTGTGCTCATGGACTCCAAGCTGTATGTACCTTCTGAACTTATTTAAGATTGAACTTATTTTAAATTGACTTACTTAACTCAATTTAAGATAGACTAACTGCAGCTTGCTACATACATTGACTTCTGAAATAAAAAAAATAAAAGAAAAAATATTTCAGGTAAAGCTTTAAGACAAGGGTACCTTTTTGTACATGGTAGAATTTTTCAAATTATTCTTATTATTATTTAAAATAAGATAACATAAAAAAAATTAAAAGTAATGCAATAGGTTTAAGTGAAAATTTCATAACAATTTGTGAGAAAAAAAAAAAGGGTTACCCCTGAATCACTAAAGCCTGGCTACATGCATATGACACACTTCCATGACAGATCCATATCCCACATCATCCCCTCATTCTGTGACTGATTTAGGCAAAGGTGCACATTAAGGATTTAGGATTTCTGCACAACTCAGAACTAGCATAAAGCAGTGGTATGGCAGGGACTGCTGCTCGCACGTCCATAGGAGCTCAGAACCAAGGTATATTTACGACTGTATTTGCTGTTGCTGTATGCTGTACCTTGTGATACTGAAATTTGTATTGTTTCTTGTTTATATATGGATCCTGTAATAATTCATTCTCTGTCTAGTATTGAAAAAATTCCAGATGATTTCTCCCCTGAAAGAGAACAACTTATTGATCATGCTGAAGTTGTCTTGACTCCATTTCTTAATAATGATTCAAGAAATATTCACATGCTATGGAGGGATCATTATTTGGATATGAGAAGAATGAGAAGAATGAGAAGAATGAGAAGAATGGACAACAGTCACATTTACTGTGCATTATTTAACCCACCTTCTAGCAAAGTGAAAGGATAATGTTGCTAGGATAACAACACGTGAACTGTAGCAAGCTGCAAGGCTTTTTTGGAGCTATTACTCCATTTAAACAGTACTTTCTGGTGCATGACGGACTTGAAATATGCTGGCAAAACAGCCTGAGGGAAACTAGCTCATTATTCATAAAGAGGGACCTGCATGGATCATGTCTGAAAAACATCTCAGTTTCCAGCCAATTAGCAAGAATCAATGAATTATAGCATCTCTGCTAGTAGAATTAAATGGTTATTAGTGTATTCAATGTCTCATGATTTGCAAAAAAGCAATACAAAAGTGCCTTTTTGTGATTTATTACCACCTTTTCTCAATATGTTTTCTAGGTAAATACCCTAAAATACACCTGACAGCAATGATGCAGGCAGGTAGGATCTCTACTAGATATCAGTATTCTTGACACAATCTGCTATTATTGAGCTCTTTTCCACGAGTCATAAATTAATTTACAGTCTATCCTGACCCACTGGACATTTACAGTTTCAAGTAAGGTTCTTCTAATGACTATTTCATAAACAAAGGGGACACAGAGTTATAATATATAGATGAGATATTAATGGCAGAGTTTGCTCATACCATGTGAGCAAACTTGGATATGTATGTAAGTTTGTATCATATCGTTTGCTCACAGATACAGTAGATAAGAGTCTTACATTCCCCTACAAGGGTAGAGAATGTAAAATATGCAATTTTGCCCATTATATCACATATCACAGAGGATCTCAGGAAGAAGGCATGTGGAAGTTAACCAGATTCTTCTGTTACTATTTTTCTAAATACGTCAATGCACGGGCAAGGTAAACTGAAGTTTATTTAACAAAAAGAATCTATACATATACCCAACAAAGGTATGTATGCATATGCCCATATATAGAAATATATATGTAAAACAATTTTGATATATAGCAAACCACTCTCTCAAAGCATTTTGCTGCCTGGCCTGAGATAATTTTGGATGCTTGCAAAATTTAACTTAAATAAACTTCAAGTATAGGTTTTCCATTAATGAAAGCTGCTTAACATCTCAGAGACTGAAAAAAAATGGCACTTGGGAGCTAAGACACAAGACATACACAGGGAAAGGATCACAAGGCAAAACAAACCCTACCTAACATTCCTCATAATTTGCTTCCCTTTGACATCCAAAGGTCCTGTGATGAATCCAGTCAACTACAGCTTGCCAAATTTGTAAAAAAAAAAATAAATAAATAATTTTTTTTTACTTTGTAAAAAAAGATATGAGCTCTGCTTTGGTTGGGAAAAAAAACAAACCCACCCCCCCCCAACCCAAAACAAAAAAACACACAAAATGCCACAAAAAAACACCCAACAAAAACCAGGAAACAAACCCTTGAAGATGTATTAATCTCAAACAAAGCTCTGGGTGTGCACCTACTGAAAATCTGCTACGATAACTTAGTTGGATAAACTCATGCAGTCAGCACATCTTCCACAGATGTGCAAGCCTGCAGTTCTGCTGAACTTGCACTTACTTGAAATTTACAGAGTAAAATGTACAGGTCTGCTCTTACTGGGCATGCAGTTTTGCTTACCAGTAGATGACTGTGGATGACCTAGACAAATATTAGTATGCACACATTAAAATGCCATTAAAAAAATTATCATATTATTCAAGCACCTGAAATCAGTTGTAAAACACAAAGCAGGTGGTTTGGAAGGTTTTTTCTAAGTCTGTTTAGCACAATTCACCCTTTTTATTCAACATACTTTTCCTTTTGCATTTTGATGTTGCATTAACTCTGTCGCCATTTGAGTTTTGAACTTGTGCAATTTTTCCAATCAGTTTCTCGATACTAGGAGCTTGCATTCATTCCTTTCCTACCTTCACTTTTTCATGTGTATAGATATTACACTGGGTATAGTTTGTCCACGTCCTGTTGCTTTCTGGGTGTCTAAACCAATTCCCACTTGGATCACAGATCTTCGTAACCTTTTCTACAAAGAAGATGGAAATAAAAACAGAAGAAAAACACAAGAGTCAGCACTGAGGTTCTAATTCCCAAGGCCTAGTATCTAATGAAGAAAGACCAGTAAACAAATGACAGCTTTGTTTATACGACTAGAGACATTGCTTGTTACTATTAATTCTGAAAAACTAGAGGCCACTGCTTTTGCTTAGCAAGAGAAACTGATGATGTGTTTTTCTTCAGAAAACAGCTTTCCCTCCTCCAAGCCCATAAGTATCAAAATACGTCAAACCAACTGCTCAAGAACTACCAGGTGAAGTGACAAAAACATTTAAACAGCTTATCATCCAAGATCTAAACTGACATCTACCACTGTAAATTAGAATGGAACAGGCAAGAAAACATCAACAGAGAAACTGCTGAAGAACAAAACTGGAAAACTGTGAGTACATAATGATTTCTATCATGAAATAGGAGGCATGAAAAGACCCTGGGAATACCAAATGAAGCAGGAAGATACAAGAGTGGAAGTCTGTGACATTTTCCACATGCTTACAGGTACAAAGCTTAGCCCTACAGAAACAGAAAAAGATTCTTTTGTGAGAGAAGCCCCTGTCAGATTCTACTGCTAAACTGAGGTAAAAGTCATACTTCTGCTTGCCTGTTAGAGAGATCTCTAGGAGGACAAAAGCTGATCTAACTTCAAGTTATATGTCATAGTCTCCAGAATTCTGCAAGGAGATATTTCAGAGAAAATACTAACAAACCAACCAACGAAAAAAACAAAACCAAAAACCAACCAACCAACCAAACCCCCCCCCCCCCCCCAAAACACACAACACTAACTTGTGATAAAGGGAAAGGACCTGGGGGAGCTGGTCAATGAGAAACTGAACATGAGCCAGCAGTGTGTACCTGCAGCCCAGAAACCAACTGTGTCCTGTGCCACACCACAAGGAGCATGATCAGCGGGTCAAAGGAGGTGATTCTCCCCCTCTACACATAGTACTGTGTGCAGTTCTGGTGTCCCCAGCATAAAAAGGACATGGAGCTGTTGGAGCAAGTAAAGAGGAAGCCACAAGGATGATAACGGGGGTTGAAGCACATCCCATACAAAGAGAGGCTGAGAAAATTTGGGCTGTTCAGTGTGGAGAAGAGAAGCTGTGTGGAGATCTCATAGGAGCCTTCCAGTATCTGAAGGAGGCCTACCAGGATGCTGGAGAGGAGCTCTTCATCAGGGACTGTAGAAATAGGACAAGGGGCAATGGGTTCAAACTTAGAAAGGGGATATTTAGGTTGGATATAAAGAAAAAATTCTTTACTGTGAGAGTGGCGAGGCACTGGAACAGGTTGCTTAAGGACACTGAGAATGCCCCACTCCTGTCAGTGTTCAAGGCCAGGTTAGACAGGACCCTGAGCATCCTGGTCTAGTGACAGTTGTCCGTGCCCATGGCAGGTGGATTGGAACTAGATGAAATTAATGTCCTTTTAAACCCTAACTATTCTGTGATTCTATGAAAATGCAAATAATGGTTTTGAAGTTACTGAAATTCTGAAGCATTAGTGACTTTGAGTGGGGCAAACAGGATGCATCAAGCACCTAAAATCTAACTTCGTTAAGAAATATGTTGATGCAGAAGTCCACGCACACTTACCTGATGGGTTGAAATCCTGAAAGTAGTCAGGACAACGCTGTACTGACACAGTTCCAGCAGCAACATCGCTCCAGCACAACCAGCCATCCCATGTCCTGTTACAGTAAGGACCTGCAAATAAGTAGAGATCTGGTAATAAAACAACAACCCTTCTTTCATAACAGTCCCTCAAAAGTAAGATGCAAGACTGTATAAGGTAAGTTTATCACAGAAAAGATTAAAAAAGAAAATAGAAACATAAGATTTAGCACCAGTTAATTAAAACTCCACTCGGTAGTTCCTTAAATGTATATTTCTTTGAATGCATTTTAAAAATCCATCATCAGTCACCTTGAAACAGTCTACATTACAATTTACAAACCTCAGACCTAGAGCACAGTAGGCAAATCCCCCTAAATCTATTCATACCAAACAATGCATATTAACAAAGAGCCTAAGCTTTCAAATACAACTTTGCTTTATTTATTTATATGTTGGACATATACCAAGCCTATAGACACCTTTTCTAGGTAATCTGAAAACACAGTAGTACCCTACAAGCCATTAGGAAGCCTGTCTGGGAGACAGCCATAATTTCTCTGCCTCAGACAAAGCTGAGCCTGCAGCAACCACCATGGCCAGACACTTCTCCAGGTGCTCCAGGGACACCAAATCCACAGTGTCCCTCAAAAGCCTGTTTTGATGCATTGCTGCACTCACACGAATTTTAACGTCTGAGAATGAGCTGGGGTTTTATAATCAAATTCTTTCCCCAAAGGCACGCAGAATAACTGACCCTCTCTATGAATTTGTAGATGTTTTCAGTATCTTCCTTCAGGACTTAATAATGCCCCTATCTCAAAGCTGCATTTTTCAAATGTTATGCAATTCCTCCTCTTCTCATCTGAAGACTTTCCAATCTGTCCAGGTACTTCTGAAGCTGTGATGCCCCAGGCTGAACATAAGCTTACACTTTAATGCTTGTATCTACTTCTGACCTCGCGACATTTAATTCTCCCAAAGAATCATTTTGGAAGAGAAGAAAACTCATTGTAAGCAAGCATAAATAACACTGACAAAAGCCTCAGAACGGGAAAATTATGTGTATCAAGATACTTCCAATTTTTAAAGGCAGGTGTGACCAGAGGTATTACAAAAGCATGGAATAAAGTGGTAGATTAATTTGTCACAATTTTTTAATTTGGATATCTATTTAAATTAACATTTTCTTATCAGAAATAAAAGCTTTGTGTTATATAAGAAGTGGTGCTATGAACAGGTAACATATTACTTTATCTTCATGAATCCCAAAAATGACATTTCTAAGAAATTGTACAAACACGATTACAGCCTGAAAAATCATTGCTATGAAGACAAGAAATGAATATAACTAAAGGAGCCTAAATTACTGTAATTATCTGTTGATCACCTGCCTATGTAAACCCTTATAAGAAAATAATCTCTACCTTCTTTCCTGTGAATAGGATCTTGCATAATTTTCTGGTAGCATTCATATTGTGCTGTCATAATCTTATTCCGTGTAACACTCAGCTGAGAGAAGTCCTCTGTCATATTCTGGTGCCCTTCAGATGGTATAGCAGTGGCAAAAAACTAAAAGGAAAAAGGCTTTTTTTAGCAAGTCATATACATACTCCAATATAAACTTGAATCCTTTAAAATACTTTAAATACTATTTTACTGAAGGAAAGTGATCATCAAATCTTATTACTGACACTAGTATTTTAAGTTTTCTGGTTAGTTTAGCAATTCTTCTTATACTGAATCTTGATAAATATCTCATGACTAAGCAAGGGGGAGTAACAATCTGCAAGAATTTTAAATAGTAATGGAAAAATGACCAAAAACCACTGATACAGTCAGAAGTATACAAATAGTATATAAATCCACTAAAATATATCAATGTTACATTAGTCTAAAAAGCATATTATGCAAAAAATTATCTTTTATAAAGATACTTTCCATATACTGTATGTGCTAAAGCTTTTGGCTTCTTTAGAGCTATTTGGTTTCTCTGTCTGGTGAACCATAAAGTCAACCTTCAAGATACAAAAAGGCATTCAAAAGACAAGACATCCACTTAAAAACATGTATCTTGACCTAAACCTTTTCAGTGCATTTTTTTAAGTAGCCAAGTATTTTACGGGAAGCTACTAAACTTCACAGAAAAACAAAACTGCAGATTGAAATACTGTGCCACTGTCACAAAAGGGTGAAATTAAAAGTTCCAAGGATTTCCTCTGAATCCACGTTATAGGTCTCCTTCACTTTTGCTGGGTCTGCACAGTTCTGCTTGTATGTCCCTTGTTAACTATTACTGTAACATTTCCTGCTAGCAAAGGATATGCTGTGTTCAGCAGAGGTAACTACTATTTGTATTTCTTTACCACATTAATTTAAAGGAGAAGATAAATAAAGATATTGCTGTAGAGAAACTACATATTAGTTGTTTCTGCATTTCCATGTTAATAATTTCTATGGTATTGTGTACACACTTGTTCAACCTGGAAGTGAGTAAAAAAAAAATCGTAAGACTTACCATAGTAACTGACAAGAACAGCAGCAAAAATGTGATCCATTTTTTTGTCATTTTTATATCCAGTGCAGTGAATTTTACAGTGTAGCTGAACAAACTCAAACTGCAACAGAAAAGAAAAAAAAAAAAAAAAAAAAGAGTAGGAAGAACCTTAGCAATTCAGGAAAGCCAAAACTGGTAAAAGAATTAAAACAACTCAAGAGAGTTCTTCTCAGTTTTTATTCATGCACAGTGACACCAAGTGACATATATGAAAATGTACAATACGATGTGAAAATATGCACTCAATTCACCAGCAACTGATTCCAGCAGCAGGGTTTTTCCTGCACTGCTGCCTCCACTGCCTCAACTAACACCAGTTCTCCAGAGCGTTTGTCTCAGTCTGGTATCAGCTTCAACAGATATATAACTCTGGGCTAATTGCTATGAGTTAACACCTTGACATCTCTGCCTTTAGGCAACCCCCGAAAACTGCAGTTCAGTTTCCTCCAAAGGAGGACTAGACTTTCACAAAAATGTGCACACAATTATTTCCTGTTCTCTTCATACCAGGTGAATTTGATCTTGCCACTTCTGGAAGAAATGATCTAGCAAGTAGCCACTTTATCTTGAAGTTACGGCTTTTCAACGATGACAATGGCAATGCAAGAATGAGCTGTGAGCTGTGAAATAGCTTCTGTATCCGCAGTAGCTGTAAACTAGTTACTGTATCATCAGTTTAAAAAAAAACCCATAACTATCTAAACCAGCTGTAATCATCTTACAGTGCAGACTTCTCCTGGAATTGATGTTTGAAGTGCAAAATGCACGTAAACCATAAAATATACAAAGTTATTTATTAAGCACTGAATCTATTAAGCATAACCCTGCTGTGTGAATTCATGCAAAAGGAAGGGAAACATGTAAGAGATTTCCCAAGCAGCATTTTACTGTGTCCTGAAGTATCCTGAGAAGATCACAAAGCTGAGCCTGGAACCAAGATAAAAGCTTCTCTTCTGTTTCCATGTTAGCAAAAGACTTTTCCATATTTAGATGAAGTTTTTGCATCTGAATCATCTTTCAAAAGCTAAGTATCTCACTGTACTAGCATTGATGAAGCTATTATCAGCCAAATAAAGGGGGACCACATCTGACTGAGTTTACCTTCCTTGCACAGATTAATTCACTAAAGATAATACACTGCTACTTCAGATACAAAACTCAAGTACTCCAAAGGCTCCTTCTATAGCTAGTGTGGCATTTCACAACAAGGGCTCAAGTTGATGCAGACACTCAAATCCTCGTTTATTACCACCAAGCCCTTTTTACCCCTTGTTTGGTACTCTGCAGTACATACAACATTCAATCTCACTGGTCCCTGTAAAAATCTCCCAGTAAATAGTCCAATCAGAATGTTGCAGACCCTCTCACAGCCCCCACATCCTCTAGCCTTACAGGCCCCAACTCATCACCCCAGAGCTTGCCAAAGCACCAAGGCCTCAGAGCTCATTCCCAAACTGTTCTTCATGTAAATAGTCAGCTGATTGGTGCTAGCCCAGCTAGAGCCGCAGCCGGCACGCTACAGAGACCGCGAGGTTCTACCGAGATCAGGAAAATCAGAGGGGATAGCGCAGAGGCATCGCGATTCCTGAGATTTCCTGACGTTTCCTGATTCCCGAAGTCCCAGCAGCCCTTGTGAGAGAGCGGCTGACGTGGCGGGGGGCGTTCCCACGGTGACGGAGACCACCCCCCTGACCCTTGCCTTGAAAGAGCCTTTGAGAGGGCAGTGACGTGTCGCTGCCCGCCAGGTGCAGGCAAGAACAGGTAGGTCGTTTTGCTGACCAATATGGTCATCTCCAGAAAAAGAGCTAACAGTAAGAGGACTGTAGCAACTCAGACAGAGACCCTGGCCCTAACCGTGGCTGTTCAGGTCTCTGGATGCCGGGAGTGCCAGAGCCTGCTACTGCCGGGGGAGGGAGGACAACATTCCACCTGTGTGAGGTGTGAGCAGGTAGAAGATCTGCTTAGCTTGGTGGCTAAACTTAAGGAGGAGGTTGAGACGCTGAGAATCATCAGGGAGTGTGAAAGGGAGATCGACTGGTGGAGTAACTCCCTGGCTGGCCAGTTGGAACGCCTCCAGGGAGATACCCCCCAAAAAGGGATGGACGCCCTGCCCTCTCAGGCAGAGGGGGATGACCCGAGACAGCCCCTGTTATGTAGCTGTCGCCCAGAGGTAGGGGACCAAAAAGAGGATGAGGGTTGGAAGCAAGTTCCGGTTCGGCGTCATGGGCAGCCCTCCTCCCTTCCTGCCCTGCTTCCCCAGGTGTCCCTCCGTAATAGGTTTGAGGCCCTGGATCTTGAAGGAGAGGTAGGTGAGGATGTGGTGCAAGGCCCACCTACAAGGCCACATAGGAAAAAGCGGTCGACTTCACACCTCAAGACTGCCTCTGATAAGAAAGAAAGAAGGGTCATTGTAGAAGATGATTCCATTCTGAAAGGAACAGAGGGCCCGATATGCAGAGTTGACCCTCATCATAGGGAAGTGTGTAGTCTGCCTGGAGCCCGGATCAGGGATATCGCCAGGGCGCTCCCCAACATCGTGCACCTGACAGACTACTGCTACTGCTGCTGGTCTTCCAGACTGGTGAGGGGGAAGCTGCTTCCCGCAGTCTGAGGGGGATGAAGAAAGACTACAGGGCCTTGGGGCGGATGGTGAAAGACTCTGGGGCTCAAGTGATCTTCTCTTCACTCCTTCCATCTTCTATTGATGATGTGGGACTGAATAGGAAAATTCAGTCCATAAACGATTGGCTTCGAGGCTGGTGCTGCAGGCAGGGCTTTCGATTCTTTGATAACAACTGGTTTTATAGGGCACCAGTCTGGACAATGGCGTGTGGGAAAGGTTTATTGCACAGAGGCAAAAGGACGCTGGGGCACAAATTAGCAGGGCTCGTTTGGAGAGCTTTAAACTAGATTTGAAGGGGGATGGGGTCGTAGCTGGGCTTGCCTCAGTGGGACAGCGCTCCAGAATTCATGAAGACTGGGAGGCCCTCTGTAATCCTAGGGTGAAATCGGTGTGCTCAGCTCGCTCCCTGAAATGTCTGTACACCAATGCGCGCAGCATGGGAAATAAGCAGGAGGAGCTAGAAACCTGTGTTAAGTCAGGAGATTATGACCTGGTGGCAATTACAGAGACGTGGTGGGACAGCTCACATGACTGGAATATAGTCATGGAGGGCTATGCTCTTTTCAGGAAAGACAGGCCAGCCAGGTGGGGTGGTGGGGTTGCTCTTTATGTGCGAGAGCAGCTACAATGCACTGAGTTCTGTCCAGGGACAGATGACGAGCGAGTTGAGAGCCTGTGGGCGAGAATTAAGGGGCAGGCTGGCAGGGGCGATACTGTTGTGGGGGTCTGTTACAGGCCACCGGATCAGGGTGAGGAAGTTGACGAGGCCTTCTACAGGCAGCTGAGAGCGGCCTCACAGTCACAGGCCGTGGTCGTTGTGGGGGATTTTAACTTCCCTGATGTTTGCTGGAAGGACTACTCGGCAACCCAGCCGCAGTCCAGGAGGTTCCTCCAGTGTATGGATGATAACTTCCTCATGCAAATGGTGGATGAGCCAACCAGGAGAGGTGCGCTGCTGGATCTCATCCTCACTAACAAGGAGGGTCTGGTCGAAGGAGTGAAGGTTGAGGGCTGCCTTGGTTGCAGCGACCACGAGATGGTGGAATTCAGGATCTTGTGTGGTAGGGTCAGTAGAATAGCAAGTAGAATTGCAACCCTGGACTTTAGCAGGGCAAACTTTGGCCTCTTCAAGCAATTGCTAGGGGAAATCCCATGGACTAGGCTGCTTGAAGGTAAAGGGGCCCAAGATAGTTGGTTGACGTTCAAGGACTGCTTTTTCCGAGCTCAAGATCAGAGCATCCCAACACGTAGGAAGTCAAGGAAGAGGGTCAGGAGACCTGCGTGGCTAAATAGGGAATTGCTGGGTATGCTGAACTGGAAGAGAAGAGTTTACAGGTCACGGAAGGAAGGGCTGGCCACTTGGGAGGAATATAAGACTGCTGCTAGAGGATGTAGGAAAGCAGCTAGGATGACTAAGGCCTCCTTTGAATTAAAGCTGGCAAGACGGGTCAAGGACAGCAGAAAGAGCTTCTTCAAATACATGGCAGATAAAACTAACACCAGAGGCAATGTAGGCCCACTGATGAACGGGATGGGTGCCCTGGTGACAGAAGATACAGAGATGGCAGAGTTACTGAATGCCTTCTTTGTCTCTGTCTACTCTGCCGGAGGCAGTCCTGAAGAGCCCTGTACCGCTGAGACCTCGGATGAAGACAGGTCAACGGAGCAGTTTGCCTTAGTTGATGAGGAATGGGTTAAAGACCAGTTGAGCAATCTGGACATCCATAAATGCATGGGTCCTTATGGGATGCACCCGCGGGTGCTGAGGGAACTGGTGGAGGTCATTGCTAGACCGCTCTCCATCATCTTTACCAAGTCTTGGAAAACGGGAGAGGTGCCTGAGGACTGGAGGAAAGCAAATGTCACTCCCGTCTTCAAAAAGGGCAAGAAGGAGGACCCGGGTAACTATAGACCGGTCAGCCTCACCTCCATTCCTGGGAAAGTGATGGAACACCTTATCCTTGGCGCCATCTTAAGGCATATCAAGGATAAGAGGATTATGAGGGCCAGTCAACATGGCTTCACCAAGGGGAAGTCATGCTTGACCAATCTCTTAGCGTTTTATGAGGAAATAACACAGTGGATGGATGATGGCAGAGCGGTGGATGTGGTCTACCTTGATTTCAGCAAAGCGTTTGACACAGTCTCCCACAGCATCCTCGCAGCTAAATTGAGGAAGTGTGGTCTGGATGATCGGGTAGTGAGGTGGACTGTGAACTGGCTGAAGGAGAGAAGCCAGAGAGTTGTAGTCTATGGGGCGGAGTCTAGTTGGAGGCCTGTATCTAGTGGAGTGCCTCAAGGGTCGGTACTGGGACCAGTATTATTTAATATATTCATCAATGATTTAGATGAGGGAATTGAGTGTACTATCAGCAAGTTTGCTGATGACACTAAGCTGGGAGGAGTGGCCGACACGCCAGAAGGCTGTGCTGCCATTCAGCGAGACCTGGACAGGCTGGAGAGTTGGGCGGGGAATAACTTGATGAAATATAACAAGGGAAAGTGTAGAGTCCTGCATCTGGGCAGGAACAACCCCAGGTTCCAGTATAGGTTGGGGAACGACCTGTTAGAGAGCAGTGTAGGGGAGAGGGACCTGGGGGTCCTAGTGGACGACAGGGTGACCATGAGCCGACACTGTGCCCTTGTGGCCAAGAAGGCCAATGGCATCCTGGGGTGTATTAGAAGGGGGGTGGTTAGTAGGTCGAGAGAGGTCCTCCTTCCCCTCTACTCTGCCCTGGTGAGACCTCATCTGGAATATTGTGTCCAGTTCTGGGCCCCTCAGTTTAAGAAGGACAGGGACCTGCTGGAGAGAGTCCAGCGCAGGGCAACTAAGATGATTAAGGGAGTGGAGCATCTCCCTTATGAGGAAAGACTGAGGGAGCTGAGTTTGGAGAAGAGGAGATTGAGGGGTGACCTTATTAGTGTATATAAATATATAAAGGGGGAGTGTCACGAGGATGGAGCCAGGCTCTTCTCAGTGGCAAACAATGATAGGACAAGGGGAAATGGGTACAAACTGGAACACAAGAGGTTCCACTTAAACTTGAGAAGAAACTTCTTCTCAGTGAGGGTGACGGAACACTGGAACAGGCTGCCCAGGGAGGTTGTGGAGTCTCCTTCTCTGGAGACGTTCAAAACCTGCCTGGACACGTTCCTGTGTAACCTTATCTAGGTGTTCCTGCTCCGGCAGGGGGATTGGACTAGATGATCTTTTGAGGTCCCTTCCAATCTCTAACATACTTTGATACTGTGATAAATCTTATCACCTTCACTCCCCACATTTCCCCCTTCTTTGTTTTGTATATTCACTATCAACAGTGGCTTAATGGCTCAATCAATAAGAAACTCTAAAAGATAATAGAAACTAACAAAACAAACATTCTTAATACGATCTTTTTCACTCGTGCTCCTAGCTTAGCAAATAAACAGTTAAAGAACAGTTAACATTCTGCACTAACAATTGGTTTCAAACGATATAGTGAAAAAGCAGATACAGATACATATCCATTTTTACAGGTTTTAACAAACCAGTTTCTTGCAACTGTGTTGGTATACACCCCAGCCATCCCACGTGTCCATGGGATTCGAGGCTGTCATTGCTTCCAACAGCAGTCTGAAAGGACTCGTAGGTGTGGCAACTGACAGGCACAGGATGTCTACAGATTTTCTCTTTGGTCTGGGTGGGAAACTACAGTAGGGTTAGTCTTCTTGTGACGAAGAGACAGAAGACAAGGCAGGACGAACCCATCTTGCAGGGACCCAACAAGGTCCTTTATCTGTGGAAACAAAAGCATACCCTCGTCCCCAGGTTATTAAAGGGAATGGGCCTTCCCATTCATGAGTTTCAAGATTATGTACTTTAACATGATCTTTCCCCTTTTCAAAATTTCTAGAACCCCTGAAATGTTGCTGTATAGGAGGGTCCATCCTCCATCCAGCAATTTAAAAAAATCAAAACACAACAAACTTTTGTTGTATGTTCTTGTAGGGTTAACCCTGAACTCCCCCTTTTTTGTTTCTGCAACACAGTTTTAAGGGTGCTATGTGTGCATTCAATAATTGCTTGGCCTGTGGGAGAATGTGGAATACCTGTGACATGTTGAATTCCCCACTACTGTAGAAATGCTTGTGTTTCGCGTGCTGTATAACCTGGGCCATTATCTGTTTTTATGGTTTTTGGAACTTCCAGGGTAGAAAAAGCTGTAATAAAATGTCAACAGACATCTTAGGCCTTTTCACCTGAATGCACCGATGCATAAATACAAGATGAAAAAGTGTCAACGAAAACATGGACATATTCATATTTGCCAAATTCTGGTACATGAGTAACATCTGTCTGCCAAATTTTAAGTGACAAAAGATTGCGAGGATTAGTTCCAGTCACTGGTGTGGGTAAAACTTGTTGACAATCAGGACATGATTGTATGATTTGCCTCGCCGGTCCTGAGTCAGCTGAAAAGCATGCTGCAGAGCTTTTGCATTTTGATGATACAACTCATGGGATAAGAGAGCTTGCGGAAAACCGTCAGGTGAGACAGTAATACCTGCAAGCCTACCAGCCTGTGTATTTCCCTCGCTTATAGGTTCAGGTAGAGAAGTATGTGAGTGTATATGTTGTATAAAATATGGGTGTACCCATCGATCCAGGAGTCACTTGAGCTCCCAGAGAAGGGCAAATAATGTTCAGTTGGAGGTTTCCTTCAACAAAGCGTGTTCTAGCATAGAAACAAGGCCTGCCACATAGGTGGAATCTGTGATAATATTTATTGGAGTAGTCCATAATTTAAAAACACAGACCACAGCAGAGAGTTCTACTACCTGAGGTGATCCTGTGACAATGTGCGTATTATTTTTCCAGCGTCCTTCAGCATCTTTCCAAACTATTACTTCCCAGCATGTCTTGCCAGACTCGTCAGTGAATACTGTGAGTGCCTCAGTTATTGGTGTAATAGTTAATTGTGAAGCAGGCAAAAGGGGAAGAGAATGGAGGGATTGCACAATTTCGTGTCCTGGGAAATGAATACTAATTTGCCCTGTAAAATCTGCTAGAGCACACTGAAAAGCAAAAGACTAATAAGTTAAAAAGGTCAGTTGTTTTGTATCAAGAAGCAGATAGATGATACTAGGTTCAACACCATCTGAAGTCAATAACCACTCTCTTCCTTTCTGAATGACCATAGCTATCATTTCAATGGCTGTTGTAACTGTTTTTCCAAAATAATGTGACAAAAGTATCCATACCAAAATAATCAATAGATCTACGTCTTGTGGAACCCACTGGGCTATGAGCCCATAGGGTTGAAAAGATGAATAAAAAATGAAAAGGCTAATAAGGTGGTCCATTTTTCACATATGAGCAACTTGACTGGTTAATTTTACAACCACTTTATCAAGGGCAGCTCGTGCAGAGGAGGCGAGTGCTTGAGGAGACATGAAACTTGGATCTCCCTCCAATAATTTGAAGAGGGGATGGAGCTCTTCCGTATATATTCCCAAGAGAGGATGGATCCAATTTACGGTTCCTAAGAGTTTTTTTTTTTGTAAATTATTTAGACTCTTTATTCCTGTCCTCAGGGTGACATTCTGAGGTTGAAAGTTTTGCTCGGATATTTTCCGTCCTAAATATTTCCAGGGTGGAGCTTCTTGAAGTTTTTCTTCTGCAATTTGGAATCCTGCTGTTGAGGCTGCCTGGATCATCTTGCCATTTCAGTTTTTGGGCTGTTTGTTCCGATTCTGCAGCAATTAAAATGTCATCCATATAACAATAGATGAAAACATTCTCAAAGAACTCTCGTATAGGCTCAAAACTGCCGCTACGAATTGCTGACATAGTGTAGGACTGTTTTTCATGCTTTGTGGCAACACTTTCCAATGATATCTTTTATGCAGCTCTGCAGCATTGATCAAAGGCAGAGAAAAGGCAAATTGTGGTGCATCTCGTGGAGCAAGAGGTATGAAAAAAAGGCTTTTAAATCAATGACTATGAGAGTCCACATTTGTGGTAACATTTTTGGCAAGAGGAGCCCAGGTTGCAAAGCTTCCATATCCTCAATGACCTCGTTTATCTTTCTTAGGTCATGTACAAGCCTCCAAACATCATTTTTCTTCTGAATCACAAAGACAGGTGTGTTCCATTGGCTGATTGTGTGGACAATGTGAGCAGCTTTCAGCTGCTCATCCATCAGTTTGTGTAATAGCAGCAGTTTTTCTTTTCGGAGGGGCCACTGATCTACCCACACTGGCTCACCTGATTTCCAGGTTAAAGGTGGGACCTGCTGCAAAATAGCGGCCCCTAGGAAAAATCCATACTTAAATGTACTCCCCATTGGCTTAAACAGTCTCTGCCCCATAGGGTAAGAGATCCAGATAACACAAAAGGCCTAATCAAGGCAGATCTCCCTTCTGGTCCAAAAATAGCAACAAGCTCTCTGCTCTGTTTTGGAGATGTTGGACCACCAATTCCCGCTAATGAGGCATGAGCATCCATTAAAGGCCAATGATGGGGATATTTTGATGTAGAAATAACTGTAACACTTGCTCTACTATCAACAACTCCTTGCAAAGTAATGTTTGTCCCCTGTGATTTTAAAGTGCAGGTCAACTGGGGTCAGTCCATAGTTAATTGTTGAGTCCAATAAATTTCAGGTATTCCTGCAGAGTTAAAACGTCCGGAGCCCTACACAGTGTGGACAGCATCCGGTAACTGGGGTGAAAAATGCCTTAACTGTGCAATTTGGCTTCCTGCTGGTATAGTACATGGTGGCATTGGAGTCCATACCACTATTTCAATTCCTCCTTCAAAGTCAGCACCTATGACCCCTGGCAGCACAAAAAAGACCCATTATCACCGTAGAGCATTGTCCAATTAACAATGCTGCCTTTCCATCCCCAAATGGACCATATGTGCCTGTTGGAATAAGCACAACTAATGTGTCTTGAATTACTGTCTCTCCCAAGGTGACCAGGTCCACCTAGGCGCTGCCACTTGTGCTGGTGCACAAACTGTGGCAACTGCCCGAGGGGGCCATTCAGAGGGGTAATTTGTTGTCATGGCGTGGCCCCTTGCTGTGCTCCTCTTGGGGTTTCCTGCTAAATTTAAAGGCTGGCCATCCCGGTCAAATTTCAATCGGCGTTGACTTACACAATGACGCCCTTTATGACAGCGTGAGTAAATTCCAGGTGCCCCCCTTTTAATATTTGCTTTTATTTTTCGGACAGTCTTTTTTCAAATGGCCATACTGATCTCACAAAAAGCACTGCTGTGACTTAGCCAACAATGCCACAAATGCTTCTGCAATCAGAGACAGGTCTAGACCCAACATTCATACAAGCATTTAACATATCATCTATGCTCAGATCTCGTAGTGGCTGCAATACTTTCTGACAGTCAGGGTTAGCATTCTCAATAGCAAGATGTTTGAAAATATATTCATGTGCTTTCTCAATCTGTTTCTCCAGAGCCTCATTAAGTCGGTCTCAAAACTTCATAAATGGCTCATTTGCCTCTTGTTTGATTTGGACAAAAGGTTGTCTCTGCTTACCAATGTCAGGGACAGTTTTCAAAGCCCAGAGTTTAACTTGCTGCAAGCCTACCTGGCAAATCCTAACTTGCGCACCATTGGTGCCAAAATCAGCTTGATCCAGTAATACATCGGCAGCAACTGCCTGCAGTGGTTCAACGTGCCCTCTGCTAAGTTTTCAGCAGCCTGAGTGGCTGCGAGCTGCCTCATTTTCGATTCCCACACAGTATATTGCATGTCTGTCATTATCAAATGAAACAACATTTTGAAATCATTTGGGATAAATATATGAGCATCACAGACAGACTGTATCAGATGAGTTGTATATGGGGCCCCGAGTCCATGGGCCGCCACCATTCACCTGACATCTTTGATAAGAGCACATGAGAGACCTCTCCATCGTGGGTCTTGATCCACCATATACACCACAGGAAAAGCACACACTACGCCTGCATCCCCTGCCTGACTCACCTCTCCCTTTAGAGCTGCCCATTTGTCATAAGGATCCGGGGGATATAAATCAGGCTCCTTTTGCGAATCCATAGGCCCCAGGTCAAAAGGACCATCCAGGTCAGCATCAGAATTATCAGACGGCAGAGCCACAGAAGCAGCAACAGCAGACTGATTTTTTGATCTCACAGCACAGTTTGGCAGAGAGCGGTGGTGATAAAGGAGCTGAAGGTGCCGCTTCTGCCCCTGTGCTTGTGAGCCAGCATGAAGTTTAAAGTTTCAGAAATAACTCACCACAGGCTTAATAAAGTGGTGGTAACTGTATCACTGTAGCACAGTCTGGGGTATAAATATTAGTGGAATTAATAGATGGATCAACTTCCCATGCCCAGAGAAGGATATGTTTCAATTCTTCCTTGTCAACTTTCTTCCCATACCGTTAAGAATCATAGTAAAAACTTAGAACATTTTCCTGCTCTTTTGCTATAGGAGACCCCATAATTCTCAGCCGCTTACCCCCATCCTGCAAGAGGCAATCAGTACAGTTTGAATTTGCTTCCTTTCAGTGCACACTTTTGCTTACTTTCAGCAAGCAGTCTGGCTGAGCTACGCTACCAGATTGACAACTAGTTGCTTTCCATGCCCCACATGGTGGACGCCATTTGTGGCACTTCACAACAAGGGCTCAAGTTGATGCAGACACTCAAATCCTCGCTTATTACCACCAAGCCCTTTTTATCCCCTTGTTTGGTACTTTCTCAACCTGCATATAGAATCGCAGAATCGCAGAACCGCAGAATGGCAGAACCACAGAACCGCAGAATAGTTAGGGCTGGAAAGGACCTTAAGATAATCAAGTTCCAAACCCCCTGCCATGGGCAGGGACACCTCGCTCTAAACCATATCACCAAAGGCCTCGTCCAACCTGGCCTTGAACACTGCTAGGGATGAAGCATTCACAACCTCCTTGGGCAACCTATTCCAGTGCCTCACCACCCTAACAGGAAAGAATTTCCTCCTTATATCCAATCTACACTTCCCCTGTTTAAGTTTTAACCCATTACCCCTTGTCCTATAACTACAGTCCCTAAGGAAGAGTCCCTCCCCAGCATCCCTGTAGGCCCCCTTCAGATACTGGAAGGCTGCTATGAGGTCTCCACGCAGCCTTCTCTTCTCCAGGCTGAACAGCCCCAACTTTCTCAGCTGATCTTCATATGGGAGGTGCTCCAGTCCCCTGATCATTCTCGTGGCCCTCCTCTGGACTTGTTCCAACAGTTCCATGTCCTTTTTATGTTGAGGACACCAGAACTGCACACAATACTCCACGTGAGGTCTCAAAAGAGCAGAATAAAGGGGCAGGATCACCTCCTTCAACCTGCTGGTCACGCTCCTTTGGATGCAGCCCAGGATACGGTTGGCTTTTTGGGCTGCGAGCACACACTCAAGCCGGCTCATGTTCATTTTCTCATCGACCAGCACCCCCAAGTCCTTCTCCGCAGGGGCTGCTCTGAAACTTTTCTCTGCCCAGCCTGTAGCTGTGCCTGGGATTGCTCTGACCCACGTGTATGACCTTGCACTTGGCATGGTTAAACTTCATGAGGTTGGCATCAGCCCACCTTACAACTGTGTCGAGGTCACTCTGGATGGCATTCCTTCCCTCCGGCGTATCAACCGAACCACACAGCTTGGTGTCATTGGCAAACTTGCTGGGGGTGCACTCAATCCTGCTGTGCATGTCAGCGACAAAGATGTTGAACACGACCAGTCCCAACACCAATCCCTGAGGGACACCATCCGTTACTGGTCTCCAGCTGGACATTGAGCCATTGACCATAACTCTTTGTGTGCAGCCATCCAGCCAGCTCTTTATCCACTGAGTGGTCCACTGATCAAATTGATGTCTCTCCAATTTAGAGACAAGAATGTCATCTGGGACACTGTCGAATGCTTTACATAAATCCAGGTAGATGACATCAACTGCTCTACCCCTCTCCATCAGTTCTGTAGCCCCATCATAGAAGGCCACCAAATTGGTCAGGCAGGATTTCCCCTTAGTGAAGCCATGCTGGCTGTCACCAAGCACCTTGTTGATTTTCATGTGCCTTAGCATGCCTTCCAGGAGAATCTGCTCCAAGATTTTGCCAGACACAGAGGTGAGACTGACTGGTCTGTAATTCCTCGGGTCATCCATTTTCCCCTTCTTGAAAATGGGGGTTATATTTCCCTTTTTCCAGTCGTCGGGAACTTCACCTGACTGCCATGATTTTTCAAATATGATGGCCAGCGGCTTAGCAACTTCATTTGCCAGCTCCTTCAGGACCCGCGGATGGATTTCATCAGGACCCATGGACTTGTGCACGTTCAGATTTTTAAGATGGTCTTGAACCAATTCCTCTCCTACGGTGGGCCCAAGGTCTTCATTCTCACAGTCCCTGCATCTGCCTTCCAAGACTTGGGTGGTGCGGTCAGAGCCTTTGCCAGAGAAGACCGAGGCAAAGAAGTCATTCAGAACCTCAGCCTTCTCCAAATCCTGTGTAGCTAGTTCACCTGAGAGCTTCCTGAGGGGGTCTATGTTCTCCCTAGTCTGTTTTTTATTTGCTATGTACCTGTAGAATCCCTTTCTGTTATCCTTAATATCCCTAGCCAAGTTTAATTCTAACTGGGCCTTAGCTTTCCTAACCTGGTCCCTAGCTTCCCGGACAACATCCTTGTACTCTTCCCAGGCTGCCTGTCCTTGCTTCCAGTTTCTATAAAACCCTTTTTTCATTTGAATTTTCCTCAGGATATCCTTATCCATCCAAGGAGGTCTCCTGGCCCTCCTGCTGCACTTCCTTCTGGTTGGGATGCAACAGTCCTGAGCTTGTAGCAGCTGATCCTTGAAGACCAACCAAGAGTCTTGAGCCCCCCTGCCCTCTAGGGCTATATCCCATGGAACCTTACTAAACAGGTTCCTGAGGAGGCCGAAGTCTGCTCTTTTGAAGTCTAGGGCAGTGAGCTTGCTGCACGCTCTTTTCACTGTCCTAAGGATCTCAAATTCAACCATCTCGTGGTCGCTGCATCCAAGGCTGCCCTGGAGTGCCACATTTCCAACGAGCCCTTCCCTGTTGGTGAGCACAAGGTCAAGCATGGCACCTCTCCTTGTCGGTTCCTCTATTACTTGCAGAAGAAAGTTGTCTTCCACACAATCAAGGAACTTTGAACATGCATACAACATTCAATCTCACTGGCCCCTGTAAAACTCTCCAGGTAAACAGTCCAATCAGAATGTTGCAGACCCTCCCACAACCCCCATATCCTCTAGCCTTACATGCCCCAAGTCATCGCCCCAGGGCTTGCCAAAGCACCAAGGCCTCAGAGCTCATTCCCAAACTGTTCTGTATGCAAATCTTATCGCCTTCACTCCCCACAAGCTAGCTCTAAGATGCCGCCACTACAGTGAATCAAAAGGGCTGTTGGGAGCTGAGTACCAGTCTCCTGACCCAAGCCACCTTCTCCCTTGGACCAGACTTGCTTTTGTCTTTGAAGCTTTTTTTATCCAGGAGTCACATCCTATGAGAGCCTCGTGGATGACAACTGATTGTACACCAGCAAACACAGTTAATTTTACAAAAAGCCCATCCTTTTAAAAGGACCAATGCAGCTTAGTTACAAAAAGCAAATATTCTGTATCTACTTCTGTTCTGCTTGTAGACTGTGACTGGATCTTCCTAGCACAACTACAATGCAATAAAAAGTATTTTGTAGAATATATTGACTATATGAGACTGTTGCTGTTTATTGTATGGCTTGATGCAAATACAAGAAACATTGTAAAACCAGTTACTGTTGTGCCTTTTTAACCCAGACTAAAACTGCATCAGTAATCTCTGTTTTTACCACTGGCATGCAAGCCTCTAACACCAATTGCTGGAAATTGCACAGGTAATTCAGTGAAAAACTGAAGTTCAAACATGCTGTTTTGAAGGTTCTTAAAAAACTAACAGGAATAGCAATTAGCATATATGAAACCTACTTTTCATTCAAGCTATACGTCTCCAGAAAATCCACATGTGCAGAGAACTACAACGAATAACTTGTCAAAACCACAACCTGCTAACTAAAGAAAAATCAAAATATCTATGTGCAGTGACTAAAGATTGGCTGAAAACCAAATACAAATGGAGATATCCAAAGAAGATTTCAATTCTTCATGATAACTGGGGGCAAGGGAGATTAATTCAAACCTATCACAAGTTTTATCCATTTACAGTTACACCTGTTAACCTAGGAAGGGTTACACTTGCCTTTTAAGGAAGCTTGGAATTAACTACTTGGTTGTAAGGCAATTGAGTGATCTTCTATCTCCAAATTACGCCAAAGCACATATGCACAGAAGTTAAAACCTGTAAGTGATCGGCTGAGAAAGTTGGGACTGTTCAGCCTGGAGAAGAGAAGGCTGCGTGGAGACCTCATAGCAGCCTTCCAGTATCTGAAGGGGGCCTACAGGGATGCTGGGGATGGACTCTTCATTAGGGACTGTAGTTATAGGACAAGGGGTAATGGGTTAAAACTTAAACAGGAGAAGTTTAGATTGGATATAAGGAGGAAATTCTTTCCTGTTAGGGTAGTGAGGCACTGGAATAGGTTGCCCAAGGAGGTTGTGAATGCTTCATCCCTGGCAGTGTTCAAGGCCAAGTTGGATGAGGCCTTGGGTGATGTGGTTTAGAGTGAGGTGTCCCTGCCCATGGCAGGGGGGTTGGAACTTGATGATCTTAAGGTCCTTTCCAACCCTAACTATTCTATGATTCTATTATGTGCATAGGACAAGCAATGAGACCAATTACGTAGAACACAGCAACCATAATTTAGTATATGTTTTTCTGTATAAGTATGCAAGAGTTCAAAATAATTTTCTAATAGTTCCAAAAATCCTTACATTAAAACAAATACTGGATGTCAAATTTAATATGCATGTTCAAATATTGTCCTCATTTAGCCTTGCTTATTTTTATTTATCTAAAAGATGTAACATCTTATAAACAAAGACAAAATTTATCTTCTTTGATTCTTAGTCCATGACTATTTCTGTTTCACATTATCAGTACTCAACCACTACCTCAGTAACTTTAATGGTCCAAACCTAGAGATTTTGTAGATATTTCTTACCAACCTATCCAGGACCCACTGCTAAGTTCTTAGTCTTCCCAGGAGACAAAAGATTAAGTCCAGTCCATAATTTGATCTGTACTTTCTACTCATTTCTCACAGTTGTTAACTGCAAAATATGTGTATATATAGAGGAAAAAAAATGCTTTTTCTAAATATCAATTACAAAATGCAGGATGAAGGTCATTCATATGCATGTTTGGACTTCAGAAAAGCATTTCTTGCAACACTACAAGAATTCAGTCATTCAACACTTATTCCAGTTAGTTTGGACATGAACTTTCACAGGAAGTTTATAAACGTTCTTAAGAATGGACAACAATGTAGTCCACTGAACATGGTTGTAAGCCAGTACTGCTGGGAAAGTCAGGCTGCTTTTACATATCACCTTTCTGATGAAATGTAAAACAAACATTCTCAGAAAGTTACCTCCCTCTCAGAGCTGGGAGGTATGCACAAGGCAAATAAGAGAGCCATTACTGGGTTTCTTTAAATAAAAATGCTTCCCAAGTTGTTGTTCTCTGCTGAAGATCTTTGACAATTCTACTGTGGGACAAGAGGAGCGCTGTATTGGATTGAGATTGAGTTTACTGACTATAACATTCAGTAAACTCCCTTATCTTAAGGGAAAAGATGGTGGAAGCTTAGACAAAAAATCCCCTGACTTCATGCTAAACAAAAGCCAGTAGGAACATGAGTTACAGGATAGGTATAGAATGAAACTGTAAGTCAGTGGACACAACGCCACAACTACTAGCAGTCCTCTATTTTCCCAGTAAAAGGGAATGTCAGTAGGAAGAGAATGGGGAATTGCAATAGCAAGCCAGATCTTCAAAATCTCATTTTTAGTGCATGTATTGGAAGACTGGGATAACTAAGAAAAGAAAATTAATGAAATGGTTCTGCTTGGTTTTCCTCATTACTACATTCTCTGTTAACTAAATTAATGATACTCCAAAGGCCCATGTCATGTTTGTCATTGACAGCAGTGACATCTATTGAAGAAGAAGGAACTCAAGAGGAACTGCAAGCTGCACAAATAGTCACTGGTATAGCTTTAACAGATGTTCACATTTCACTTCCTCCTGCTTTCTCTACAGAGCCAATCTGCATCATCAGCTGTTCCTACTTTTAACCTTTTCCCATCCTCCCAAGAATAAATGTCATCCTTGCTGAGCTCCAGACACTTCCCTTTTCAGTGGTACACCAAAAGGTTTAAAAGAAGTAGTCAGCAATAAATTTTTTTTTAAACTTTTATCACCTGACCACATTTAGTACAAAAATAACCCCACAACTTCTATCTTAGGCAGCTGCCCTTAAGTCTAACTCAGAATGCAACTCTGTAGCAGTGGGGCAGGAGGAAGAGTCTACTTTTGTCATTGCATGCACATTCATACACATGCACAAACATTTTTCAGTACTTGGTAAATTTTGATTTGACCAGGATGAGAAAAACAAGAACAACCCACCTCCCAAACATTTTCAGTACAAATTATGTACCTTGCAGTGTGCCATAATCTTGCAATGCTTAAGTTCAGCATGTGCAAATATAAATGTATAGCCTTTCTCTGACTGGAAATTCTGACTGGGGTCAGAATGGGTGTTTTCTTGACACAACCCCTGTATGTTTAGTTGTTTCAGCCCAAGATACAAGCAAAAAAAACAAGTTGGAAAATGCCCAATCCTTTTCAAGCATCCCTATTTTGAATTGTACTTCACTGTTAGAAAAAAAAACAACAACCCACCAACAAACAAAAAAACAACTAATCTCAAATGGAATTACAGATAGAGCCTTCACTTACATCTCCATTCACAAATTTTCTGGGAAATACTCTGCCCACAGAGATCCTCTTCTACCTAAAAAGAGCTTTGCAAGTGGGCAGTACAACCTAAACATTAATACATGCCAGATTAATTTAGTTCTTAGAGTGGACTACAAAACCTCCACACTTATCTTACAGAGCAATGAAGGGTAATTTGGAAATCTTCCTAATGGAGTAAAAACCCCTCATTTTTGAGGGTAGCATTTCTGGAGGATTTGGTCCAAACTGCTCTGATGGTATCACATTATAGCTCATGGCTGTATGTGTGAGAATTACTCCATCCGCTTAATAATTACAGAGTTAGAAAGCTCAAAATGTTATGGAACATGGAACTCTGAGCAGCACAGTCTCACAACACTAGAATTTCCTACTAACCACCCACCATAAACTCTGAATCAATACCCAGGCATCTGCAGTAACAGACTCCTAGAACAGGTGAAACAGTAGATTAGAAAAATTTGATCTTCCCCAAGACAATTTTTACAGTACAAAAGTATAAGCTCTTCACAGTTTCCAACAGGTTTCATTGAGCTATTCTCTTCATTCAGTAAGTGACCGGGCTTGTTTTTTTCCTAATGTATTCTCCTTCACTTGAATGAACTGGAATATTACCTAAATAATTCAGATCTGCATGTTGTTGGATTTCACAATAAATAAAATTTAATTTACTATACCAGTTTAAAACACTGGTACAACTCAATTGTGATGCTACTAGAACTGCTACAAGAAGGCATTCCTATCCTCACTGCATCTGATCTTTCAAATCCCCAGTGTGACCTCCTCTCTTCACATCATATGGTCAGGAAAAACAAAGTTAAAAAAATGCTCCTAATGCCGTTTTAAACTCATGAGGAGTTAACTTTTTTTTTAACTCATGAGGAGTACTATGATAGAACCTTGTGTATATCACCAGCTGGTAGCAAGCAGCATCATAAAGGCAGAACACTGCAAAGAGCTGAGAAAGGCAGCGGTTTGCAAAGGGATGAACTGAGATCCCTTCTTGTGCTGCAGAATAAAGAGGCTTACAGGATACATGAAGATGTCCACAAGTGAATCAGTAATTAGTGAAAGAATTGTAATATTCCTATAGTCACCAAGAAAAACACTATAGGAAATAAACCCCAAGCTTGTAAGCAAGCCGAGTTTCCTTAGACATCTAGGAATCAGTTGTAGCTAAACAGCATTTAATCTCTTATTGAGGATTCAAATAAATAAAGAGGAAACAGAGCAGCATACCTCATTTTTTCTGTTCTATACTTTATAACATCGTCATGCACCAGGTGATAGATATTTCAGCTCGATATGAGAAATTATTTGCAGTTTATTTCTTGAGCCACATACTATGCATGCCTCAAGGTCTCAGGCTTACTTCAAGTAGAAAATTAGATCTTGTTCACAACAAGGTTTCACATCTTCTATTCTCCCTATTAGCATGCAGATTGTTTTGGTTTTGTTTTTGAATCACTCTAGCTGCTTGCCAGAAGCATTGCAGAGATTGCGAACCATCTGCAGCTGAAATTACACAGATTAAATTACTCCTGTATGCTTTTTCCCATTAATAACATTTGGCCATGGTTCAACAAAGTTTTGGTTCCTGCACCAAACAGAAATTACTAGCTGTAACTGACAACACTTGGCCAGTTCTAATACCTAAAATCATAAGAACCCATCATAGAGTGATGGGGGTGCTAGTTTTTCCTTTATTGCAGAAATCAGTTCCCTAGTAACATACTATCAAATTACAAAAATCTCAGGATAATATTTCCACCCTTACATTTTTAAAACTACAGTATTTTTTATACTGTCTTATATGGTGATACTAACACCCAAGATGCTTCCCTCTCAAGGAACTAGCTATTAAATGAAGGCAACGGAGATTCTAGCAAGGAAAATCTTTACCAACATACTGACATGGCTTATTCTCAGAGAAGCAATTACTATTTCCAACAGTTTATAGTTACTAATGCCTCACAATTTTTTAGTAAGAGCTATGTGCCTATCATTCTGTAAGCACCTGTTATGCTTACTTTACAAGCTTAATCCTTTTCACACCTCACAGTCCTAACCCAAACTATACCTTGATGTCTAAAAAAACATTAATAGACATTACTAGGCATAACTTTCCAAGTTCAGTTCCACGTTCTGTAAGTAATGGAATCTAAATTCTGTAGCACTCATTCAAGCACAAAGAAACTTTAAAGAAGGTTGCTCTGCTGAGCAAGATTACCTGAAAAAAATGCTAGAGTGACCACTATCAAACATCCTAAAAAAGATTATTAATGGAAATGAAGATGACAGCAGAATAATGAATCATTAAATTCTAAGATAAATCAAGATGTTTCAGTGCTGGTACTTCTATTTTTTCTACTGTATTAATTTCCTGCTATAGTAGGAACACAAGGGAATTGCTCATGACATTCTCTCTTTTCAGTGGAGTGCTATAAAAAAGTTGGGAAACCTCCCACATTATTATTAGGTGTATTTTAATGCCTCATTACTCTTTGCCAATCTGTACTCCTCATTCATTCCCCCAGAAAACAAAACAAAACAAAACAAGCCATAACTGAAACTAGAGCAACATATCCACAGACACAGGCAGCAAAACTTTATGGGCCAAGCCCCCAAATTCATAGGGCTGTGTTACTGATATGACCTGAAACCCAATTAAACAGTATAGAAAAACATCACAAGTGTGCCACTGGAGCTACCGAATCTTTCTTCCAGAGCACAAATTCTGTTTCTTCATTCCAGATGCATATCAGAAAATAGTGGCTGGCTTACAGATTTTAGGAGCGGCTTTCAGAAAACACTGAGGGGTGTGGGGCACAGCCCTTAACTGAGAACAGACATTGACTTATTTGCTGTGACTCTAAAGGAGATAACAGAAGACCCCAGTCACATGCCCCACTCTGGAGAAAACAAAAATGTTTTCCTGCTTGCTTTCCTCAGTATGCACTCACTGATATTGGTAACAAAAGTGTAACTGGATGATACTCAAACATACAGTTCAGTTGCAGGTAGTCCTGCAAGGAGCACGGAGTTGGTCTCTGATGCTTAGGAGTCTCTTTCAACTTGATGTATTCTAGGTTTCTATGACACACGTGAAAAATACGGTATATTCCTCCATATTCCTCCAAAGAACATTTCTCCACCTCCAAACAAAATTTTTACTATTCTGAATTAAAACGACTATATGAATTTATGAGTTCATCAACAGACCTTAAAACTTGTATGAAGACCCTTGCTAAGATGCCTGAAGGGTTTTTTTTCCCCAGACACTGCTGCTTAAAGCTGCAGAGAGTGACTACTGCTCTGAGCATCCCTTTCCGACAGTATTTTCATTTGAATGACACTTTTTGATGCTGTTCACCAAGTAATGACCCAAAAGAGATCCAAAGGTTTCTTTGTGAAAATGTTTACTGCATGAAGTCATTTTCTCAGCTGGCTGAATTTCGAAAGCTTTTTTTATTTCTTCAATGACACATGCTGATTTTACAAGAACAGTATTTCCACAGTTCAAAGACTTTTCTCAAGGTCAGAACAACACAATGAGAATGAGAGAATGGGGCTTTTGTTTTCTTCAGAGCTTACCACTCAACCTTTTCCTCATTGGCCCCAAACCAGCTCAGCAGTTAAGTGTATTCCACGCAACTCACAGATTTTACATCAGTTTCTTCCATATTTGCATTTAGAAATATGAATATTGACACACAAATATACACAAACACACTCTCGTTCAGCTACAAACTTCTATAAAGTTTTAAAGTATGATTTATTTTACAAAATTATTGATTTTTAGGTGGACCATGCCACACCAGCAACTCTGAGCAAGTTGGGGAGGGAGCAGGTGGCCAGGAAAGGGAACTCCTTCTGCTAGCATAAACACAGTGGTGCTGCTGCTGCAGTCGCTGCATCAGAACTTTGGGTTCACCAATGGTCAATGACTTGAACAGAACTGATGAACCAAATATAGATGAAGTGTCCATGGAAATATCAGAGGCAGTATTGTCTTTGATTTTGCACTGGATTTCTTGATCTTTGGGGTGTTTTGTTTTGTTTTTTTTTTTGTTAGATTTTTTTTTTTTTTGGTTTGTTTTTTTTTTTTAAACATAATACAAAGAACTATCCCCAAAGTTTTCTTTTCATCAGCAAAAATTTTTGCCTGGCTTAAAGTGAAATTTCAGATGGGAAGTTCATGTCAAATATCAACATTTTCTCTCATGGAATATTTCCCATACATTGCTATTCCAAAGCAGATCAGGTAAATTTAAGGCAGCTTTAGAAAAATTCAGCTTGGTATACTTATTCTAAACACAATAAACCACCAGCTACTTCAAAGCCTTTACCAGGTCAGCCTACATCACCACAGTTCAGAACATTTCCTTTAAAATGTAAAATTTCATACGCCATAAGTGCAGGGTCTGGAATATTTCACCCTTTGAATATCAGACAATTTTATTATATTGTGCTAAATTATCAAAACTACTAATCCATTGTCTAGCCAAGCCAAGAACAAGCAGCAGCCAAAACCAACATTTTGAGTTCTTGTTGTCTGCAACTTGTTTCCTTTGCTTTTAATTAGCTACAGATATTTCCCATCTTTTCTATGCTTTTTCATCTTTCGTATTCCTAAAATGGCATTTTGGCAAGCGTTTCAAATTGGACTCACACAGGGTATGCTTTCCATAAAGGAGTTTGTGAAAGTAAGGAAGATAAAATCAGAAGTAGTTAAAAGTTAATCTCAACAGTATGGAAAGAAATTACCTTCCATATATTTTTTAAAGTCTACAGCTGCATGCTGGTATATGCACATCTTCCTGAGACTCACACAGACACTTGTCTTGACTTCCAAGGGGCTATACTCAGTACAGCGAAGGAAAGTAAAGGCTTGTGAATGAGTTCTAATGACACAAAGAAATGGATGCATATACTTGAAGGACAGATTAAGAACACGAAAACGTCAAAGCAATTGTATTTACATTTATAGCTAGATCTTTTCTTCTTCTATGTAATTCTCCTCCTCACAGACTAGCTGCAGAAATCATCTTAAGGTAGTCATACAGTAGGCAGAGGTTTCTCTGTCCTCTACCTGTATCTCCTTCAAGTGAAGAGATGTACAAAGATATTGCTACAGTCAGTGACGTTTTACATTAACATGATTTTCTGTCCATCTGGGTTAACATCAGTGTTGACAAATTAAGGAAAATATCAGCCATCAATGTTTTAGTCTTTTAAATGGCAATTCCCTTCAGCTCCATCCACACCCAACCATACCCACAGGAATACTGACATATGCACAACACTGACACAGGCTGAAATGCTCAGGAGTGAAGAAATACTTATTTTGCTAAAATTGCTGTCAGTTTAAAAATCAATTGCAGGAATCACAGCCATTAACTAACCAGCTTAACAAAATGAGAAATTAGATCCTTTGAATGGGAAGCAAACTGCTACCAAGCAACTACACTAACCTCTCTTATGGTATTTGCCCTCATTCTGATTTGAAAGTGTATGTGGAGAACAAAAAGCAACTGGCACCAGTATAAAAGTGAGATCTCAAAATTTTCTTGTGCTGCATAAAATCCCTCAAAAGGCACTGATGGCTATTTGGACAACTCACACCATGTTCAACCAATAAGAACACATTTATGTGATGAACTTTATCAATTACCTGTGAAAATGTGTGCTTACTTTGAAAAGAATAACTTCTCTTTTACATGAAGTGAGTCTTTTAGTCTGAAAGTATCCAAGTAGAAATCTTTAGCACCAAGTGAAATAATATGTTTGTCTATATTTTCTGAAACACCACTTACATAAAACTTCTTCCACCTGAAATTATAAACATAGGTCCCAATTAACAGTTTTCTAATTTTCAAATTTGTTCATCAACTGTCTCTTGCAAGTCTTAATTCTTTTATTGAAATACCAGAGATTAACAACTGCTGAAAACTGCACTGGTTTTCCAGGTCTAACCGGCCTTATATTTCAGTAGACATCCTATTATATTTTTATGCTGTTAATAGAAATGCAATTCTGTGCCACTGAAAAATTCTACCTGATGAGCTTGTGCTGCTGAGAAAGACGTTAAAAGTCTGAAATACCAAAAGGAGTTAGTGGGTTATCTAACAACTTAGCTGGCATGCAATCTTTGACTGTCAAGCACGGCACTATTTCACATCCTCTGAATGAGAACTGCAAGGATGACCATTACTAGGATTTTGATATTATTGTGTAATTTCATTATTGCATTGCACATTACAGTCTTTTTACAATGCATTCCATCTGTTTCACATAGCTGTATAGTAACACTGCAGCAGAATGAATGTATCAATGCACATTATCAACTAAAATCCTCTACTCTTTGTGAAGCAGAGATTTTAGAGACAGTGCCAGCTGCAGTCTGCAGGAAGTAGTGTGAATGTTTCCATGAATTCAATTGAAGATCATATGCTCAGGGTGTGGCCATGGGAAAGACTAGTGTATCTTACACACAGTCCCTAAGCTCCAATTAGGATTCCTTTAATTACAACCAGACTTTTCCATATCCTTTTGTAGTATTCCACTGTCTTACCTGAAGACAACCCAGAATAAAAAAATATTTATTAACCATGAACATTTAAAATATTACATAAATTGGACACACAACCACTGCCTTGATAAATTTCAGACTCGCATGGACAAGGTACTTCGTGAAAATTAAATATACATACCAAATGTAATAAAATATTACAAGTACTATAGTTACAGCAGAGGAATGAAAATCAAGCATAGCTATTATGGTTATGAATTGCACATAAATGTTATTTGTATGTCATTTATACGTTTAAGCACATTATCTCCCCTTCAAATGTAAAAATATTAAAATAATAGCAGAAACATGTCATGGAGAAACTCATTTACAGCTTATAAAATTGCAAGTAATTGAAAATTTCCACTACAAGCATGGAAAATATTAGGTGGCTTTAATATAGGTATCTATTATCTGCAAAATCACATCCTGCATTTATTTTTCTGGAGAAATAAAATCCCCATAGAATTCTCATACTGATTTCATACTCCATTAAAAAATCCCTGGTGGAAACAAAATGCATGGAATTTGATGGGAAGCTTTGATAAGGATAACATTTACCAAAATTAAGTTTAAAAAGTATTCAGTTGAGTTTGTAATTCTACGAACCAGCTCTTGCCATTGGTCTGCCAGCATCTCGCATGCAACTGCAGTACTCATATTCACTCGCTTTGCTAACTGCCCTTAATAGCAAAGCTTAGACGTGAAACTTTCAGGCATTACTTACCTCAGACTGAGGTACCATAAGTCACTATGATAAAATAACCTTTGCATACCTTTTTTTTTTTCTTTTCTTTCTTTCTTAATTCCTTCCTGCTCCCTTTAACTTAGTAAGATGCCTTAAAAGGCTCAACCATACAACGTGCACACATTTTGTTCAGAAAGGCTGGACTTGCCCCCCTCAACTGTTACCCCCTCCAAGCTGTACTTCTGTATCCTGTTGCACAGAGCATGCACACTTCACATTCATCTTGCTGAGAAATTCTGCTCACAGCTGCTTGCTTGACAGGGATCTGGTTGGGGGGGGGGGGGGGAGTGAGGGCAGGGAAGAGAGAATTTTCCAAGCGATGGGGGAAAAAACAGTACAAAACTTTCATCATCAATGGCCTTGACATTGCTGGAGCCAACGGAAACAACATCACCCAACTGATTCCATGTGAGGGAACCATTCAGAAACAAACAAAAAAGTCTCCTGCATTTATTTCTATCGAGGTAGCTTATGCCAAGCTTCCTTTGGTGAAATCCAGATTTCTCCTGCATTGGCTTCTTCCCACTGTTGATGGAGCAGGATATTTGGTGAAACAAGCAAGTACTGAATATGATATTCTCAATTAATTAGCATATATATGCAGGAGAGAGAACTCTGGTCTCTTCTGAAGCTGTAAGAACACCTATTCTGCCTTTTTCCAAAGGAACTATCAGCTGCTTTGTTGGTGAGATACGTAAGTGGGCCAAGAGCAGACATAAAATTTCTTACTAACTGTTAAGCAGATACAAGCCTTGCTGGCAAATGAATTCCATAAGAGGTACGTATCTTACTGACCTTGCAAATAGTTTCATAGAAATAAAAACGCTTGGCTATTGCTACAGGCCTACAACATGCAAAGAACAGGCAGCATGTCATCAGCTAAAATCCCCAGGTTTTCCGAAAGAAAAAAAATATTGCAGGAATAAAACTTAGTTGGTTCCCCTGCCTCCCTAACAAATACATTTCCCTTTCTCAGGAGGGTATTAGAAAACAACTCCTGCACTAGCGTATTTTGTAACTGCTCAGTGATGAGGATAGTCACATCTTTATTCTACACTTTCTTCGCATGTCTCAAATCTTTACTGACTGTGAACTGGTAAGCAGTTGTTGTACATGATTCTAGAACTAGTGGTATTTTAATGATGGCATTAATTACTCTGGGTATTGTATAAGCATTTTATAGACTAAGCAGCAAAGCACTTTTTGATTTGTCTAAGCAAAGCATAAAATAGATTATATACAGACTCTGGTCAAGAGGGACACTGACAACTTCAGCTATATTTGGTTTGTCCTATTCTGAAAGACATCATCTCCCAGATTCAAATTCAGTAGGAAGTTAGGATTTCAGTACGCATCATTTGCACTGGACCAAGTGAATTTATTCCCATGTCATTGCTATCAGACAACTTCTAACTTTGAGGTCATGAACAATCCTCAGGCTGTCTTGTTAAACCACTTTTCAAGGCTTTGGAGAAGAGAAACAATCATTTGATGAGTGTTTTTAAGGAACAGAGAACTTTTAAGACTGAAGTGGCCATCACCTGGAGATCTGAACTCTTGGTTGGTCATCTCTGAGGGTCAGACATTACAAAGAGGATGACTCTGTTGAAAATCAGACCACCAAACTGATGTGAAATTCAGACTAATCCAAATGTGGGAGCCAAGACAGCTACTGAAACTATATAGTGCTACCAAATGTAGAATGATTACATGCATGCAGTATGAAGAAAAAAAAGCTTCAGTTTTATATCTAAGAAACAAATAAAAAAAAAATAGATAAAACCTTCAATGTGGTTTTTGCTTTAAGGCCACAAAGAAGCACAAAGAAATAACATAAAGGGAGGATGAGTAAAATGATTAAAAATACTATCCAAAATAGACAGAATTTAACTGATTTGCCCATCACTGTATGGCACATTGTGTCACATACAGGGTTTAAATACCCACTCAGCAATTAGCAATGGATTTACCATCTGTTGGGATTGTCATTAAAAGGACTTCAAAAAAGAGAGTAAAAACATTTGAGCTAAGAAAAAGAAAATCCAGACAAATGAAAAATCAGGAAAAGATAACTAAATATTTCTGCTAATAAATTATCAGTCATCTATTTTCTACACCAGTCTTTCACCTGTAATTGTACTTGTCTGTAAGATGGTCTTCGAACAAAAAGCTATTCTCAAGCTACAGTTTGAACACTAATGTCTGTGGTATTACTAGGGACACTTTAGATGCCAAGTTTAGAGGAACATCATCGGCAAGAAATACCCAGTGTTAAGAGCTACTTGAGACAATCTACCTTAATATTTTTTTGCACCTAAGAAACACGAAGTAGGCTCTTCCCCTACTGTGAAGGTATAATTGTTACCTGAAGTGACCTCCTGCACCCAGCTCTATCCCTCTCTAATCTCTTGTTACCCATTCTGAGCATTTACCCTACAGATTAAATTGCATATAGTAACATTGTGGATGTCAGTTTTATCAGCTACACAACCTGCCCAAATAACCAACCAAACATACCTTCACATCATGTACAAGCAATTTTCAACTGGTAACTCAAGACTACCTACTTTGTAGCAAAGTGTAATGAAGTAGTATGCTTCACTACTAACAATCACCTGCAAGATACAGGTGTTAATAAATGTGACTTAAACACCTGACTTTAACAAACTGGCAATCTTTCACGTTTATTTCCTGACTCCTTCATTTATCCCATAAAGCCCTAAGAGGCATTTGAAATCTATTGCTAGACACATAATTACAAAGAAATCACAGCTGTTAATCAAGCCATCCTGACCAATAAGAATCCTGAATGCTCCTCTACAGCACCCAGACAAAACAAAAGCACCAGAAATACATTATGTTTTAAATAATTCTTGACTTTTAAAGTGATCACCTGGTGACAGCAGCCAAACTCCCTGTCTTCTTTTTATTGTTTTTACTTATACAATTGTAGTGCCAAAACTAACTACAGTGAACAAGTAAACTGACCTGTTAAAATGTGCCAGAGAAGAATAAGAATGTTAAGAAAGGACAAGAACTGTAAGAAGATTATTATTACTTGAAAAAGAATGCATTCCTAGATTAAAAAAAAAATAAAAATCACAACATAAAGTAGTATCCAGATGGTATTAAAACAGTGTGCATAATACATCAGAGCTGGATATCCATGTGAATCTCCACAGGAGGTTCAAAAACCAGTATCTGATAATGATGACAGTATCCCGTCATCCTTTGAGATGTCTGAGGCTATAGAGAAGTTTTCCAAACCTGGCCCAATGTCTTTGGAGCATCCTGTACAGAGGCAGCCAGACCTGCTGGGCTTCCCTGTCAGTGGCAGATGCCTGTGCACTGGGTAATCACATCCCACCCCAAACCTGTAACATGACAAATCCTTCCCCTATTAACAGCTTCCCTATAAACAGTTTAGCTCAAGGAGCAAGAAGAAATGGGTTGGAAGGGGGGGGCACAAACAGACAAATGGACCAACAAACTAATCCATACAAAAAAAAAAAAACAAACTAAAAAAACCCACCCAAAACAAAACCAACCAAACAAAAAAAAACAATTAAAAAAAAAACAACAACAAAAAAAGTGAAAACTCAAAAAATGCTCCGCATTTTTGTTTTGGGTTTCCTAGCAGTTTCACAGAAGTCACGAATTCATGACATGCCCAGAGAGGAATCAAAACAACTCAAAAACAAAGGTCATTTGAAAAGAGGGTCACACTTAAAGACTGGACCACCTCCAAAAACTGCAAAGAAAGGGCAGTTGGCAAGTAAGATTTTCAGAGAAACACCTAAAACAGCCAGAAGAGCACTATGAAAAGCTTGGGTGAGATCCCAAAAGAGCTGAAACATCATCGTGGCACAGTTGTCAGAGTACAGAAGACAGCCGGAAGAACTTTTCAAATGCAACTTGTGCAGTTTTCCAGCAACTGTAATCTATAACAGTCACTAAGGCAGATAAGTACTGTAGGCTGTGTCTAATTTGTCCTGATTACACAGGTTTTTGGTTTGGTTCTTTTTAACGTATACCTGAAACATGGACAAATGTAGAAATACAGAGTTATTTTTGCAGAAAAAGGCTCCTCCCAGAGCTTATCTGACCAAAAGATTCAAATAAGCTGGAAGTACAGAGAGGAGGTGGAAGAAAGGGTGATACCCTTTCACAACAAAGGTTATTTTTACTTAAGTATCATTATCTGTTGAGCTAAGCTGCTTCTGTGACTGGAATTGACACTGCTGGGCTTTACCAAGCAGCCCTGAAGATTGAAGCTCTGAAGGTACAAATTTACAAAAGCAGTACACCAGTGCCCTGCTCAACTTCCAAAAAGAAAGATATCTTTGTAGACACAGTATTTGTTAAAGAAATATATGTGCAAGAAGTGCCAAACTTTGCTAAAATAAGACCAGGTTGTAAATCTAGATAGTGTCTCGAACAATTCACCATGTAGAGCTGAAAGGACCTAACATATAAAAAAAAAAACAAAAACAAAAACAGAAAGCAAGCAAATATACCCGCATTGCTGTTCTAGGACTAAGTTTTGCCCAAGGTCTCTTCCACAGGCCTCAGCTGGAAAACAAAGGCCCAGGAGATTTTTCTGAAAGCAGTAAGGGGATATCCTGAGTCCCAGCCAACAGCCTAACAGTACAGCTTCCAACAGCCAAAACTGTGTGAATTGTGTTACAAACATCACTCATTAGCGCACTGTGTGCTTATGGAGCCTTCAAATAATTATATTTTAATTGTTAAAAATATTTTATTTATGAAAGATGTTATACTTTAAGTAATAGGCTCCCACTCTGTAACAAACAGTGATTTCAAATTACTCTTTATTTCTCAATATATTCAGGTAGACAGCTTTGAAAGCTATACTTTCAAAGATTAGACTGCAAAAAGTCTGTTCCATACCTCACTTCCATATTATTTGTATTTCACACCTTACCATAATAAAATGGAATTTTCTTTATGATAACCTGTTCTAGGCTTCAGGGGAGGGAAAAAAAAAATAAATCCTAACCCAAACCAAAATTAAAACACTCGGCTGGTTTACATGAACTTCTCTTTGAAAAGCTATGCATCTTCTCTTTTCTACCATAAAAGAGCTCAAATGCTGTTCACTAAGGAACGTCCTTTCTCTCCCACACAAATGTGACATAGGTGGAGCTGATCACTGTGGGATTGGATTTGTTTCTTGGTAAAAGTTGTTATGACGTATTTTCTGCTACATCCTAACATTTGTTAGCATTCCTCGTCCTAGCTATACCTACTACATCTTATAGTGATAACTAAGGAATTACTGCAGAAAGCTATTACGTGAGCAGTGGGTTTCAGAATTTATTTCTTCAGCAGCATTAACTGCATTTATGTCCAAAGGATGCAATGTTTCAATAACTTCCAGTGTTATTTACACATTATTTCTTCTTTGTACTAAAGTTGTAAAAGAAGACAGAACTGTTTAAAGAATAAAAATTTATGATTTCTAAAAGCAAGTCTTAACACTCTTATAACAAAGTTTAACTCTCATGATGAATTGTGCTCTCATAGCACTGCTAAAGATCTACCAGTTGTTTAAAACTGTGAAAAGCTATTTCTTAGACCTTTTTCTTTTTTTCCATCCAACATTTAATTTGGATTGGGGTCTTTTGATTTAACTGCAGAGGCAGACTTGAGACAACTACAAATGCAAGTCTTCACACATTAATCATTCTCCCTGTACTAGCTTCTGTCCTTGCAGCTTGATCAGACACTGGGAAATTGCCTGCTCAATGTCATTTTTCCAGTATTAAGTGCTTCTGTGGCTTATCAGCTTTCTTGGCCCAGGAGAAGCCTGTAGGTGATTATAACTCTTCATAGTATCAGAATGGTTTGGGTTGAGGGGACCTTAAAGCTCATCTAGTTCCAGCCCCCTGCCCTGTCCAGGGACACCTTCCATGTAACCAGGTTGCTCAAAGCCCTGCCCAACCTGGGCTTGAAAAATTTCTTAGTTACAGTAATTGTGATAGTATTTTTACTTTTACTCTTCTCCGTGCTCCACTGGCCCTTATGCCATCATGAGGGAAAACATTCACTGATATGTAACAACCATATTGAGGGCATTACAAATTATTAAAATGCAGAATGCTTCATGCTCACATTATTAATCCAATTCTCTACTCGTGTTGATGTAGGAAAGAACAAGATTAAGAGTAGCTGGTGCATACTGATCCTATCCTCACTAATGCTAGATACTTAAAAAGGTCTTCGTACCAAGCTTCATTACCATTCTTGGAGAACTGTGATCTTAACAAGCATATTGCCTAACTGTCAAACATGAAATCTGTCACCATGACAAATACCATTAAATATCAGTAAACTTTAGAAAAGAAAAAAAAAAATTATGGTGTGAACTCAAGGCTGTAAACAAAATACAAGCATGCCTTCCTTTCTGTGCTAATTGTAGGAGGAGAAGGAAGTCAACACAATTAATGGCTGATAATTATAAAAATACCGTGTTACTTTATAGAGCCCAGCATATAGCTTGCATAAACACTAAAGATCTTTCATTCAACCACTTTCAGTCCCTGGCAAAGCACTGCAGAGATGAATTCAGTTTAAGGTAACATATACACTTTTTTTCCCTTATTTCAGGTAGCACCTTGCACAGGGTAAATACAGAAGTCAAAAGAAAGACAGTGAAGCTCACTGGACTAGATCTGATCCAAGATAGGAAATCCTCCATTTTGAGTGTAAAGGTTCGAGTTCAAGTATACCTGTGAAACAGCATTAAGTATTCCAAAATAAATGAAAAGCTTGAGTTGCATTACAAAAATATAATATCTATCCCTGTGATATTCCAATCCCTGAAAACAAAATGTCACCACTAGTAAATCAAAACCACCTGTTTCCACAACAGTAATTGGCCTTACGAGCAATTTGTTGTGAAGCCAAACTTCAAAAACTTAAGGGGGTGGGGGGTGGGAATTGGGATTGGAGAGAAGGTAACAGTGGCAAAGAGAGTTCAATCTCACTATGTCTAAACAAACTTGCACTTTAGTTTAGTGTAGACTTGGCATGTTCATAGCTTTTTTCATTTCTTGAATTACAGCTCTAATAGTGAGGTACAAATCTGTATAAAACATGGCATGAATATCTGATACAATTATATATAGGCCATCAGCACCTTGAAAGTGCTTGAGCCAGAAAATTTCTGGTCCTCATGTTACAGAAGTTATCTGATAGCCACTTAAAATTTGTAAAAAACAGGCTACTTACTCAGTTAGGTGCAGTCACCAGGAGCCAGTTCATAAATTATGAGCAAAGAAAAACAGAATTAAGCTTATCAGCAAATGTAAGCACACATCTAAACTGTGTCAAACTTGAGAACAGACTATTAGTAGCAAGTCCTCTCTGATGTGACTTATTTTGTAAGCATGTGGTTTCCATTATGTTGTTTTTATTGCAGCAGATCTGCACATTAAATGGACAGGAAAATCCTTCACAGATTTATGCTAGCCTGGGTGGGAGGGTGCTAAGGCTGAAGCCCAAGTATTAGGAACTGATGAACAAATTCAGTTCAACAAATAAGCAGCAGCATAGCTCAGTAAGCCATGTAGCCTTCTATATACTTAATGTTCTTCCAAGCACAAGCAAGTTTCTCCAGAGTAATGTACTTTCTAACAGAGTACACAGAGGCACAATAATTTATTTAATAAGTACAATTTAAAATATAAACTCAATGTTTCCTGAATTGAAAGTGATACAAACACAACAGCACAGGTCTGCTGAATGCAAAACCCACTAGCAGTCCTCCAAGAGCTGGATTTCACTTTTGCAGAGTCAATATTTTTTCACTGGTCTCTCACCTAATAATCTTATCAACACTATTCCTATATGCAAATATTTCCTCAGAGCAGCTGTAACAGTATATAGATTCTAGAGAAGTACTTTTTCCTCAGGAAAATACATAAAACTAAATAATGATAAATTCTAAAAGAGCACCCAAATATAATTCTGTAGTCACAAATAGTGCTGACCAACGATTTCTCCCTCATATTCAGCACACAGATAAAGTTTTTCCTCCTAAAAGGCAAATTAATTTAAACTTACATTATCATCAAACTGTATTTTAAGAGAACAGTGATGCTAATATTATAAATAAAATTCAAACCACGCCTATCTTCCTGGTTTACCTATTACAATCTAGGAAACACAAACGAGTTACTACAATATGTGGTGGCATAATACGTATTTGTCTACATGGGCAATCTATGTCAAGCGTGCTTTTCTGTGAATTACTATGTTTACTTACTTGTATCAGTGAAAGATGAGAAATATTTCCAGTGAGATCTACCCTACTTCCCCGAGATAAAAACAAACAACAAAAACCCGCAAGAAACAGCACCAGCTGCTTGGCAAGACTACTAGAATGGTAACATGTTCTCCGAGCACTAGGTCAAGCAAGGGAATTAATTACTGATGAATGCTAACACAGCAATAGCACTGACAACTGTATCATTACACTGTCTAGCAAACAAGCTGTTCGCTCATGGTGGCCACTTCTTTAATACAGAGCTTTTCCAGACTTATTTTTGCACGAGTTGTACTTCTAGAGTAGTATTAAGGAAGCAGTTGACTGTGTCTAAAACTATGAAGCATTTACAACTGGCAAAGATTTGTTAGTAAGGCGAATTTGATACAGCAGTAGCATGCAAGCTTATTGTTAGATCTACCTGAAACTAAGCACAGAAAAAAACGATTTCTTAAATAATATCCACCCACTAACAGTTTCATCCCCTGATGAGTGATAGTCGTAATTGGAAAATGAGTACGAACAGGTTCTATAGTTCATTCTGCAAAATTCTCATCATTCTGTACTTTAAGAGACTGTTAAAAATGGCACTTATATCTAATAGAAAGGAGAATGATCAATCTGAACAAAAAAAACATTGACAAGGGAAAGATAAAAAGGAAGTTTTTACAAAGCTGAGAAGAACAAAAAAACAGGAGAGAGATAAAATTCTGTAAAACTCATTATATAAAAAGTTACAAGAACTGGAAGAAAGAAAAAAAAAGGAAAAAAAAAGAAAAGAAAATCCAAGCCTCAAACAAACAGCAACAAAAAGAATCAAACCAATCAAATCAAAACAAAAACACATCACCAAATAAACTCAACCAAAAGCTCTGCTGTCACTCTGTGATTGTGTAAGTATCTACACTTTTTTGGGTAAGGTTCTACATTAGTTGGTCTGGAAATCTGGACAGGAATCTCATGAGAACATGCTTTCTGATAAAATTTTAGATACTCCCAGGTTATAGGCCTGTCAGAAATAATGCAAGAGCAGCCTTTTTCTATAGTATTTTAGTACTTTGATTCTAACTCTAGCAAAAGAGTAGGAACTGCAGAGGCACTTGAACTTTACAGACAGAGTGATCAGTAATAACTCTCTCCCCATTCCTTACCCATGCACAGTACAGTACAGCCTGAATTTTGGGGAATACAAGAGGACTTTAATAAAGTGCTAGTTGTTGCTATTTAAACACCTTACAGGAGTCACAGCATTATGCAGTTTGTTACCAAATGGTTTTTCTAATAAAGATCAAGTATCTTTCTTCAGCGCTGTGTTGTGACTTCACACACAGGATTCCCAGGATTCCTGCAGCTTACAGATATGACTGACAAATAAAACAGGATGCTAACAAAGGCCACCTTCCCTACACAAAAAAGGAAAATGGTGAATTCACTGAAAGACTGTGAAAAGGGATCCTCTATCACTAATGATAACATGACAACTATATTTTGGAAGGAAGTAAAATAAAAGACTGATTTTAGCTTAGCTATCCCTTAAAACTAGATACAAAACCAGAGGTAGCTACATTCCTGGAAACGATCACATAACTAGAATTTTCACATGTAGTAAATCTTGCACTTCTTTGAAAGATATGCAACTTAAAAACAGGTCTTCTGATAAACATACCCTCATGCAATCAGGATAAAGTAAGCTGAAGTCTACTGGGAGAAGAAGATTTCTGGGCGTCACCTTTTTACATTATTTATATAGGTTTGCTGAGCAAGGATTATTCTATTTTTTGTTTTGTTATAACATATACTCTCAGGTTACATGTAGAAACCATGGTAAGTTCTTTCAGAGGTCTGCAGAGAAGTGGGAATCATTCTCCTAAACATCTGGGGATCCAGACAGTTTTGGAAAGGCAGCAGTCCAAGACTCAGCACAACAAATGTAGCAAAGATGTACTTGGTTGCTACATAGAAATTACATTAGATGAAAAAAGAGTCAGTGGGATCAGATGGAATAAACACAAAGGAAATGAAGAGAGTTACACTTGAAGTGGTTTTATTTTTCTTTTGCTGTTTTAAGCTGGAAAACAAGGTATAGATACTGGCAAATTCACAAAAGCAGCACTGTTTTCTCTTTGAAAGCTGAGGTTCTCTAATAGTGAAGGAGGAACAGCAGCTGAATCTCTTCAAACAGCATTTGCTTGATAACTTGGTGACCTTTCTATTAAGCCCGAAGGGCCACAAACACACAGAATCCATATGACCCACAACATCTTAAAGTACTGGAAGTTGCTAACCAAGTGCTCAGTGTCAGGAAACAACTCCCTCTGTGGAACTAATTTATTTTCTACTAGAGGACACTTAAAATCTCTCATGAGAGTCAAGAGAAAGATTTTCAGCAATCAGTTGCAAGTTATCCCCATTGGAAACCCAACAGAAATCACTTTTAACCACATCTGTGGTCCCCTTCCTTTCATGACATACACCCAAGAAACCCAGAGCTCTGTAAAACAGTCACCCTCTAGGAAACTTCAGCCAATTAAAAAAATTACCACATGTAATCCTTCTGCCATGTTCAGCGTCCTAAGAATTTAAGTGCTTGCTTTAAAAAGTTACAAATGGATTCTGGAAATCCACATATATTTCTGGGAGCTTTTCCAGTTCAAAAACCTGCTTGCTCACACACGTAAGATCATGTGGTGTTTTGTGAGGAACACATTAACTACTACACTTAGTCAACGTGACAGAAATATTGCCAATCTGCTTTATTTTTACATGAAGCAGTACACACTCCCCTTCCTATATGTAGCCATATATTAATACTCTTTATTAAATTTATACAAATAACATTAGGCATGGTAAATAATTAGCACCCTCTTTGTCACACCTTTCAAAAGGAGTAGTAACATGGACACAGTGGACAAAAGATGTTTTCTCCAACACATACTTTCCAATATGTTCTTGCTGATCACTAGGGTTTTTCCCCCTGTCTATTTGTAATCCCCTTTAAATCACAACTGGTTTTGCAAACTCATGGCCTTGTTTTTTGCTCTGATTATCATCCGTACAGTTTCACTAAGTATGTGGAACTGCATAGAGTATACTACTTGTGACTTTAAGGATTTTGTGCGATTGAAGACTCAAATGCAAAATGGAGTCAGAGCTAAAGAAAAATAGTTGGTACCAAACATTTCCAACAAGCCATTGTTCAAACTGGGTAAGAGTGGTACAGTTTAAAAAAGCTTTTAACGAGTAGCATTAGCTTAAATTTCATCTGCTTCATGTCAGTTAATACGTTTCTTATTATGCAAGAACCAGACTCACATGCATATTCCTGTTGTGTCCCTGAGACATGCTGTAGGATATTCAGCTGCCAGACTTCCGTCTCACAGTTCTGCTAACATCAAAACTGACCTACAGTACCCTTAGTTTTCCATTTGGTAGATTACACAAGTATATCCCAGTATTCCAAATTATGTTTATTCCAAGAACACACACATACACACAAAAAGAAAAAAAAAAAAAAGACCATTTTCACATCTAAGAAAATGATGTGATTAAAGACTGAGAGATTTTCATACAATGCTGGAAACATATGCAGTTTCCATCAGCTTCCCAGCTCCCTGTGGACTGCATTCAAGTCTATTCTACTAACCCTGAATCCCCATCCCAAATCTGAATGATTCCTCTTGCATGAACTCCTTATTTCACACTAGCTGGAAATCTTAAATGTTTTCAGCTGTGCCTATTAGTGGGCATCTTCAGCTAGAGAATTGTTAATATAATCAGACGTCACAGAAACATGCCAAGTTGCTTCAAAAGCCCACTAGATGCTATTTTTTATCTTCACCTTTTACATCAGATTGACCCTTTGGATTCCAAGTGTTGGAAATTATGGGAAAAAAAACCACCAAACACCAAATTACCCTGTATGCCAAAAAGCAGCACTGTGAATAAGCTGTTTTCTTTTCCAACTTCAAAAGCAAAATGTTTTTCTTTTAAATAACCTACCTAGACTTTCAGATTCAAGAGCCCATCATAAGCCACTGTGATTTCAGTTTGCTAAGTACGCCAGGGCTAATTTGCAGTTTGATAGTGAAAAATTTCCTGGCCCTTTTACTCATTACCAATAATGATAAATAAATGTTGAATACAGATAAAAAACATAAATTTATTCTAAATACTGAATGCATTTAATAAAATTGAGCTTTGTTAGAAAATAGGCAGTTCGTAGCTTTACAACACTTACTAACAATAGGGTGCTAACAAATGAAACAAGGTGGTAAATATGAAGCTTGTTTATAACAAGACTGCACAAGAAAATATACTGTAATGACCCTGTCTTGAACATCCTGTAATAGCCCATTGTTCTTCTCTATTACTCTCATTCAGCACTTTTTTTAATAGCGGATGTATGGCAGTAAAGGAACCAATGTGATGTGGGATTGCATGTGCACAAATCATGCCACATAATAGAGGTGACAGAAAGACCCTGCCACACTGAGAGAAGTTTTGAGTGGGCTGTTAACTGGATGTGGAGCCTTAAAAAACAACCTCACATCTTTGCATAACTTGAAGAAGAGAAAAATATTTACCCATAAATGGCTGAAGGATCTGTAAACCCAGAAAAACAGAAGAACCATTTTATCTATGAAGGACAACAAATGACATGAAGAATGGGAATGAAAAAGGAAAATCAAAGGTTTCATTTCTGAGAGATTATTGAGTCTTATAATCACATTTAAAGTTACCACAGTAGCAGAAATAAGAACCTTTCCCTTTATAGGTGAAGAGAAGGTGTAGTAATAAGCATCTTCATGTGTGGCAGCTGAATGTTTCACCTTCACTCATGTGAGAAACAATGAGCTAACTGACCACCACAGCTACTGGCATTTTAACTAGATTGTGTATTGAAACCCAGCGTCTGCATTTGTTGCCAAATTAAAAGACTGAAAAGACACTATTGTAAATTCATGTCATACACACAACTCTGCATACAGATTTCTCACCATCTAAAGGAATCTTTCAGATTATCCAAGTGGCTATGCATGTAAAGAAATGGCTTTTGACTGGTCACAGGACACCTCACTCAGCTTTGGCTCTGCAATTAGGAGGTCAAGATAAAGGCAATATCATTCCATTTCATGATTTGTTCACAGTTCACTTTTCTGTGGGAACTACATTTTGAGGTTCAGATTTATTTTCTTTGTGCATTTCTCATTCCTTCCATCATTGTATCTTCCCTGCTACCAGACTTCATTGTTTTATTGTTACCTGGTGCTCAAGGAAGAAGGATTTGGACAACCATCCTGCGTAAAAGTCGTAAATGTTTAAAAATATAACAGCTTGGAAATGTAAGAAACACAAGGGCTGAAGAAATTAAAAAAATAAAAAAAAAATAAACCTCTGGCATAAGACATCCCAAATTCCTGTATGGCATAATGCTATTTTCAAACACTTTGGCTTGGCAAATGTGCATTCCCTGAAAAAGCTGAGGTATTACAGATAACTGTCTATCATGCCAGTCTGTCTTCATTGGAGAAAATGTGTTTCAACAGTGTCTCTCCACCTTTTCTAACCTGACTTTAAAAGCTTATTGCAATTAGTCCCTAAAGTCTGCTTTGAATCTGGACTCTTAGGTGCTGATTTCACCCTAACTGTACGCACTTCACCTTAAGGATGGCAGTATACATTGACATACTTTGGTGCCCCAGTGCCCCTGCAAGTATTTTGCCATCCTTTCATCAAACCTTGAATGACTGCCATGTCCTTCACTGGGCTGTAACATGACTCTAGGAAAAGCTTAGCATGTCAGCAGGCTATTTGATCTCTGTAGCTCTAAATAAAAAGTGTCCAGTTAAACTGCATTAGTTGAATTCTAGCCTTGGATTGCATGCATAGTTTTTAGAAGAGGGATCTTCTCTAGAGAAAAAACTCTACAATCCCTTCTGAGATAACTGGGGAAGAAGAAAACAAGACCTAGGCCCAGAAGCTATCTCAGTGGTTCAGTCTAAAAGGTTAAAAACATCTGAATGATGTTTTTCCACCTAGTTTCCTAGGAACTCTGCAAATGCTGAGATAGCACATCCAGCATGTGGGGTGGGGAGACAAAAGGCTCCTGTAAGACCATGCTGTGACTTCCATAATCAGTCTCAGAATAACATTGTCAAGACTTGAAGACTGCTTAAATCACCTCGTTTAGCAAGAAATGAAGCATTTACAGAAAAAAAACCCCACAGAAATTTAAATTAATATAAATGAATACCCAATGAGTATACTCCAGACAGAATTGTTTGATCTTCCAGTTGTAACCATTACTCTTGTTTTATATAAAACCTACACTGTAGTAGCAAATAAACAAATTTGCTATTTCTACTTTGCTCACTGGTGTTAATGTTAATTACACTTATGACACAACAGGCAGGCAATTATAGAAGGGATATAATCTTTCTGATCTCCCTTAGTGAAAACTGATAGAGTACAAGATTCCCCAGCACTGTGAGGCAAGGAGAACACTGGAATAGCAGTGTTTAACTTGGTGGGAGTTCTTACTCTCATTTCTGTATTGGTTTCCAAAGTTATTCTTCTCTAGGACTATAATTATCCCTGTTTGTCTTCAGCAGAAAGGCTTTTATTTCCTGATGTACATACATGATTACCAGATTAGAAACATTTCCCCCCCCCCATCCGTTTTTACTCAATGCTTCTGAAAGAGGGAGGGGCGAGGGAAGGAAAAATGTAAAACCAAAAACCCAAAGAGCACCAAAAAAAACCAACCACAAAACCCAAAAACCACAAAAAACACAACCCTACAACAACCCAACACAAATCCCATACTACACTGGCATGCACATAACCACAATAAAGGCTACAATTTCATTGTTCAGGTGCCTACTTAGTGTTAAGCATTTTAGCTGTTTCCAGTTGCTCCTAGCTACATAGGGAAAAAAGCACAATCATGGTGTCCTTCAATGTATTATGACACAATAAACAACATATTTAATAAAAAAAAAGAAGAATGCAGAATGGTGGCCATGCAAAGAACACTTGAATGGCACTCAGGAAAGGACCTTTATTTGCCTTTCCTGAACTTGTTTAAACTAACTTTTTCCTGACTAAATGCTAGATCAATTTAAGAAAGTTTACCAATCATGATACTCTGTTTACAGTACACACATCTGTTATTCCTCTTCAAGGAAGAGGACTAGGAACAATATAAATTACAATATATAGTCATTTATGGAAAGGGTTCTCACTCCCACATCCCCCTTCCAAGAAACTAGACATGTGAAGACACATTTCTCTTTGAGAGGAAGAATAAGACAGAGGTTAATTTCATCTGCATAAGTCAGTGTAGGATAAGCTTTTGGAAATATTGTCAAGCCACATTCTTAATGCCTGGCAAAGTGACTCATTCAGAGTCCTCACAGGAAAGGAAGTTGAACAGAATCAAAAATGGAACAGGATGGGGGCTTAAACAGGGGAAAGAAGCGAGAGAAAGGAAATGTGATTATTCAAAGTGGCTTGAGGTTTCAAGTTCTGTGTCTTGATGTTTTTTTTAATATATATGTAAAACATCTAAACACATGTAAAAAATATATGTACATATATTTATGCAGGTATAAAAATGCATGTATGCATGCATGTATTTATAAAAATCAACTTGATTCTGTTGGAAAACAGACTTGTGTTTGGGGATGGCCTTCCAAATCAGCCTGCTGAGGTATTTGTTTTAGTACAAGGTGGCATTGACATGGTATGGGAAATAAAGAATCCCCTCCGGAAACCCACAAGTTTTTTACAGTCATGCTCCAATTCCACACAACATGGAATTATACACTCATGTAAAACTGCACCACAATGCAACAAACACATTCCCTAAAGAAACACTCTGCACAATAAGACTTTTTTTTTTCTTTCTACCCATCCCTCCCCAAAACCCCACAGCATTGACTTTCTTCTCCTAGCAACTCAGTGAAACGTGAAAACGTTTCTCTTCTCCAAATATTTTTACCATGAAACTTTGGATAATTAGTCTCGTATCATGTAAATTTTAGCTAATTCAAACAGAGAACAGTATGTATACTGTTTCAGTAAATGTGTTCAGTTGCAGAAGCCTAGTGTAGATCACCTCCCTGGATTCATCATAACTGGAAACACATTATCTGTGTAACCAGAATTTCCACTGACTAAAAGAATCATTCTGGTTCCCGAAGAAGGTGATAAACATAATTTTTAATATAATACAGGCAATATTCAACTGATCTCCAGCTCTTTCTGTTTCAGAATTGACACCCATGGGTAAAATTTAGTATTGTATAGTCCAATAATAACTTCTGTGTCATTTTTTGTGTTCAAAGGGATATGCAGGTTCATGAACACTACCCGTTAAATCATGTCATCAGAAAAAGAAACTTGAAAAAGGCTTGCATGGTCAAAAAGTCACCCTGGAAAGATGTATTAGAACAAAGACTTTTAAATTCTACATCACACCTCCCAAACAAATTTATCACCATTTGCAAAATGTTCGTTATTTAATCCCCAGAGTGAAACCTGCTGGATTTCAGTAACAGAAACAAAAGGGCAGATATCCTCATTCTACAGAACATTACAGGATATTCATCGCAAAAATGCACCCTTTTAGTAATAAAGGGTTGCAGAATATCCTACTTTTTGCTTCATTTAGGGCAGTAAGTAAATACATACATGCAAACATAGAGGAAAATAGGATGATGACTAAAGGTTTTACTCGCTTTCAAAATGTGCATTTTCAAGTTTCTATCTAGGAAGGATTATAGAGCACAATACTGGCAGACAAACTATACCCATTCTGATAATATTACTATAAATATATTTTTGCAGCCTAAAAGAATTAGTTTTGATATACTACATTCTCAGCACATCTTCTGCTTTAATGAAACTCTACCAGTATTGCCACTACTAAAATAATACAAAATTTATTAACTTTAATTTCCAAGATTTTACCGCTGTGAGAGTGGGTGAGAAAACAAAGGGGGAAAACTCAAAGGTAACACAAAGAGTGACATTGTATGCACATGCAAGCATCAAGGTTGTGCAGTTTTAAAGCACTGAATTATCAGAGAATACATGGAAAGCATATAGTTTTTAGGAACTAAGAAGATATCCTGCCTAAACACAGCTAACTATATGACAGTATATGATGTAGCTGCTATAAATAATTAAATAAGCCCCAATCACCACTGTGTTTTGCTCCTTGCCATTGGTATTAAATGGGAAGTCAGACTGGGACAGGCTTCATTAAACAAAAGTCTGTCACTAATTTTGTTTGGGATATTTTTATATAAGGCCTCCATGATCCAGGCATATATCCAGAAATAAAACAGTGTTTTATTTTCTAAAATTTAATTAGTATCTTAGCAGTCAGCTACAGCTTAATAGTGGCCAAAACTGTAACAAAAGCCTTGGGTGGTATATATGCCATATTAAGAGGTAACAGCTTCAGAGACACATGCAAATCTACACCAGCTGAAAATCTGTTTTCTTAAAATGAGTGCATTGCTTCTCTGATGGAAAGTCTTTTTTTAATGCATTACAGTCAGCTAAGCACATTTCAAATTTGTCTTTCTGAGGAAAAGCAACTCTAAATAAATCACTTCTGTTCTTTTGGACAGTGTATACTGCAACGATGATTGAAAGTGTTTGCACAGAACTAGGGCAGGAAAAAAATGACTGCTGGGAAAATGTAAACAGTATAAACAACCTTGGGAGACTAAGGCGGATATGCATGAAAGATAACGGGAAAACAATACTCTGAAAATGCAGTTCAGTTTTGCCCAGACTCCCAGGGCAAAAAAGAGAAAGTATTGCTAAAAACACATGCTATAATGGAAACAAATTCAATAAGAAGTTCTGATACTGTACTGCACTGGCTGTGTAACTGTCCATCAAGATAACAAGTAAGTAAAAGGCTAATTTTTGCTGCCCTTTGTGCAAGTGTGTTACACTGAAAACATCAGAATTGCCAGTATGAGTGCAAGAAGAAAAAAAAAAAAATGGCTGTGAAAACCCATGGAAATCTTTCTCCTTTTTCTTTTAAATATTAAAAGGAAACTACATTCAAATGTATTCAATTTAAAATATTAATACTCATGACTCACAATTCTCTAAACAAATGATGAGGTTTAGGACTAATTTACTTTGAAAGTCTTTTTAAAAATGTGTATCACTTTAGTTGGTATGTTAGAAGTAATAAAAATCAGTACTGTATAGACCTGCATATATTGCACATATGTACACAGAAATAAGATATTACATTATATGTCTAAAACACAAACACATAAACACACTTTCAGATTTCTTTTACTGCTTGAAGTTACTTGTTTGTCACAACCCACATCAGTTTTAGTAACAGTATTCACTCCTTCCTTGACACAGCAGTATCAGGAATATAGTTAATTCCAGAGCTCTGACAATTTGCTACACCAAAGACTTAGAATATTTCCCAGTAACAAAACAGTTATATGAGCCACTAAGAGGCTGTTTTCAACGACCATAAAGCTAAACAAAGGAAACCACCACATATGAAACCCATGGCTACGTGAGCTTTATAACAGAGATGACCGTAACACTAAATTAATGCCAATATTGTGTATACACCCCACAGGAATGACAGCTAATCAGAAGCACAGAAGGAATTTTGCTAGCAGATCAAGAACACTATAAACAAGCTGGGAAGAGATGGGATCAACTTTTTAAAAAGGTCTATTTTGTTTTCCTAACTGTAGTCTTGGATTTCTCATTGGAGAAATTCCTTCAATTACTTTCATAAATAGCTTCTGTTCAGTATTCACTATAGAAGTAGCTACATACATACTTTTGAAACATCACTGTGTAAACGCTTTTATTAAAAATGCATTGGTAGCAATAGTATTTTCCAAATGGCCATGGACTGGTTTGAATTTTTTATACATATGATTCTGTGAACTCTTGGGCCCAATCCTACATAGCAAGCTATGTACACGCAAGAATGCCATTTGAGGCAGCAGATTAACCTGCATGCACAGAACACAGAATTAAGTTGGAAGTATACTGGTGGTGAAGGAAATGTATGTGTGCTTTCCTCCCTCAGCTTTCTTTGTTCTTAATCTTATCCTAGTCTAAACCTAGACTGCAATATCCAGACAGCCCACAGAACAACACTGCGTTCCCAGAGTAAGCCCCTTTATTTGGTCAGGTAAGACATTAGTCACCCAGAATGAGACATGCAGATTTGCGTTTTTCAATCTAAGCATTCAAAAATTGCACAAGTTATCAAAAAAACAGCTGCCAACAAACTACAAGGACGCAAGCAACTGAGTAGGTGATGTACGCATAATTCCTTCAACAGAAAAATACACACATTTATATCTGGCCCTTTTGACAGTCAGTGGAAAAAAAATCCCACTGGTTCTCAGTGGGCCAGGATTTCAACAGTTGTCTCAGAAAGAGCTTATTCAAAGGGACAAATACTACATTTCTTGATGCAGAGGAAAACTCCAGCTGATCAGGAATTCAGAGAACAGTAATATTTGATGTTGACAGGACACACATCATGTAACTCCTGAACTTGCACACTGTGTATTCAGGTCCTCAGTGCTGCCTGCTAAGAAGTTCAATCACACTGTTCTACATCACTATCCTGCCACTGTTTTTGCTTAATCTGCAAATAATGTAGATTCTGGCATCAAACCTGCAAACACACGTATGGCCTGACACCTTCTATATGGGCAGTCCCAAACTAGTTACTTGAGAAGAACATAAGTATCTAAATCATTTTGCTGCAATTCTGAAGAGAGTGGCTCCTACTGCACTGATCATTAAAACAACATGAATGCATTCTCTCCCAAGTGTCATCCTTTTGATTTCTCATCACCATGTACCTTTTGTGCTGAAGACTTTCAGTCGTATAAAGACTTTGGGATTGCCCTATATGCAGTGAAGTCAATGCGAGTTTAAGTAGACTACAAAAGTTCATACTATGAAAATACAAATTATTATTTTTAATTGAGAATTTCAGACAGCATCACAGCATAGGTACTTTTAAAGAAAGACATAGATTCTGATCTGGTCTTACTATACAGACTTAGTGTGTCTCCTTCCAATCCACTGAAAGGACCTCAGATTCAAAGCACAACAACCAGGCTTTTAGCACTTCACTGATCCAAACAGGTTTAAACTGCTACATGCATTATTACTGCAAATGAAAACCAAGATCTCCAATACGATGGGAAAACCCTGCACTGGCACAATTGTAAGAGCAGCAAAATCTGACACCCAGTATCTGGCATAAATTTACTAAGGCAGAGAAGAAAAAAACTCAGCTATTTTTATTATTATTCCAATCTCAGACCCTATAAGTTATACGGATGACTAAACAAATCATTGTAGAGCAAATTTATAGGCTGTATTATTTCTAAACTATCCTTCAGAAATAAGATTTCTTTTCCTGATTCTACAGATTCACTGCTTACATGCACACAAGCAAACGGCTAGAAGTAGCAATCTCAGTAATGCAACTGTATGTGTAAAACCAGAGGATATCACATTTGAAAGCTGAGGAAGTGGCAAGACTATCAACTGACACTGGAAGGCATGGAATCACATACCACTGTTCAATAGTTTCTCAGGGAAACAAAATAGTGGGCAATTACATTTCAATAAATAACTTTGGTGTCTGTCCTAAAGAACTCTAACAGTAACACCCCAGCACATGTACAAGCTTCAAACTCAAACTTTTTCTCTAGCAAGTCCAAACATAATAGAAGCTTTATCTTAGTTGTGCAATTACAACACAAAACCTAATTATGAAATAACTCGAGTATGACTTCTTTCAGGTACAACAGTGTCAGTAAGATTAAAGGAATATTCAGTAAGAAAGTCTATACCACTTAATCACCTAGTTCAGCCTCTCTTGAAAGAGCTCCAGCTGTACTGAATGAGTCCTAAGGACCCTTTTCTAACTAACGAGTCTCTAATTCTCTCCAGCTGCAAAGACAGAAATTTGGTTAGTTAATATCAGAATTTTCAGACAAAATCATGTTAAGTTTCTTATACCTTAAGATTTAAGTATTTTCATGTCCCTTTCTACCTATTTATCACTTATTACTTCTTAAACGATATAACACTAGTTATAAAATCAGCTCAACGTTTCACTCCCTAAAAAATAAACAAAGCATTTCACCCTTTCTCCCTGTAGATTACACATAACACGCTGAGGTTAATGCAAAAGCATGTACACATGCGTAACTACAAATGCGTTCAAATGGCACAAACCCCACTGTTCTCCGGGACAATAATGAAACGGTTTTGATCAGTACTCACCACACCAAGTTTACACAGAGATGGTTTCAGATAAATCAGTTCTATTTCCCTTTACAGTGAACGAGAAAGGAGATGTTTCCTTCCCTCTCTTCCCCTTGGCCAGTTCAGAGGTTCCGACAGCCTGCTCCTCCCGCTGGGTATGATCCTGTTGCAGAGCGCAGTGGGTGCGCGGAGCTGCGTCTGGAGCGCATCCGAGTACGACCGCAGAGCGGCAGCGGCGGCGGCAGCCGCGTAATATCAGCGTTTCCTGTGACATCACCCTGACCCCGCCTGTACACTGCGTTCGTTCACTACTCCCTCTGTTAACGGCGCATCCCGAGGAAGCCCGGCTCTTCTGGCGCCACTTGCAGCACCGGGGCGATACCCGGCCCGGTCGCCGGAGCCTGTCTCCCTCTGCGGAGGCCGGCGGCAGCTCTTCCACTCCGAGTAAAAGCTGGCGCTATGCAACAGGATCGGGAAAGATTCACTTGCTCCCTTACAGAGAAGACCACTGGGCCTGTCTTTGCATGTAGCAGGCAGTAAGAGTCGTCCTGCTCATCAAACTAGACACAGAGAAATGAATAGGCTTGGACCTCTATGCAGAGAACAATATTCCATCTCAGTATGACTGACCTGTCCTACCTCTGCCAGCAAAGCACAGGGGCTACATTATGCCCTATAATGTAAGTGCTGAAAAAAACTACAGAGAAAGGCTTTCATTCCTCTAATGTAAAACTGCAGTAAAGGTCAGAATCAGGTTTTCAGATTAAAGTGCATAATTTCAAGTACCACTTTGTTTTATATCCAAGAAAGCAAACAAACACCACCCAAACAAAGAAAACCGAAACCCTGTGTTTAAGTAAGTCTCTGAAATATAGTAGGGTAGAAAACAGCAGGAATATTGCTGCACAAATGTCAGGGTTACATTTCTTTAAATGCCAGTGATTTGAAAGCACAAGTATAAGCTACCCAATTTGAAAACTGGCATAACTGAAGACAAAATGAAATTAATGACAGTTTTTCTACTAGCTTCAAAGGATTTTGCATCAGGACCTAAAAACATTTATTTGAGAGCATTTATCACTTGTTGTTTGTACAACTGACACCTGTGCTATAGGCAGAATCTGTGCTTTCCAAGTGAGCAAGCAGCTGCTGAGTGCATACGATGAACAAATGGGGAGTGAAGCACCAAACTCAAATAGTAACATCTGACACACAGCACTCCTTATGTGAGGCCATAAGGACCTCACAAAGGCCGTATTTTCCTAATTGCACATCCAAAATATAGCCATTTCATTTGCTTATGAAACAAGGTAAAATACTCCGCCTGCTTCTCACTACCTGTTGCTCATCTGCTCTTTTTACCAACAGAAACATTTGTGTAACATGCCGTGAACTGCATGAAGGCCACTGAAAACCACAAGCCAGGGTCAGAAAAAATTGGAAGAGGGGCAGGAATACTTTAAATCCATATGGCCAGTGGACATTACAAATTGTGAAAGCACACTATAGTGTTACTAAAAGAGCAAGCACATGACTTTAATACTTATTTGGCATGTGCAAGTCTTGATGCTTCTAGGATCTTACATCAACAGGAGAATGTTTTAGTTTTATAATCACTGAAGAACGAAGAGCTGGCACTCTAAACTTAGTCTAGGCTATGTAAACAGATATAAACCAGGGATTAGCTTTGATTCCGAACAGTAACGGAAATTATCTTCTCTGAAATCAACAGTGTCACCTCAGGTAGTGGAATGTCCTCAGCAGTGAGCCTGGCTGCAGTATGTTAGACAGTTAGGTCTAGGGTATAGACTACCACACTGTATGTTAACATACAGTAACCTAGGAAATAACTCATGTATTCCAGCGAAGCACATGTGTTCAAGAACAAGCATCTGGATCAGTTGTAGAGATTTATTGCATGGTCCATGTTTGATTTGCCATGTCAAGTTCAGTAGAGTTGTGTGTATGTGTGTTTTTTTATTATTATTTTAAAGTCTTATGTTCTACTTATATAGCTGTTATTGGACCTTGCTTACTCCTACTCTACAGGTGTTTGAGACATCTCAGTGTAATGTGCACTTCAGGGACACTGAACCTCATCCCCTCCCCCCTCCCCCCCCCGTACTTCAGCTCCCCCTCCTCCTGGCTGAAGGAGCCAGGGTTACAACCAGGGTGGCTCTGAGCCCTTCAAAGGGAGCTAAATGAGCTCCATCAACTGTACTTGAAGCAAAGAATCACAGAATCATAGAATCAACACAGTTGGAAAAGACCTCTAAGATCATCAGGTCCAAGCATTTCTCCAGGACTGCCAAGATGGCCACTAAACCATGTCATTAAGGGCCTCAGCTATAAAATTTTTGATCACTTCCAGGGATGGTGATTCCACCACTGCCCTGGGTAGCCTGTTCCAATGCCTGAGCACCCTCTTTGTCAAGAAATTATTCCTAATATCCAATCTAAACCTCCCCTGGCACAGCTTGAAACCATTTCCTCTTCTCCTATCTCTTGCTACTTGGGAGAAGAAACCGACCCCCACCTCCCTACAACCTCCTTTCAGGCAGTTGTAGGGAGCGGTAAGGTCCTGCCTGAGCCTTCTCTTCTCCAGACCAAACCTCCCCAGGTTCCTCACCACACTTGTGCACCTAGCCCTTCACCTTCTCTATTGCCCTTTTCTGGACCTGCTTAAAAAAAAAAACAACCAAACCCATCCTACCACTTACCACAGTTTCTTTCTGATGTGAAAACTCCGAGGATACACGTGGTTTTGCCGATTACGAGCCCGGCTGTGGAAACCAGCACTGCACTGTGGCAGGTTCCTCTCTGCTGGGGATGGGGTTTCCGCCGAGGAACGGAGGCTCCGGACTGTCCCGGCCGCCCTGCCGCGGCACCCCCGTTTCCCCACCTCAGGCCCAGCGACCACAGCAGCTGGGAGCGCCCCCTGGCGGCGACGTCCCGTGGAACGGGTGGAAGAACCGGGAGTAACGAGAACATCTTTCACCTGTACGTGTTGTGTTCCCCCAGCAAAGCCACATAAAAACAACATTCCACAGGTGACCTGCCTTGTGGCACTGCGACAGGGTCAAAAGCGACGGCGGCACAAACCAGTCCCCTTCCCCCGCCATATGCTGCCTACTAGCAAACCACTGAGAGTTCATGCGTAAAAGCTTCATGAAGGTATGCTTCACTTTGCTTGAACCCAGTTCTTCCTCAAGATAAGCAACTGAAAGCAGACGGTTATGAAACATAATCCTTACATCCACTTTACCATTTTTGGTTTGAAAGGTAGAATCTATAAAGATTTTCTCTAAATAAATCTGCCAGCTCTGAAAGAATAAAGGCATTGGAGATGCAGGGAGAAAAGCTGGCTCAAATGAACTGTAAATAAGAAAGAAGCAGGGGATAGAAAGTAAAAATCAGGAAAAGGAAGGCATACAAGTAAATAATTAATAAAAAGACTTTGAACTACTTCTCAAGGACATTTTGCTTTACCATTTGTATGGATTAAGAGCACATATCAAGTTACTGCAGGGCAGATGATATGTGGAAACTCATCAAACCTCTGTAAAACTGCTTCAGCTTGTTCCCATCACGCAAAGTGGGAGAAATCTCATGGCCCCCTGTGTATTTTCTCCAAAGCAAACAAGGTAGGTTCCATAATGAGATGACCGGATGAATGGACTCCACGTAATAGGAGGTGTAAAGTCACCTTAGCATAGCTTCATTTCCTGACCTTCACCATTCTGCCATCTCCCTATCTTCTACCTCTATTGCGGCTCAGTTATACCCCCTTCTACATTCACCCTTTAACTTTGAAAATGCACAGATCTTTTTTTCTTACACTTGCATTTGGTTTTTCTACAGATATTGAAGATGCAGGAATTAAAAGAAGTGAATGAAGGAGAAGGGCACAGAAGAAACTTCTTGTGGAGATGGTGAAAATCGTATCAGGTCACACTGTAGTTTGAACTTTTTATGGGAAAAACTACTTCTGTACACTGTAGAACTACATAAAAACACAGGAGGAAGATGGCTGGATAATGGTATGGTGGCCAAACCAAGCACACACACCAAGAAGAGCCTGCACACTCAGATCAAATCTTTGATTATAATCAGACCAATTTTTATATAGCCTACAACATTCCAGTCTGAATTCTCAGTACATTAAGGAATGAGCCTAAAAGATAAATCATTTTAGTCAATTGAAATGGAAGTACTGTTCAGATGCCATAACGATGAAATCTTTTTCTGTCTCAAAAATGACATAAGAGATCAACTCAGTTACCTTGTCTAGTCACTGTTACTACAAAATGAATGCACAAGAAGTTTCTTCAGCATAGTACAAGCAGGGGGTGGGAGAGCAGTACCTATTAGTCCTGACCTAGCTGCAGCACTTCCGGGGAAAGAGAAGACTTCACAGTCCTGGGGAGCAACCGAGCACATGCTGTGAGGAGACCCTCACAGTTTGCAGGAGAGCTCATCATGCAGGAGACGTAGAAGAATCGGGGGCAGCCACACAGACAGGTTCCTGCAGGGATAGAAAGGACTAGACTTCAGGGTGAATTTTGTAGGAGTTGAATCCAAGCGGCCAAGCCGCTGGACCAAGAGGGAGCCTGAAGGAGAGGTACCATGAAATGACACAGGGATCACAAGGCAATCTGTCTACAAACACATCTATTCTTTGTAAAAAGATTTACAACATCAGAAAAGACAGGAAAGAAGTTTCAAAAATATCCTACTGTCTTTTGTTTCATAGGCAGCAAGGTGCTTCTAAAAGCCTTAGTAGGAAACCAACCACTTCTTTTTTCCTTTTTTTTTTTTTCCTTAAAAAAAAAAATCTCAGCATCAAAGATTTACCCAAGATCAGACAGATGCCTTGGAGAAGGGCAGGAAGATGTACCAGTGTTTCAAGTCAGTCTTAAAAAAGTCCACCAAAACCCAGCCAAATAAGCCCCTCAGTCAACAGTGTTATCTCTAAAGCAACTGTATTTATTTCTCTGAAGACAATTTTTTCTGGGCTTTGTAAAAATTTAGTATACATTTCTGTAAATTATTAACTTGCTAGCCATGAGTCCAGTTCAGTAGCAAGGATAAAAATGAATAATCCCAACAAATACACATTTAAACCTTTGCAAATAATCATTGTTTTACACATTTACAACTTTAACACTCTTTATGGGTTTTGATGGGTTAATTCTGATCTCATACTCATTTTACAATAGTGTTGTTATATGCACTTTGATGGAGTTAAATCTAGCTTGCATAACCTAAAATAAATCTTACTAAAACAAACCCAGTGCCTATTTCCTATTTATAGCAACAGATCTATCTTTTAATCTACAATTGAAACAATCATGCTTGACAAGTGATTATTCTTTGACAAGCCTTATGCTTTCTTTAGCACAAAAACAGATTTCTAAAAAAGAATACTGGGGTAAAGTAAGTTTGAATCTTGTCTGCTTCTATCATGAGTTATACACCCACACAGTCTGCTCTGTCGTGTTTCCATCTCTGACAAGTATATACAATTGAACTACATTCAAGAGCCTGTATCAAAGTAAAAGGTTATGTTTATTAACATGAATGAGGAATACATAAGAAAAACAATCAGTTTAATAATAGTGTAATCAAAATAATCAGTACAGTAAATACATTTAAAAGGTGTACACTAAAGGCTTTCACTCACAGGTGAATAGTAGTTTACATTTCCACAAAAATTACATTCAGTTCACAGTTCCATAAAAATCAAAGCTGTATTCTTTCAGGGTTGATTTCCCCTTACAGAGGCTTTACTGACTCTTTCTTTCTTTTCTTCTTGATTTTTATTAATCTTCTTTCACCTTTTTTTTTATTGAATCCTAAAGTTAAAATGAAGAAAGATTAGATGCTGTATGATTAACACATCCAAAATTATCAGAAATGAGGCAAGTCTTCTGTTGAAGAAATATTATTAAAAAAAGAGAACATGTCTTACCTAAAGTCTTCATATGCCTGACCAATGCCAAGTTGTCTTATTTATGTTCTTGTGCACTGTATTTTACTGTACATCTTTCTCTCTCTAGCTCTGATTTCCATTTTCACTTTTCTAAGATTTTCAACTATTATGTTTTATTGGGCCAATACTTGCTGTCAAAATTTGCAAGAATATTTCAGCATGTATAACATTAACCTCTTATGATAGTCTGCGAAAGTATCACTCCCCTATACCTTTCTTGCAGATCCTCAAACACGACTTTCTGGAGGTGAAATTATTTTCATTCCCACCACAACCACTGTAGCTAAATGTGTGACATCTTCCAGTTGAGAAGTTGTAGAAAAATCTTAGCTCTTTGGCTCTACAAAGTCCTCTGTCCATAGGGGTCATACACAAAGAAGGGATAGGGGGTGGTTCTGGAAACACCAAGAGAAGCAAGGTTAGAGACAACACTGCAGTTTACCAGTTTTCTGATATGTTGATATGTATATGAGATTTTAAGCCAACAGAACTTAGATAAAATTTACTGGCAAGTTTTATTCTGCCCTCCTGAAAATCCAGGATACCTAAGCACCTTTCTTTTTTATGATTACACAAACCACCACAGCAAATGTTATTCTTTCTTTGTACTCCAAAAGCCAGCAAAAACTTACCTGAAAGCAAGGTTTGTTATTACGTATTTAGTGATAAAATTGCCATTTATGTGCTAGGAGATACTATTCAAATAAAGTTAGAGAAGTTTTAAGTGAAGTATTTGTAGAAAGTGAAATAAACTTGGACAACTTTAAAGATACGGTAAATATTTATGATAACTAATGAGTTCATTACTACTAGACAATCTGAAATAAAGTAGAAGGTAAAACTACCCAGCATTTCCAGTGTAAGATTCAATACCTTAATATCAGGTTTGTCATGAATACAGAAAGCTTGAGCTAAGTAACAGAAGTTGGTCTATCGGAAAACACTGAGCAGTTATCAAGAAACATCTTGTGAGTTGTAGAAAAACAAAGGATTGAATGTGAAGAGTGAATACACAAAGTGATTTGAGATGTTCGTAATTTAGTGCTGCAGTTGGGTTTTTATCATTCCAAGGCGCAGGCTGATGGTTTCTTTCTTCAGTGTCACTGCAAGTGAGAGTCTGAGAACTGCAACACTGGAAGGTGAGCCTGAGGTATTCAAAGTACCAGGGGTATCCGAAGTACCCGGGCACTGAAGCAAGCTCAAGAAGCAAACCCATGCCAGAATCCCCAAACCTGAAGAAACCTCATCATCTATCACCCTGGAGTGACTCATATACAAACTGATACAATTGCTGCACAGGATGCAGGAAACCTATGGGGAGCCACTATATCACCAGTTATGAGGTACCTCAAGGAGCACCACTGCCCTTCAAGAAGTAGCAGTTTAGACGCGGGAGTCACGGACAACGCAGAAACGATCAATGTGATCAGCGAATGCCAATTTATTACAAAGCTTTAACTCCTTATATACCATTTCTTACAGGCACTTACAGTGATTTGGCATATTATGATTGGATACATGTCTTGAAGACCCTTAGTGATTAACACACAATTGGTTAAGCACAGGTGTGAGAACCAGACCTCGAAAGCTTGCCAACAGTCCACAGTTCTCATTAACTCAGTGAATTACAGCTTCTTATCTTGCTTGTTTAAGCTTCCTCGGGCCTCTCACGGCCTTGCTGTATCTTTCAGGATTATTCAGTTTTTGCACCAATTATGCATTCTCCTGTGAGAACACTGCCTCCACATCTCCCCCTTTTTGTTTTATGTATCTTTTGGATGACCCTACTTGAGCAGGGGATTTGGGCTAAATCATATTTTCAACATATGCCAACTACAGGCTGCTGGGCCTGCCCCTTTTTTCTGCTGTATGGCTCTCTGGTAACAGGGGAGGCCATCCTTCCCATCAAGGTCTGGCATGGCATGTGTCCCCACCGCTCCACGCCTGCTGGGTTGCAGCCAGCAGCGGAGCTAAAGGTTCTTCTTGGTGGCAGGCACAGAGGCCAATCCAGTCTTGCCCTTGATTGTGGTAGCAGGCATTTGGTCAGCCTCAGTCCTTGCACCTTGTTGTCAATGCGGTTTCACCTGCTTCATCCAATAACAAGTTGTTATTATGGCAAGGCACACACACAGATTTACATTAGCAGAGTAACTATTACAGAGTGCAGCAGCATGTTGAAGATGCTGATGCCAACAAGGGACTAGCCAAAGAAATTTCTTACCAGCGGAATTCTCACACCCTCTTAATTTGTTCCTGCTTTATAACACTACCATTGTATTAGAATATTTCTATCTTTTGCCTTAGCATTTTCTAGCAGCTACTACAAATTTGCATACTCTGACATTTCTTTTACAAGTGACAGATCTATACAATACAAGGTGTAGCTTCTTATCAGTAACTGGCTAGTGAATACAGGTGGTTTCATACACAAAATCAAAGCCTTGAACAATAGCTACTTTACAAACACACATATTCAAGCTGTTACTTTTCAGTTGCCCCCAAATGATGTTTAGCAATCATTGGTTTTTCTCTTCCTCTATCTCATTCTGCTTGGGGTGTTCACATTCAGCTCCTGCAGCTGAGGCATCAGGTTCCTCCATTCGTCTTTCCAGCTCATGGCAAGGCCTGACAAACTTTGCAGGCATTCGCCATGGACCTGTAGGCAGGAGGACACAAATACACCTCCTCCTCCAGGTTATCAGTTCTTGAGAAGTGGACAGGTTAAACAAGGAGTTTGCTGCATCATTGCCCCTTTTCTACTATCTATTAGAAACTTTTACATGAACCCAACAACAAAAATACACAGAACACTGCCCTCAACAACACATATGGGATCCCACAAGCACATTCCACACAACTACAATATTTGAAGCACAAAATCCCAACAATCATTACTTCCACTACACAATCCCATGTACAGAACATGGCACAAGGACCCTGTGGAGACTAACAAGAAACCAGCTCTGAGAAGCATCATCACAGTGCGAGGTGGCAGGCTCAACCTTAGCAGGCATCCCCGCAGAGGCTCTGCCTCCCCCACATTGCATGAGGCTTGGGGTTTTATACCGACCAAAATGCACACTCATTCCGACACAGGTGGCCAGCCTATGTTGGAAGAAGTAGCCAGCAGCATTTATAAAGGTCTCCAAAGGTCGATAGAAACCTGGACATACTTATTTTTACCAGCTTCTAGTACATGAGTATCACACAGAGAATGTATTAAATGAGTTGTATATGGGGTCATAAGTCCTCAGTCCATCACAGTCTGCCCGATACTCCTGATAAGAGCATACGAGAGACCTTCCCACTGCGGGTCTTGATGCAGAACATACACCACCAGGAAAGCACACAATACAATACATCTGCATCCTCCACTGGTCTCACTTCTCCATTACAGCTGTGCATTTAACATGAGGATCTGGGGGATATAAATCAGGCTCCTTTTCCAGATGAATAGGCTCCAGGTCAAAAGGACCATCCACGTCAGCATCAGAATTATCAGGCATCAGAACCTTAGGAGCAGTGCACAGGCTCCTTCTCGGGGTCAATGGGGCCAGAGTCAAAAGGATCATCTTCATCTCTGTCCTCAGTCTTTGCAGCCGCAGCGGCAACCAGCGAAGGTTGGGAGGGGGATGGGGGATGGTGGTGTTTTTGGTGTTGTTTTTTTTTTTTTTTTTTTTACCTTAACGTAAAAAAGGTTGCTCCCTTCACTTTAAGAAGGACTGAAAACATCCATAAAACAGATGTCCTAAGCTCAAATTTCAATTCATTCAATCACTGACAAGGGGGGTGTCCTGGGGCAGTGCTGACTCTTTCCAGTGTTTCACCCATCGAGCTGGCACCCGCCGCAGACCGGAATCCGTAATTACACACATATTACCTTGACCACTTAGTTTTACTTCTGCAGGACCTTTCCAAATGCCAGTTTCCAAATCCTTGTACTGGACCAGAATACCCAGAATTTTAGTCATATAGCCTGAACCTAATGCCTGACCATGTATTATAGCAGGGGGGGTCATTAAAATCTCCTGTCAATCGCAAAAAATTCATAACATATACAGCTTTCTGTATCCTTGCAACATATAAAGAATCGCAGACAATACTGAGGGGTGTCAGGTCATTGTTGAAATACTGCAATAACAGCACTTAGCTCTACTGTTTGTAGCAAATTGGAAAAATGACCAAATATCTTCTGCTCTTTCCAACCATCGTCTGTTTGTCAAACATATCCGGCTGTGTGATTAATTTTGCTTGCATCTGTAAAGACAGTTAATCCTACAATGGGTTTACTAGGATAAAAGGTAACATCTTCAAACTGATTATTCTTTACCATTGTAAACATATTATGAGGTGGAAAATGTATATTAAGAGGACCAACAAAACCTATCAGAGCAAACTGAACAGCAGAGCTAGATTGTTGTGCCCAGTCTAACCATACCCTGGTAAGTGGCAAAAAATTTGTGATGGATCACAGCCCATAATATCCTGACAACGTGAACGACCTCGTATAATCAAAAGAGCAAATACTTCTAACCAAGTAGTTACAGTAGTTACAGTTTTACGTAGGAAAATCCATTCTAAAATGCATAAAGAATCAGTCTTTTGAAGATCCCACTGTGCTAGTAGACTAAATGGATAATACTCAATAACCTGTAAATCTGGATTCCATTGAGCAGCATAAGAGGTGGTGATTTCTGTCATGCTGTGATCTAAGCCCTCATTCTGAGCTTTTAATTTCTTTTTTTTTTTTTGACTCACCCTTTAGAAGGGGCATGAGATAAGTCAGATCATCATTTGTTATTCCACACAAAGGGCGGATCTATTGAATATCACCCATCAATTTCTGTACGTCAGACAACGTTTTTATCTGTGTGGTAATTTTAACTTTTTGAGGCCTAATTTCAGTTCCGGAAATGATCCACCCCAGATATTTCCAAGGGTTTCATGCTGCTCTCTGTCTGGTGCAATTACCAGTCCTGCTTTCGCTAATTCTGATTGTAGCAGGTAGAGCAGATGGTCCTTGTTTAAATCTTTGCCTGCAATTAGGATATCATCCATATAGTGATTTGCAGTTTTTATCAGATCGGTTGCAATACTCAGGCAACATACAGTTGACAAAGAACAGGAGAATTTTTCATACCTTGAAGTAAAACAACCCATTCATATCTCTTAGCAGGCTCTCTTTTGTTAATTGCTGGGACAGAGAAAGCAAATTTTTCACAATCGCTTGGGTGTAGAGGAATTGTGAAAAAAAACAGTCTTTTAAATCAATTACTATTAAATCCCAGTCCTGAGGTATCATTAAAGGGCTAGGCAAGATAGGTTGCAAAGCAACGACATTCAGTTGCCTTGTGTCCAAATTTGTCATATCTAATACATTTATCTGCAAAACCAATCACCCCACTGGGGGGGGGGGGAGGGGGGGCGGGCTGATGAACTAATTTTCTTTACAGTACACTGTTTCTTTTTAAAATGTCCCATCCATCCACAATTATAACATCTCATACCTTTAGCACCCCCACAATCGCTCTAACCTGATTGTAAAAGGGGTTTAAGAGCAGCAGAAAAGGCAATAAGCCATGTATCCAGCCTTTTCCCCTGCTGTGCTCACTTTAAATCATATCTGAAGGTGGGGAGTAAGCAACAATTGAGCTATCACACGGATATCATATGGTGCTAAGATATATGCAGAAAAAATATGTGCAGTAATTGCCCGAGTATATGATGATTTAACCCGCAGGATGTTACCGGTTGACGTGCCTCCTTTACTGCCTTTAAATCCAATGCCTCTCACTCCTTTCCCCCCTGCGGAGTGTTAAACACCGGGAATGCCGAGGGACCCATAGCCAAAAATTCCACAATTGCATCTTTGATCATCGCACGCCAACCTTTAGCAGGGTTATTACCGTAATCCCCTACCCCGTGCCCAACACTCCCCTCCCACTCCCCTTTCTTTACTACTGGATTGTAGGAGGGTGGGGCAGAGGGTTCAGAGGTTTCTTTTGTCTCCAATACTTTAATTTCTTCAGCAGCTGTCACAGTTGACCATCACTGAGGCTGGTCCGCATCTGCCAACGAGCCGAACTGTCTGAACCGTCTGAGTCTGAGTCAGGATTAGGAAGGGGAGAGTACAAGCCCGGTTCTGCCGGAGACTCTGGGTCTGGTTCCAATTCCGATTCGGCGTCTTCTTCCTCTAGGTTGAAGGTGACCCCGTTTGCACTTTCTACTTGTACTTTCGGACGCGAGCGCCCTTTCACTTTATCTTCCCCCTTATGCTGAGGAGGCTTCTGCGGTGCCGTGCTAGGCACAATGGGGAGGGCAAATACCATAGAGGTAGCACTCTTCTCTACATCTGACTGACTTTGTGAAGGAGCAGCGGCCAAGAGAGCAGATGCCATTGCTGCCCGTTCCAATTTTAATTCCTTTAAAGTCTCAGTTATCGATCTCTATAACTAATACTTCAGGGCTTCCTTTGTCCCTTTACTAATCTCATCCCACAACGCCTGACCTATACGTTCCCATTCAGAAACTTCAAAGGTGGCTTGCTGTGTGGGGATAAAGCCATGATCCCGGGCCCACTTTAACAGCCTCTGTGAGGCGGCACTATCATGTTGCAATCCTCTTTTAGAGAGAATTATGTTGGAGGAGCTCCATCACTGCCTGTTCCTCTTCGGAAGGCGAGTGCCCCATCTCCTCCCTGGCCGCTCACCCGATCAGGGCGAGATCCCACAGTTACTCCACTGTTTGCAGACGTCTGACTTCCACAGCGCCGGGGCAGCGCTGACTTTCGACCGGCTCTCCGCCCCCTCTTCTTTTGATCGGACCTTCAAACTTGCACGCCACAAGTTACCGATCTGAGGGTCCCTGTTCGGGCGCCATTTGTCGATGTGGGAGTCACAGAGGCAGGAACGATCAATGTGATCAGCGAATGCCAATTTATTACAAAGCTTTAACTCCTTATATGCCATTTCTTAAAGGCACTTACAGTGATTTGGCATATTATGATTGGATGCATGTCTTGAAGACCCTTAGTGACTAACACACAATTGGTTAAGCACAAGTGTGAGAACTTGACCTCGAAAGCTTGCCAACAGTCCACAGTTCTCATTAACTCAGTGAATTCCAGCTTCTTCTTATCTTGCTTGCTTAAGCTTCCTCGGGCCTCTCATGGCCTTGCTGTATCTTTCAGAATTATTCAGTTTTTGCACCAATTATGTGTTCTCCTGTGAGAACACTGTCTCCACATAGCAGAATTGAGATAGCTGAGATCTGAGTGCATAAATGGGAATATGCAGCTAGTCAGGTGGCTTTCTTGAAGTTGCAAAGCAAGGTAGAAGTGGTTCAGAACTAAAAAAAAGTAAACACTTTAGAGAATACTTTGGGTTACAGCAGAACTGAAAACACTCTGTTGTTACAACAGTGGGAAGCAGGTAAGTTGCTGAAAGCAAAAGTTATGAATTAAGGTGGCCAATTCAAGAGGCTGACAAGAAAATATCCAAAAAGAACATGATGCATTTTACATGTTGTCGTGGTTTAAGCTGAACCCAGGACACATGGATTCATACATTACACCTGCTGAAAAAAGCTCATCTGTCAAACATAATAGCTGAACTGACATGGTGAAAACTACAGAAAAATTGCTGGGAAAGAAACAGCATGGTGATATATAAGACAGCAAAATGAAATTAATAATAATAAGCTGTGTTACATCGTCATACTATACAACAAGAATCCTGAAATGCAAAAACTGAGTCATAAATTGTTTTTTCAAGATAGATTAAATTAATTTCAGGTTATAAAATGAGCACTATTTCTTGTTATACACTGTGACATTATCATAAGAGACAGGTTCACCCTGGATTCAGAGTAAGAGCCCACAATGTGATACACTTGATATTAAATGTAGTGTTTTATTTATAAAGAACATGGCAGCTGAATTAAGTAATGCAGTGCTTTTGGTACAGCTCTGAGAACTCTTGTACCTAGAATTCATTTAATCTCTCTAGCTGGAGAGTTTTCAAAGTACATGTTCAGAAACATTAAAAAAATAAATGCTTACCTATTTTAACCTTATAATTTCTGAACCTAAAAAGAACAAAGCAGAAAGGCTTGCCAGAAGGAAAGAGACAAACAGCATACATTTGTTAATTATATAACGGAATTTAAGTACATTGTAATGTTAATTACTTATCTGGTATGTAGAAGTTTCCAAAAACTCCACAGTCCCTTCATGAAGGATCTGTCACAACTGTAAGCTTTAGGGGAGCCACGGAGCCAACAACGTGGTTAGCAGTAAGGATTACCTATGTACATATAATGCAACAGGCAGAGCAGCATCCAAATACTATTCAGAATCCTTCGTGTACTCTTTCTAAAACTTATGTTGTTCTTTGTCTAGATCACTGCTAGATAAATGTCCCAGAAAGCAAATACTATTCCTGTCCATCTTCAAAATATCTGCATATTCTTTATAACCACAGAAGCAACCAGCCCATGAAGAAAACCTCTTAACTTTGCCATACAGCAGCCATGTTTTTCAACTATATATATATAGCTGAAATATAGATATTAAAATAAAAATTAAATTACTTATCATAATTTCCTGTCTGCCAAGGATCATAAAAAAATATTGATTTTAATATACTGATCACTAAAAGACCTATCTTTAAATTACTGTAAACAAAAAATACATAATGTGTCATGTCCAGCCCAACGTCTAGATTGTCAGGACAGTCTATCAGCCCCAGCTTTTAATGCTGTGCTTATACGCATGTTGTTACACTGAGTTTAGATATTATGCCTGTTCTTGAGTTCCTCTCTCTAATGTTTTACAACCTCATTTTAGTGAGTGTTGTTGAACTGTTGTATCTCTTACTTTTTCTATGAAAGAAAAGAAGAAATGAAAGCAGCAAAATCCCACAACCTACAAAGCTACACAGAGAGGAAGGGTGCACACTGAAAAGAGAAAAAAAAACAAAACTAAATCATCAATGCATGTTCCACTATCAGAATTGTTTTCCCCAATCTAGTCATTACAGATCTGTAAATTACAGATATCAGTTTTATTAAGAGGCTACTTGAGATAGAAATGCTGTTTGTAAGTCTTTTTTTCTCAATTTAGATTATGTTTTATCAAACATTTTCACAGTGCAAGTAGCAGTACACATTACGTAACTCATTACATGCTAACACCAAGTTAACTAACCTGAAAATTAACAGATGTCATTAAATGCTTTCTAACTTTTTAATTGTCCTGGGTTCAGCAGTAGCAGTCATTTTTCTCCTTCTTAGTAGCCGGTGCAGTGCTCTGTTTTTGACTTTCAGCTGGGAACAGCGTTGACAACACCAATGTTTTTTAGTTGATGCTCAGTAATGTTTACTCTGACCAAGGACTTTCTGAGCCTCATGCTCTGCCAGGGAGGAGAGGAAGCCAGGAGGAAGCAGAGACAGCACACCTGACCCAAACTAGACAAAGAGGTATTCCATAGCACAGCACATTATGCTCACTATATAAACTGGGGGCAGTTACCCAGAAGGGTTAGATCACTGCTGGGTCTGGCTGGGTATCGGTTGGTAGGTGGTGTGTGGTTGTATTCTCTTCCCTTGTTATTTCCCTTATCATTATTATTATAGGTGGTAGCAGTAGTGGTTTGTGTTATACCTTAGGTACTGGACTGCTGTTATCTCAGCCCATGGAGTTACATTCTTTCGAGTCTCCTCCCCATCCCTGAGGTACCGAGTTACCAGCTGGGCTTAAACCATGATATTAATACATGCAACTACATGGCCCATCTTCTGGCCTTTGATGCGATTTCTACAGAAACCAACTGGTTATTTATTTACATTTACAGAAGAAGCCTTAAGACTCTGTCTTCACTCCTGTGTTCATGCTATTCTGTTTTTTCAAAATACCTGACTGAAACTCGGTTTAAATACCCAATAGCAAGCTCACAAACTCGGATTTGCTATATATATTATTTGCCAAATATATTCATTATGAATCAGGTCATGAACGAGCTTGGGAAAAAAGAATTTACAATTAGTACAAGCAAAGGACAAACGAAAGCTTCCAAGCTGAGCTAGTCAAACATTTCCAGGTGTGAAGTTTACTTCTGGAAAATGCCAATACAATGAAATACAAAGTGTTCCTCAGAAACATGCCAATTCCATCAAAAACTTTTGAAGGAAATTAGGTCTCGGAACCTATCTTAAGCAGAGCTCGGGAACTGGAACTCCCCAACTAGCTCTGCAGGGGTTCCTCACATGAGTTTCAGGTTTTACAACAGCAGAATATAGTGTAGATCTTTCTGTTACCTTATCCTTATGTTACTTTTTTATTTTTCTTATTTGAATTTGCAGATGTTTTGGACTGATTTTGTTTTGGTGAGAGAATAAGACCAAAATTGCAATATTTAATATTTCATTTCTGGAAAAAAATAGGTAAACCAGTTATATGAAATAATAGACAAAAAGCAGGCTATTGTTTTTACCTGTAAGACTTCTGTACCTTATCCTTCACTGCTACCTAAACAATCTCTAAATATGTATGCTTTAATTCTTATGGTACAGCATTATCATGAATCCCAGGCAAACTCCTCTACGGCATGAAAAGATGACCTGATTATACTTTTGAATCTCTGAAACATACCTATTCAGATATAGACTCATATTTATCAAAATAATCCCAACTCTGCCTTGCAACATTAATCATTACCTCTCAGGATTATCTGTGGTGGTGTGACAAACAATTATTAATTCATCACACAACAAAATAAGTTTGAAATGATCTGGATGAGGAACAATGCTCACCGTATTTTGTTTCGCTAGACAAAGGGGTGTGACTTTAAAGAAGCTTCAGATTAATTGACAGATTTTCGATATATGTAGACTTCAGTATCTCATTTCTAGTTGCAGCAGAGAGAAAAGAAAAGGATCTTCAGGTACACAAAATATTACAAAAACAATGAGTCATCTGCACTTGACAGTGCTCTACAGGTATAAATTACAGCAGATCCATTATAGCAAATAGAACCATGTCAGTTTACAACAGTGAAAGATACAGCCCTGAACTGTCTCTGCGTGCCATTCTGCATTTGCTGAATTGACTTTTGATCCTGCACCCCACTTAGATCTCACAAATCAAATGTAGAGTATAATTCTCGTAATTTCCTACCATAGAACACTTTGTACAATCTAAAAATTAAATCTTTTATTCTTGGTTTCACTTTCTCTTAACTTTCCCAGAATAAAAGTTATCTTAGATCTTGCAACAAAGACTAGAACAACTTCACTCTCTGCAGAAAGTTCATTGATGAGAGACAGCATTGTAAATTTCATGTTTATATGCAGGAACTAAAAAGGTGTTTTGTTTAGCCAAGAGTTTAACTGAAGTGTTTAATTTTCTGAAGATCAAGAACATCTAAATCTAATAATCTGATGTCAGAGTTACACATACCACCAACAATATGTATTTTTTTCCTGAAATCAAGATGAAATAACATTTCAATTGTGAGGTCAGGTATTCTATAAAACACAACTTCTTGCAAATTTTTTTTAATCGTGGTCACGTATCATGTAGATACATAGCCAGGTCAATATTCATGCAAAACTGATGTTATTGTGGCAGACCAGTGATTTTGCCTGTACTTGAGAAGACGGACTTCAGCAGCTCCCTCCCAGACAGTTCATCCTGACCTCCTATGTGCTGTCTGCAGAAGAGGCCCAGCACCAGCTTTCTGTCCTGGCTCTTTGGCTGTGGGAGCAGAGGCCAAACATTCATGCTCTACTCACTCTGTTGCTGGACAGCCGAGAGCGGCCACCCTAGAGGCTGGATTCAAATGGACTTTTAGGTGGGGAAGCGAGGCACAAGCGAGGTTCTTGTCTCACTGAGGGGAAAGTCACAGTGTGTGTTTGTGTGAGGTGGCTCTACCTTACAACTTCAGTTTACACCTTTGCCTCTATTAATAGCAGGAATGGAGGCTATGTGCTCCATGTCTATATGGAGAAATCACCTGTTAGTTTTGGCCCTATACCTTCCTCCCTCTGTAGTGCACAAAAGCACAAGATTTTAGCTCATCCCAGCAGCCTGAAAGCTACAGTCTGATAAACAGAATAGCAGGAGTTGGCTGCACATGGCAAGCTAGTGCAAGACAGACAAAGGTTATATAGCACGGGAGAACATGTGGGGCCTTCAGACTTTCCGCTGAAATGCATTGGTCCTTCCAAGGTCATATACCTTACCTGACCATCCAGCTACACTGACTCCACTCACCACTGTTCACAGACCCTTTCTTCCACTAACCTTCAAATCTTCTCTTTCTCTTACCTTCATCTATGCCTCAGAAAATCTGCTGTACCAGAAAATTCATTGGTGCTGAAGCAACCAAGAACCCTTCAATTTCCTCTGAGAAAACAGTCAGTCATGCCCTGTTGCTTGTATAGATTAATTTTGAGGATTCATATTATGAGTGAAAACCTTCAGGGAACATGTATGCTCTTATTTCCCTAGACATATTACCAGGCCTTAAGTAAGTAAAATATTTTACAGTAAAATAAGTTGCCAAAAGCTTTACTGGTTTATATTTAGTCATTTTAATAACAGTGTGTATTGATGCTTTGTATGTGGCAAGTGAACAATCCAGCTATCACAGAAACTTACCTTAACCCAACAGTTAACATGGATCACAGTGAAAATGAAAAAATAGAATACAACACACATTCAAGCTTTATTAGACACACCATTCTAAGCAAAAAGCACAAGAATGCTATCTTACATGCCCACTATCTTACAGATCATATAAAACACAAACCCCTCAATGAGTCTGTAAGTCATCACTCAATCCCCAGAAGTACAAATAAGTGTAAATGCAAAAAAATAACAGAAATACTTGGTAAGAACGCTCAGGCTTTTTCCAACTGTTTGTTGCTTCCTCTTGCATAACTGTGGATCAAAAATGACATGTCTCAAATTCAATTACGTTTTACAGTATGAGCAAATAACAGCAATCTATAGTGGACAGCATCCAGATGCAGAAATTGTTAAAACCTAACACTCTACAGTACAGGTCCCATCTGCATTATAATACATAATGCAAAAATACTACCTTGAAGCAGACAAAAAATTTACTCTCACTCAGATTATCTTAGTGAAAATGAAAACATATTACTATAAATATACAGTGCCATATCCCAAAATCCAAATATGGTCCCTTTTTTTTTTTTTAAATGAGTTAAAGGAGCTTTAAATCAGCTTCCAGTTGATCCTCACAAAAATATTAATATTGACTAAAAGAACTCTGCATCACTGCTTTTGCTCTTTTTGTATCTATGAGATCTTCAGGAAACACACACTTTCAGAAGAGCACAAGATTTGGTCAGTCCTCCACTTCCTGATATTTATGTAAGATCTCTAAGTAGCAATGTATCTTTGCTTTTCTCTGCTTATGAAAACATTTGACATGGATCAAAGCCCATTCTTTAGTCTCAGGTATGTTGGAAAATGGGTGGAAATGGAAAAGCAACCCAGACTGCACATAAAAGACAAACAGCTAACAACTGAAAAAACGAATTCTTACCAAAGAAAATGGGAGACTGGTTGCGCTTCTCTTTTGGGGAACTACTGTTCAGAGTGTTTGACTTCTTATTTGGTGCAGTTGGCAACAAATTTACTAAAAGGAAAAGAAAAGTGGTGTGTGTGAAACTTAAGTGATGGTTATCTAGACACACCAAAGCTCTGAAAATAACTTTCGACTGGTACCCATTTGTCTTGCTCCATGCCAGTATTAATACCACTAAAAGACAGCAAGCATTTCTTTGAGTCCCAAAAGTGTAGGAAACTCATATGCTGAGGTATCTTTGGGATGGATTCCTTTTTCTTCTTTAATTTTACCAATGAAAGTTTTAAATCAAACATGGTTGGTAAGGTTGTTTTTATATAGCTAGCAGACATTCTAACATTTGCAATTGTAAGCCTTTTTCAAAATACATATTACTGAAAGAAAAATGGTTATGAAGTTATCCTTAATGTTTCTGTCTTCACTGTGCTTACAGATTTCATATAACATACGTATCTTCAAATAAATGGGAAAATGAGTGGACAAGGGACATCTGCAATAAAGAAGGATCACTATAAACAGCAAAAGCAAATTCTTACCAAAAGTCCCAGGGAACTGGTTGGGTACTTCTACCAGGGAACTGTTGTTCACAGTGTTAGGGTGCTCTTCAGTTGGAACAATTGGCAATAAATTTGCTAAAAGAAAAATAAAAGGAAAATAATAAGGAAAAAACCCAAACCCAAATTGGTACCAATGAGGTGGACTGTGAACTGGCTGAAGGAGAGAAGCCAGAGAGTTGTAGTCTATGGGGCGGAGTCTAGTTGGAGGCCTGTATCTAGTGGAGTGCCTCAAGGGTCGGTACTGGGACCAGTATTATTTAATATATTCATCAACGATTTAGATGAGGTAATTGAGTGTACTATCAGCAAGTTTGCTGATGACACTAAGCTGGGAGGGGTAGCCGACACGCCAGAAGGCTGTGCTGCCATCCAGAGGGACCTGGACAGGCTGGAGAGCTGGGCGGGGAATAACTTGATGAAATATAACAAGGGAAAGTGTAGAGTCCTGCATCTGGGCAGGAACAACCCCAGGTTCCAGTATAGGCTGGGGAATGACCTGTTAGAGAGCAGTGTAGGGGAGAGGGACCTGGGGGTCCTGGTGGACGACAGGGTGACCATGAGCCGACACTGTGCCCTTGTGGCCAAGAAGGCCAATGGCATCCTGGGGTGTATTAGAAGGGGGGTGGTTAGTAGGTCGAGAGAGGTCCTCCTTCCCCTTTACTCTGCCCTGGTGAGACCTCATCTGGAATATTGTGTCCAGTTCTGGGCCCCTCAGTTTAAGAAGGACAGGGACCTGCTGGAGAGAGTCCAGCGCAGGGCAACTAAGATGATTAAGAGAGTGGAGCATCTCCCTTATGAGGAAAGACTGAGGGAGCTGGGTCTCTATAGTTTGGAGAAGAGGAGATTGAGGGGTGACCTTATTAGTGTATATAAATATATAAAGGGGGAGTGTCACGAGGATGGAGCCAGGCTCTTCTCAGTGGCAAACAATGAAAGGACGAGGGGTAATGGGTACAAATTGGAGCACAAGAGGTTCCACTTAAACCTGAGAAGAAACTTCTTCTCAGTGAGGGTGACGGAACACTGGAACAGGCTGCCCAGGGAGGTTGTGGAATCTCCTTGTTTGGAAACATTCAAAACCCGCCTGGACACGTTCCTGTGTAACCTTATCTAGGTGTTCCTGCTCCGGCAAGGGGATTGGACTAGATGATCTTTTGAGGTCCCTTCCAATCTCTAACATACTGTGATACTGTGATACTCAATATCACTAAGGTAAAAACCTTGTTCTATTTAAACTAAGGCAATAGCCCCTAATCCTTTCTTTCTTCTTGAGTATTTATACAAATTTATGTGGAGGCATCATGTCAGATTGCAATTCATAGGAACTAGAAGGACAAGAAAGTGGATGAAGTTCTATGATCTGCCTGAATGGCTGTTCTTTGCCTAAGTTGAACATCCAGATCATTCAGAAGTGAGGGACAGGTTTCTCATGATACTTTTGTGGGAAGCTAGCAACAGAGAATAATGAATCCCTACACTGGCACCTCTTTTCATTACAAGACTTAGTCTGGAAAGAGTATATGCAGATGTATGGGTTAAAAAAATAAATTAGCATTTTATGATGTTATAAAGCCAAGCAGCTGGCAAATTTTACATTAAGTAAAAAAGCAGGAGTCTGTAATATTAATTACAGTTAATAGTACCTACCAGCTGGTTTAGTTTATATTTTTAGTTAAAATGTATCTATAATTAATGTTATAAATATAAATTATGTCCAGTTCAGGGTACCCTACTGTTGGCTTTTTTAACATGCCTGACAAAATATTGTGGAACATAGTATAACATGCAATATTGTTTATACAAGAATAAAACTAATGAGGACAGCAACTTACAGTTGCCTTGGCAGGTAGTCTGGCATTCTTCCAAATTCTTGAAGTTATTCTGGTTTCCTAGGCACCCACCGTACTTGAATACTTCACATAACTTTGTCTCTTTGTTATAGAAGTACCTGGAAAAATAGCCTCGGCAAATTCCAGGGTCTTTCTCATGAAAGCAGAAGTTGGGCTTTTCTACAAACAATGGTAAATGATGAACAGGGTGGAGGAAGAAAAAAATCCACACACATTCCAAGAGAACAGTAGAACTGGAGGAAATTTACAAAATAAACCTGTAACTGGACTAAAGAACAAATGTAAAATAACTGCTGCTTTATTCTACTGCTTTTGTTCTACATATAACACTACATTATTATGCTGGAGCATTAGAGGGATAGTTTTATTGCTTTTTATTCTATTTTCAAGTAGCCGGTAAATTGTATTTTGCAAACTAAGGCCTAATGATTCCTTTAAGTGTCCTCTTACATTAAAGCTCTAAGATAAAAATTAGTTTTTACTTTGAAATGAAATAAGATGTAAATCTCAGCTGGATCATTTGAATCTACACACACATTCTTGTCATTTATGTAGGCATTTTAGCCAATGTTTGTGTGAATTATACAGAAAGCAGGGTTAACAGAGAAGGAAAAATTTCTGAAGAGCGAGCAAAAAAATAAATCTAACATTTTGTCTGGTACACTCTATTGCTATTAGAGGATACATGAAACTGGGAGACAGAGCAGCTATTCTTATGATCATTTTTCAGTCCCAGTTCCTCGTTTGCAGTCACACTAACTACAGTGTCAGCCAATGACTTCACTTAGAGGAGAAAACCACATAGCTGTACAATAATCCCCAAATATCAATTTCTCAACATACTCAATTTTTTATCAAAATTGTATTCTTGAAAGAAATTAATGAAAACAGTAATTAAATATTTACAGAGGTGTCTTCTAATTCTTACTAGCAGATACTTTGAAATACAATTCTTGATTGAGCTGACTTGCAGAGAGGAGCGTACTTAGCCATCATATAGGACAACTGTATCAGACATGGCATGTAAAGGCCTCACCTGTGAAACTTGAAAGAATATTGAGAAGAAAACAGTGTGCAGAGTGCTGTTGTTTTAATAAAAATTACTACAGCATAATTACATTGAAGTTTGTAGATCTTTGAAGTAGATTTGGAGTTGCAAGGAAGTTAATCCTGTTACATCTGGTTGATCAAGTATCTATTAAAAACCTGCTAGAATCAGAATGTTATTAAATTCAACTGATGAACATCATATATTTATATAAAACATTATAATAACTCATAATGTTTTTGCAAGAAATAATTGTCAATATCTTGTATTTCAGTTGTTATAAATCTTCATGAACAGTAAATGTAAATTTCAGAGATTTCATGTAAAATTAAACCATTAAAACATTGTTGTATAAAGTAACAAAATCAACTATTTTAAGCACTCCTGAACATCTTAATTTTGGTTTTTCATTACAATTTCATTCTCTGCCAGGGAGTACATGTATTCTACAGTTCAGATATTTCATGTTTCTTACTATTCAAATGCAGTACCTATTGTGCTGCATAAGATGTGCCTATGCACATAAGATGTGCTTTCGGCTGCGAATGGAAATAAGATAGCTATGCCAACAGGTAGCAGGCAAAAGTCTACCAGAGTGATATCAATTCCTTATACCATCCATTAGGAGCTCATGCACAATAGGAGCTACAGAAACAATTCGTTCATCAAACATTGCACAAAATTGTGAAATAACAGCAAAATATTATTAGATAGATAAGAGTATGTAGACTACAGGATTATGACAGATTTTTAAAAGCAGCTGTTCTTCATTTAGAAAATCTTAATATTAAAATGGTTCTTGCAGAAAAAGGAAATTAAGTCCAAATAAGTTGAGCTCACAGCTAACTTTTATAGCCACTTTTGGAGAAAGAGGTCATGAAGGCCATTCATTCTAACTACACAAACTAGTATTATCCCTTTAAATGCCATGTCTTTCTCCAGAGACTCAATGTTCAAGACTACATTACTCTAAACAATAGTAAATATGTAATGATGTTGATGATAGCCATGAACTGAATTTAACAGGATATATTCTGTTTTTTCTAAAAACAGGGAGCTAGGGTCAGACTTAAAGAAAGTAGTGCCAAATGTCTGCAGCATCTGTAGAAAATCAACTGTACTAACTTCCATAGCATGGAATTACTCTTTTTTTTTTTTTTTTTAATGCATTAAGAATGAGAAAGACAGTAGAAAACAGGAAAAGAAAATAATCATCTGTCGCAGTTTAAGCCCAGCTGGTAACTCTGACCCACGCAGTTGCTGGCTCACTCCTTTCCCCTTTTCCCCCCTCCCTGTTCCTGGTATGAAAGTATTACAAAAACCATCCTGCAAAGATAAAGTAGTTAATCTATTTCAAAACATACATGCACATATTAGTATTTCTGTGAGGAGTTAAATGCACAGGAATTCAAGGAGGTATGAAGAAGTGTAAGCAGAGAAAGATGAGCTGCCTTGTGAAGAAACATATTTAAGTCTGCATTTATGAAACTCTGGATACCAGCATTGGGCCCAATCCAGGTACATCTCTAAAGTGGGAAGGGTGGAATGAGTCTTCACAAGCTCAAACTTAAGGTAGCTTATGTTCCTAACAAGGATATTGAACAGACCAACACTGTTTCAGAAAAATGATTCTCAGTACTTAAGCATTGGCTATTTAGGAACTCTGGGTATCTGGCATTTAAATTTCTTTAAACAGTCTGCCCCTTCAGGAACGAGAAACTTGTTCCATGGCTTAATGTGTAACGAGGGGATCTGTCCTAACATCTGTTAGCTTCTACCCAGGCAATGCTTGAAAAGTTCATTTTCACAGTGATTTTTTTCCTATTTTTCTAACAATGGAGGAAGCATTTAGATTTGGCTCAAAACACACAATAAGAGTTCCACATCACATCAATTATGCAGCGCTTGAGTCTCTGCAGAGTCCTTTTGTCTTTACTGAAAAGTGTCATGATGTGTATATTTGGGGGAGAAGAGACTGCAGCTACCATCTTCAGTGACCACAACTGTCCTCAAAGTCTTTGATGAAAACAAACGGAGAATAGGAGTAAGAACTCACTTTAGTCTGACATGGCAATTTTTGATTGCTTTTGATAGTTCACATAAGGAATGTATCAAAAGAAGCTAAATCTCTTATTGTTGTATAAGGGCCTTCGATTACAATGTAAACATAATTACCTTCCTTAATTTTTGTCAACATCCTCTTCTGAAGTAATTCTGCAATATAAATGAAAAAAAAAGGAAAAGAAAAAAGTATTAAAGTATTTAGCAAAATCAATCCTGATAATTCTCACCTGTGTTACCATGGTGCTTAACAGTAATGATGAGTACTGAGGAGGAAGAATATAGAATCTCTTCCCCTTCTTTTTTCTCCTTATTAGAGAAGTAACACAAAAGCTTGTTCTGGAGGACTGAAGTATCTTTTCCTTTCTATAGAACACCTGCTATACTGGAAACTTGAGGATATGGAAAGTACTGGAATCAAATTACGGCAATATTGAATTGTACAGGGAAATTCCTCTTCATGTTACTGGAACCAGAATCATGTATTATGCAATCTTACTCCTCTGAAGTGGAGTATTTTAGCAGACTAACAACCAAAGTGCTGTAACTGCTGGCACTGCTAATTGGAGTTGAAGTAGCTAGCTATAAGTACCTTTTGCAGGCTAATTCTTTTTTCTAAACTGTAGTTTGGCTCTCTGAACTCTCTTGTTCTGAGTTCAGTCAGGTTTAGGAATTACTTAATTCTGGCAAGTCTTTAAAAAGCTGTTCTGATTTAAGAGGCCTGGCAATTCACTCATGTTGGCTCATTTATTCATGTATTTGTGCTTAGTATTGGAAAACCAGAAACTTTGACTATTCACATTGTTTCTTCTCAATTTCTATATATATCATACAACTTCCCTTTAGCTTATTTTTAGCAGTCTTGGCCTTCACATTCTTTGCAGTGGTAACTGCCTAAGTGTCTTAAAATTTTCTTTATTTTTAAGCATTTTCCTACCTACTTTCCTACACTAGAAGCAATAAGTAAGATGAATACACTACAAAGCTGCAGAGACAGAGTCAGATTTAACAAAAAATATACTGAATTATATGTTCTTTTTACTGAACTGTGTTGGCAAAAGTCAGTTAACTTATTGATTTACTTTGTTCTATGGCTGATGGTTGACAGCATACTCTGTGTGCCACTACATTTTCTCTGCTGTTATTCATTCAAAGAGTACAGAAATAATGAGCCTTTATTGCTCCAGTTCCTTCTAACAGATTCAATACTTGCAGAGTCTTGGATCTATGTACTATTATGCATACACAAAATACTGTACTTGGGCTGGGTACCAAGATGTAGACACTAAGACAGTTCTCATTTTAAGAAACTGTTTTATACTGTGGACTTATGCCAGTTATATGCCAGTACAGGATTTGGTCCAGAAGATCTGTTCCAGATACTGTCCCAACATATATGTCAGAATCAAAATAACATTATTAGTCAAAATAGCAACATTAGATTGAAGAAATAATTTTATAGATCTTCACTCATGCGACATGATCAGGACTTTTGGATACTTTACATTCCAAATTCATTATCTATAAACCCTGCCTTTTTCAGTTTAGCCTTCTGTCTTGGAATTTCAGCTCAAATTTAGGACAAACACTCCAAATTACCAGGAAGTAGCATGTTTTGGATAAGATGGTGGCAGCTGCAGTTCTGCAAACAACCCTGCTCCAGGAGTGGCAAAAATGCTACAAAGTAACCAACAGCCAGCCTGGTGACAGAAAAATATGTGCTATCTTCACATTCAAGATCCCAGGTCCCTCTGATCCTGAATGCTAATTAAGAAAAACAATTTTCCATTTTTTATCTTGAAAGACTGTATTCACTAAAATTTAGGGAGCCATAAGTAGATCACTGTAGAAGTGAAGAAAATGCCTTTTAAGGAGGGTTGTTCTCAGAATGATGTTGCGAACTTTTATTTTTTTAACCTTATGTTTATGTATTAACTGTGGAGTTCAGCAGCAAATTTTATTTCCGTGCTGAAAATTTAATATGGAAAGAAACTTTAAAGCTGGCTGTCCATAGAGAAAAAAAAACCAAGCTAGTTAAATCCATGATACATACTATGACTTATGGAAGCCATATGAAAGAGGAAGAATTTTAAGTTTAGAAATGCCATTTTTCAGGAAAACAGACAATTACTATGTAAAATATTAATTGAAAATAATCTGTCTTTAATGCTCATGAAAATATTATTCAATTCTGATAGAGATACATATTCTGGATAACCATACAGAGTAAGTAATGATATTTAATATTCAAAAATCTGCCCAGGTTGAATTAAGTAGAGGAGGGACATCAGTTTCTTTAGCCATAAACCTTTACAGGGTGATGATTAATTAATACTAAATGTAAGTCTTTAACACACAGTTTTTGGTGGGTAGCAACCTTCAGTCCAAATTGGAAGCAACATGAACTCCTGCCTTTTAGGCTTTAAGCACTATATCCCTACCTTGTCTAATAACAAGCACTAAAACTGACATACCCTGGTTGAAGGAAATGACCCAAATATAGAGTATTGGCCTTGAGATAAGAAATCTGAAATTTGTTGCTGCTTGTAAGCTTAGCGTGTGGTTGCATTTAGGGCAAGAGATTTATAATCAAGGAAGATCCTTTATGCCTTTTTTTTTTTTTAACTTGAAATGCTAGGTTATGTTAATTAGTAACTAAGGAATTATGATTTCCCTATCATTTTTCATCAGTGGGATGTAATTTCGAGGTATACCTTACTTTAGTATCGTTAGCACTACATTTACACATATGACTTTATGTGACTTCTGTAAAGAGGGTGAGACTGTGACAGATTCTTACAAGGTCTTTCCTGGAGCACACCTAGTCTCTGAGGCTCGTTAGTGGATTTTGCCAAAAGCCATTAAAAGGTGAGTTTCAAATTGAACCGTAGAGTAAAATGCATTGAAAAATTGACACTCACTGCCAATCACACTAGATTGCCAGCAATTTGATGTTTCTCACTTGGACAAGTTGTCAGTGAAATTTTGTAGTGTTTTCCTATCTTGATGTTCTATAAGCATTGAATTGAGAGGAAAATGTAATTTATTAGAAAAATAACTGGAACCTGCTTCATTTTAGAATTTAAGATTCATATATTTGTGGGTTTTGTTTTTGGTTTCTTGAATGGATTGTCTATAGTGCCTGGTACAGTAACAGAAATGCACAGTGCTGCCAGCAGATCAGAAAATAGGTGTGAACAGTATAATGGAATAATGCCTTGACATAGTGAGTAAATAAAATGCATTCTCCTCACTTGAAAAATCAAAGGGATCAAGACCAGGGTTACCTCTTAGGAAGGATGGGTTTTCCTCTGTTAGCTGTTCTTTCACTATTTTCTGATCAGTGAAACTTTGTGCTCATATAAAACACTTGAGGTTAAATTTTGCTATTACTTATACATACAGTCCCATTGAGGCCTTGTTCCATTCATCCATACTATTCTGTCTCACTTTGTACAGGTGAAAAATGACCCCTGCTTTACTCTGTAAACACTATTGGAAATTGGTGTAATTAGAGATGTCTAATAAATGTGTATAGTCACTTATTCTTTCCCTTGCTGTGGCTGGATTCGATACAGAGGGAGAAAAGTCTCAGTCAGAGAACTGAATTACAGACTTGAGATATTCACAAAGCCTATGCTGGACAATGACACGTGTTGCTGTTGCATTGGTTTGTATTCCTATCTCCGAGGACACATCAGCTACCTGTATCTGTAGCTGAAAAATAGTATAAGGAAACAGAACCTGTGAAAACTTACTAGTAACTTTTCCTTTCATTTTAAACACCTGTAACTATTTGAAAAATTTGTAAAAGTATAAATAGGTATTAAGACTCTATAATATATTATCAAGGCTATATATTTCATGCAGACAGAAGAGATGCTTGTGAGATGTCTTGTTGTGGTCAATGGCTCAATGTCCAGCTGGAGATCAGGAACGAGTGGTGTCCCTCAGGGATTAGTGTTGGGACTGGTCTTGTTCAACATCTTCGTCGCTGACACGGACAGTGGGATTGAGTGCGCCCTCAGCAAATTTGCCAATGACACCAAGCTGTGTGGTTCGGTTGATACGCCGGAGGGAAGGAATGCCATCCAGAGGGACCTCGACAAGCTTGTGAGGTGGGCTGATGCCAACCTCATGAAGTTTAACCATGCCAAGTGCAAGGTCCTACACCTGGGTCAGAGCAATCCCAGGCACAGCTACAGGCTGGGCAGAGAAGAGATTCAGAGCAGCCCTGCGGAGAAGGACTTGGGGGTGTTGGTCGATGAGAAACTTAACATGAGGGGCAGTGTGCACTCGCAGCCCAGAAAGCCAATCATATCCTAGGCTTCATCAAAAGGAGCATGACCAGCAGGTCGAAGGAGGTGACCCTGCCCTTCTACTCTGCTCTCATGAGACCTCACTTACTGTGTGCAGTTCTGGTGTCCTCAACATAAAAAGGAGATGGAACTATTGGAACAAGTCCAGAGGAGGACCACGGTTATGATCAGGGGGCTGGAGCACCTCCTGTATGAAGATAAGCTGAGAAAGTTGGAACTGTTCAGCGTGGAGAAGAGAAGGCTGCGTGGAGACATCATAGCAGCCTTCCGGTATCTGAAGGGAGGCTATAAGGATGCTGGAGAAGGACTCTTCATTAGGGACTGTAGTGATAGGAAAAGGGGTAATGGATTCAAACTTAAACAAGGGAAGTTTAGATTGAATATAAGGAGGAAGTTCTTTATTGTAAGGATGATGAGGCACCGGAATGGGTTGTCCAGGGAAGTTGTGAATGCTCCATCCCTGGTGGTGTTCAAGGCCAGGCTGGACAGAGCCTTGGGTGGCATGGTTTAGTGTGAGGCGTCCCTGCCCATGGCAGGGGCGTTGGAACTTGATGATCTGAAGGTCCTTTCCAACCGTAACTATTCTATGATTCTATGATTCCGTGATTCTATGATTATATCTACTGTTCAAGTAAATGCCAGACACCCTGAGCTTTACTCCCTGCTCTGACTGAAGTACAACCTGTGGGCTTCACTAATTTTTCTGTTGCCTTACCACCCTCCTTTTTCCATCTGCAAAAGGGAAGACAATAAATTGTTTATTTACAGCACCTGGCTTATTGGTATCATCTGTTTAAGTCTGCAGATTCTGAGGATCAGAAGCATGATGACCAACATTATTAAAATACTACTTAGGGTAATCATAGAACAGTTAAAGAACTCTAAAGGCTACCTAGTACCAATCCCTTGCCACAGGCAGGGACACCTTTGACTAGACCAGGTTGCTCCAAACCCTGTCCAACCTAGCCTTAAACACTGACAGGGATGGGGGAGCCACAGCTGGTCTGGGCAACCTGTGCCTCACCACCCCTATAGGGAAGAATTTCTTCGTGATATCTAATCTAAATCTCCCTACTGTCAGTTGAAAGTCATTCCCCCTTATCCTATCCCTACGTGCCCTTGTAATGTGCACATTAGTCCCAATCATTATTTTCACACTGAGATGGGAGACAGATACTTACTCTGATATCTAGAAACAATCTAGTGACACAATCCATAGTAATTTTTATTCACGAAATACAAATGTGCTATGAAACAGACAATGTAACAGATTTAAGACCTGATCTAAATACTACATAGGTGTGAATTCTGGAAGGGACAGAGGTGGGTAGCAGAGACATGTATACTTAATACAGACAAAGCATGATGCTATAAATCGTCTTTTTTATATATATATATACATATATATATAGTCTGTTTGGATCAGAAACCCCAAAAAGCAACTTCTGAAAACAAGTTTCTAATTTGAAATTTCTGGAAGCATTTTTTGTAACATACATAAACTTGCTGTGCTTGCAAGTGACCTCTGCTGATCCTAGGAGATATAAATTTATATCCTGGATACCAACTCAGTGCCTACAGAACCAGCAGTTTTTCAGTTTTTCAGTTTTCTGGAAAGACCCAGGGCTAGCACAGGTTATAAAAAAAAGGGCAAACAAACTAACACCAACCAAGATCTGCATAGCAGTAATGTGTTATCAGGGCACATGTCTAATAGGCAGGAGAGAGTAACAATTTTAATTTGATTGTGTTGGCCATCCACAGAATAACCTGTAAACTGCACTGCAGAATTGCCCAGCACCACTGTCTTGATCTCAGTAACACCTACTGACATATTCTGCTGCTTGGCAAGACATATGTGACTGAAAAGCACCTTCTAGTGAGAATGAATCATAGAATCACAGAATGGTTTGGGTTGGAAAGGACCTTAAGATCATCTAGTTCCAACCCCTGCCATGGGCAGGGACACCTCACCCTAGATAGTGTCACCCAAGGCTCTATCCAACCTGGCCTTGAATACTGCCAGGGATGGAGCATTTACCACTTCTTTGGGCAACCTGTTCCAGTGCCTCACCACCCTCACAATAAAGAACTTCTTCCTTCCATCTAAGCTGAACTTCCCCTGTTTAAGTTTAAACCCATTACCCCTTGTCCTGTCACTACAGTCCCTGATCATAGTGTAAGCACATTAACTAATTAATTTAAAATAACTGGAAGCAATTTAAAGCTAACTAAGAAGGAAAGGGGCATAAAGGAAGGGGGGTGGTAACCTTCAGGGCTGGGGGGGGGAAACCAAACACCAGTCTTAGCTATGGCAGACACAGCCCTTCAGGTGGCAACACAGTGTCATAGTTTAAGCACGGCTGGCAATTCACAATCTCGAAGCTGCTCGCTCACTCCCCCTCTTCTTGCTCTTCCTGTTCCCAGAGGGATGGGGAGGAGAATCAAAAGAATGTGAATCCCACGGATTGAGATAAGAACAGTCCAGTAACTAAGGTATAACACAAAACCACTACTTCTACCACCAGTAACAATAATGATAAGGGAAATAACAAGGGAACGGAATATAAAACTAACAGGGGAAAAGGAAAAAAATAAACACAAGTGATATAAAATACCACCACAAAAATGCTCACCACCTGCAGACCGATATTCAGCCCGACCCAAGCAGCGATCTGGCCTTCTGGGTGACTTCCCCCAGTTTATATACTGGGCATGAAGTGCTGTGGTGCGGAATACCCCTTTCGTTACTTTTGGTCAGGTGTTCTCTCTCTCTTCCTCCTGGCTTTCCGTGCTCCTCCTCACTGGCAGAGTATGAGACTGAAAAGTCCCTGATCAGAGTAGGCATTACTTAGAAACAACTAAAACATCAGTGTTATCAGTACAGTTCTCAGACTGAAGTTGAAAAGATACCTGCACCAGCTACTAAGAGGAAGAAAAACAGCTGTTACAGCTAAACTCAGCACACACTTAAAAAACCTTTCCTCTTACCTCAAAGTCTAAATAAATGAACATCTAATGCATGAATTCACTTGGGAAAAAAAAAAGCAAAACCCTCAACAAACCAACAACAAACTGTGTATGTTTGGTATACTATATTAGGGTTATCACACACCCTTGAGGTGATCTTTATTCTGGTATTTTCTATTCCTATTGCTCCCCCTCAGTACTTCTCTCACTATCAGTTCCTGTTCAGACAACCAGACACATTCTACCTAATTTCCATGAAAGCAAGATCCATATTAGGTATCCAGAGGAAACTCTCAATAAAGTTCCTTCGGACTCTAAAAACATGAACTTGTCAAAGTTCTAGATCCATGGCCATTAACATTCAATTGTAAGAATCCTATGACTTTCATGCATTCCTGCGAGGAACAGGAGTTGGCTACTTTCATGAGGCTAAAAGCCTTAGTTACAAGGATCATTTTTTATAGAAAAGACAACATTTACAAATCACTTCCTTCATATTCTGCTGGGTATCATATTTTGGATCTCATTTTCTTCTTTCAACAAAACAGATTTTTTATGACAAACAGCTATAACTGTCACTTTTTAATGAAAATTATTTACTACTGTAGTTCTACTTATGTTGAGTTATAAAGATGCCCAAGATTTTGGACAGCTTCTATCAGTTCCTCAAGTAAAGGAGAAACCTGGGATTAAAGTTAGCTTAGGTACTATGAAAGCAATAAAGGGCATCTGTGCTGCCCACCAGCTTAGCCAGACTTAGAATAAATTTTAATGTAAGAACTCATTCAAAACAAGGGCTCTAGCTAGAAAATAAGCTTTCTCTCATTGGTCTTTCTATTCCACAAGTCCACTAAAAGAAGTCACACTTATCTTTTCTGAATCCTGAACGTTTGCTTGCACAGTGTAAAGTAATTCAGATATCTAAAACCAAGTATAGTACTTGGGAACAAAATTAAAGGCATCAAATTACTGTATTAATAGGAACTGAAGAGGGCCTCTATTTCCAAAATTCAGATGGTTTGTGGATGAGAAATAACATGCAAATAAAGAACTAATATAAGAGAATGTGTACTGGCCTGTTACCACACACTTCTTCTGACATTCTTCCAGTGTTAGAAAGTTGTTTTCATTGCCATGGCATCCACCATATTCAAATATTTCACACTCATGGCTTTGAATATTGAAGTAATAGCGCATATGGATTGCTTTGCATGGACCTTCATCTGCTTTCATGGCACAGACTGAATGCCCTAGTTTCAGTGGTGGCAAAGCAGCACCTGTAATACACAAGAGAGGTAGAACAGCTGTTAATTAAGTTAATTTGCTTCACTGAACAGCATGACTTCAAAATAACGGTGCTTGCATCTTCTGCTAGACAGGCACTACATAACATCTGGCTGTAAAGCTCTGACCACTCTAAACATAAATGTAGAAAGAAAATCGTCATTTGCACAGCGACACAAAGTCCATTTGAGCAAACCGAGTATGCGACTTCAAGTTTCAACCGAAACAGCTCATATTATAAACTTTAACTTCTCATCATAAACATCTCCCTCCCACCCACCTCCCATATGAAGACAGGCTGAGAAATTTTGGGCTTTTCATCCTGAAGAAGAGAAGGCTGCATGGAGACCTTATAGCAGCTTTCCAGTATCTGAAGGGGGTCTACAAGGATGATGGGGAGGGATTCTTCTTTAGGAACTGTAGTGATAGGACAAAGGGTAATGAGTTCAAACTTAAACAGGGGAAGTTTAGGTTAGATATAAGGAAAAAGTTCTTTACTGTGAGAGTGGCGAGGCACTGGAATGGGTTGCCCAGGAAAGCTGTGAATGCTCCATCCCTGGCAGTGTTCAAGGCCAGGTTGGACAGAGCCTTGGGTGACATGGTTTAGTGTGAGGTGTCCCTGGCCATGGCAGGGGGTTTGGATCTAGATAATCTTAAGGTCTTTCCAACCCTAAGTATTCTATGATTCTATCTTAAGGTCCTTTCCAACCCTAACTGTTCTATGATTCTAATATCTAAACACCTATGGAGCTAGTAAGCAATTCTGAACAAGAAATACATTGAGAAAATCCTAATATCTCCTAAAGGCACAACAGCTACATAAAAAAAGGCAGAAAGAGGGTTCCTTGTGCTCTCCTCAATGCACTTCTAATAGTGAACATAGGTTATACAGACATCTCGTAGCAGTGTGGAATAAACAAGGCAAGACGCCCTGAAGAGGGCACCATTCCCCCCTCAGATTACACTTTACTGGCACATAAAGCCATTCAATACAATGGAAATGTCATCATCCTGTCTTTTTTTTCTTTGGTCTCACTGTTCTGGCATTAGAGCTTTTGGGAGTTAAGAAGTACACAACCAGAAAGTTAAGGTGAAAAGAAACCATATGTTTTCAAATTGTGCTATTTCTATGCCTTTCAATGTTTTCAAAGGGAATGTTTTGTAACAAAACATCATATATATAATGAAAAACGCTATTGAAGTTTTACACTGTTAATGCCTAATATGGAAATTCTGACTGATGATCCAATTTGTGATACAGTTCCCTTATCAATATATGGTTTAATATCTTTTCCTGCTTTGCTTTTCCTAGGAACTATTTTACCCTAGAGGCCTTTGAAATCTTTACGAAGCTTGTGTGCTTGCAACAGCAGCAAAAAAAAACCAGACCTAACATTTTCATTCATTTTCCCACAGCTAGTCAGAACATTAATGTCTCTTAACATGTATATGCAAATGTATCCATCAGTGCTCGTTCGTTGCAGCAGTCCAGGAAACAGGAGGGGGAAAAAAACAAAAAACAAACCACAGGGGACGAGAATTTACATGACCATTGCACAGCTTTGTGCTACTAACTAGATAAAGTTTCCAGTTTTAATTTAAAGAATACATAAAAATCAGGCTTTATGACATGGTAAAAAGGAAATTGGTATAACTACTATCTAGCTCCACAGTGGATATCTGGTTTTAACATATAAAGTTTACCTTATTTTATAACCTTTAAGTGAAATGCACAGCTGAGATAAACCCTCATAAATACTGAGGTCAGTAGAAGTTTACTAATTTTATTACATTTGAGTCACTTGTAACTATTAAACCTATGAGAAAGAAACAATTTTCAGCACTCTTTTTAATTCATAGCATTCAAATCCTAAAAATATTAACAACCTTTATTACACAATTGCCATCCACACAAAAATTGTAGCACACAAATTATATTTTCAAAAAATGGACAATTTGGTGTTAAAATACAGATTACGGTTACTATTTTCAAAACTCTTATTAAATATTCAGTCCCTTAAATAGTTTGTGATTGTTTCCTCACTAGTGAAATTTTATTTCCAGAATTTGAAGTCAGGAATTTGAAAATATTATTGAAGACTTTCTAATAGAAATGCAAATGAGTTAAAAGAAACATTTTTAAGAGTCACTAGATTCAGTAAACTTCCTATGGAACTCTGCTTGCATTTCTGAATTTAATTTCTTGCCAGCTGCCTTATCTGAATCTTCCTGAGTCCAAAAAGAATTAGGATTTGGAAGTCTCAAGAGATTCCAAATTGGTCCTCAAAGGTTTAAAGTTCTCCACCAGGTCTGGGAATCCTTTGGAAGGGATAAAAAGGCTCAACACTGAGAAGCTGAGAGGATACTTCACTGCAAAATGAAACACTGGATTTCCCCCATTCAGTAGTAGGGAATAAAATGGCTTCATAACATCAAAGTTTCTGGAATAACCCCTGAAATGGTAAAAATCACATTCACGGCTCTACAGAAGCTGATCCAACTGAAATATGGTTGGGGTGAGGGCTGGCAGCTGGTTTATAAACACGTTATTTTCTTGAAATACAAGAAATGAAAACCACATGACCTGTGTTAGTGACCTCAGTTCAGTCAAGGAGGAGGTTGTGAAAACTTACTAGGTTTCCTAACTACTGGAATTTCAGACATAAGGTTATGTCAGCTCATTTTGCTTTCTACATTATGCCACACCACTGCTGTGGGCTATCAAAAAAGAAAGAGTGTGCAAGCATAGTTGCAAAACTAGAAAGATGATGAACAAATGGCTTAGTACAGTTTATCTTAGGAACTTTCTGGTCTCAACTCCTAACCTATTTCACATTAAACCCACATAACTAAATCCTTGTTTTGCTTACCTCCTGAGGCCTTTCCTCTGCAGTCACAATAGCACCGTCAGTCAGATGTACTGACATCTGCTGCATACATAAATACTGTGTGTCCTGGGTTCAGCTGTAGCAGTCATTTTTAGCTTCTTAGTAGATGGTGCAGGCTGTTTTCAACTTCAGTCTGAGAATTGTACTGATAACACACCGATGTTTTAGTTGTTGGTAAGTAATGCCTACTCTGATCAAGGACTTTTCAGTCTCATGTTCTGCCAGTGAGGAGGGGCATGGGAAGCTGGGAGGAAGCAGAGAGAACACCTGACCCAAAGTAACCAAAGGGGTATTCCACACCACAGCACTTCATGCCCAGTATATAAACTGGGGGAAGTTACCCAGAAGACCAGATCGCTGCTTGGGTCAGGCTGGGTATCAGTCTGCAGGTGGTGAGCATTTTTGTGGTGGTATTTTACATCACTTGTGTTTATTTTTTTCCTTTTCCCCTGTTACTTTTATATTCTTTCATCTTGTTATTTCCCTTATCATTATTATTATTGGTGGTAGCAGTAGTTGTTTTGTATACCTTAGTTACTGGACTGTTCTTAACCTGTTGGAGTCACATTCTTCCGATTCTCCTCCTCATCCCTCCAGGAGCAGGAAGGAGGGGAGTGAGCTGTGTGGTTCTGAGTTACCATCTGGGCTTAAACCACAACACTGTGTCATACTTTTTGGCTATCAGATGTTTATTTTCTTAGGAGTGCTATGAAGTTACTGTGTGTTGACTAAAATCTGTACCCTTTATAACCCCTGTGTGCCAAACCCTCCAGTTCAAACAATAACCAAGTAACTCTGAAGAAAGACGTCTCAAAGGGATTCATGGGAACGGAATCATTCTTGTGTCTGGGAACACTGAAAGAATTCTTCGCCATTATTTTACATCTGGGAAAACTTAACTCATGGAGATGATAAAAAAAAAAATCCAAATTTGTTTGTACTAATATTTCATATGAAATATACCTCAAGAAAATTAATTCTTAGTATAAGGACTCCTCCTTTGCTCTTGAACAGTGACATAAATTGTTCCTACTACATTTTAGGTCCTGTGTGAAATGCACAGTGTATGATATTTAGGGAAAATGTCTGTCAGGAAGGTCACTGAATATTCTCCAATAGAAACATGGGAAGCTAAAACTGGAAGGAATTTTAAGGGAGGTTCACATTCAACTTTTGGCATATTTCTATGGAATAAATACCTTGAGACCTTTCCTGACAGCTGTCCAAACTGTTCTTCAAAAAAAAAAAAAAAATCCAGTGAAGTAAACTTTCCATCCACCTGAAGCAGTCAGTTCCCTGTCTACTACCATTCTTGCAAGATAATCCTGTTTTGTAGTATACAGCCTAAATATTCCTTATTACATATTAAACCTTTTTGTACTTCCTTCAGTGTACAGACAGACTAATACTGATGCAGAGGGTTGACCCATGTACAGGGGGGTCGTACAGGGGGGTTAGAGGAATTCGCTTGCTTAAGAAAAGGTATTGCCTGTACCTATCATGCCTACTAAGCAGAACAAAGGCACTAACTATTGATAAGGAAAAGCAGACACTTGGTTCTATTGACAAGGAAAAGCAGACACCTGATTCTACCGATAAGCACCTATTGATAGGGAAAAGCAGACCCCTGAATCTACTGTTAAGAGGGAGAAGCAGATGGTTGATGGCTGGGACCAAACCCTAAGGCCGTACGTGAAGACTAAAAGGTGAAAAGTTCAAGAAGAGGAAGACTCATTTACTTCATCTTTAAGACCCCTACCCACAGGAGGAAGACTCATTTACTTCATCTTGAGACCCCTGCCTATGACCAGAGGGGGCACTGTGCAGGCGCAAAGGACCTTCTAGCTCATTGTAATAGGAAACAGGGATAGGACATGAATATGTATAGGTGTATGGTGCAACCTTATAAATGTAGAGGGAAACAACACTGGGGCACGCATGACTTTGAGGAATTATCCCCGTGCGTCTCAACGCTGAATAAAAAGCATACCTACTTTACAACTTTTAACGAGTTGTGGAGTCAATCCGCGCATCAGTACCATGTATATAGCCAATTTATTTTGATCTACCTGGATCTCCCCAGGTCTTTGAAGACAGTTTCCCTCAACCTCCTCCTGGAAAAATTGGTGTCTTACAGTGTAGACAAGTGATCAGTGCAGTGGGTGGGGAACTGCCTGACTGGCCACACCCCAAAGGTAGTGGTGAATAGCTCCTTTTCTAACTGGAGACCTGTCAGAAGTGTGGTCCCCCAGGGTTTGATATTGGACCCAACACTGTTCAGTGCTTTTGTAAGTAATCTGGAAGGCGAGATCAAGTGTAACCTAACCAAGAGGTTTGCCAATGGTACCAAACCGAGTAGAGAAGTAGACACTTCGAAGAACCACCATGCAGGAAGACCTGGATAGGCTGGATAAGTGGGATAACAAGAACCTTATGAAGTTCAACAAGTTCTCCTTCTTAAGTATAGCATTTTGCATTTGCTGTTTTAAAAAGAAAATTATTTTAGCTCTCCACAATGGACCTGGCCCTGTTGGATATTTATTACCCATCTGATTTAGGTATCTGGTCCAGATAAACTTAGAAAATCCATATAATTATAGCACCGTACTACCCTAGACCAAGAAAACTGAGTCTGTTTTATTAGAAATATGTTAACTAATGGTTACAGCTGATGCTCACTGTCACATGAAAGTTATAACTTGCCGTACTAAAACCAAAATAAAGCAAAGCAAAACCTCCTCTCCTCCCCCTCCTCCATGATTTTTTAATATAATAGCTTAATTACACCACTTGCATAGGTTTTTATAACAGAAGACACTAACAGCACTACAGGTCTGTTTTAACAATCATCTTTCCACTCCATAGTTTGTGGTAAGAGCAAAGTCATCATCACCACGGCTTGACTTCGTGAACGAAGATTTGGGAAGGGCTTTACCCACGCTTAATAAAAGCACACTGATGACTAAGAAGGCCAATGTGGGATAGGCAAATCCAGCTACAAAAAGCACAGCAGAAGGTCTTCTTGGGTGGAACAGGTGGGGCGCGATTCTTCCTGCGTTGTATTTTCTCCTCAAGACTAGTTCTTTGTGAGCTCTCAAAGGAGGCAGCGGCATTATGTATGGTGTGCCTCCAAGTCTCCCGATTGGAGGCCAAGGTGGACCACTGATGGTAACCAATATGGCCAAGGCTAAGGTATTGTTTCAGGGAGTCCTTATATCTCTTCTTTGAGGGACCTCTCTTGCGGCTACCGGTGGCAAGTTCACCATAAAACACGATCTTGGGGAGGCGGTGATCCTTCATTCTAGAGACGTGCCCTGCCCAGCGCAGCTGCAATTTCAGCAATATGGCCTCGATGCTGGCCCTGCCTGTTCAAGGACAGTGACATTAGACACATAGTCAGTCCAATGGATGTTTAGAATTGTACAGAGGCAGCGCTGATGAAAGCGTTCCAGGAGTCACAGGTGATGACGGTAGATGACCCATGATTCAGATCCATATAAAAGAGTAGACAATACAATGGCTCTATAGACACTGATCTTTGTACTTTTCTTCAGGTGTTTATTGCACCAGACTCTTTTATGGAGTTTTACAAAGGCTCTATATGCCTTTGCTATTCTGTTGTCTATCTCTTTGTCGATCGCAGCATCCGAGGAAATGATGCTTCCCAGATAGCTGAACTGCTGAACTGTCTTAAGGTCTGACTCGCCGATGGTAATATGGGGATGGCGATAATCTTCTTGCGGTGCAGGTTGGTAGAGGACTACTGTCTTCTTCAAGCTGACTTCCAGCCCAAAAACCTCAGCCACCTCCGCAAAGCAAGATGTTAAACTCTGCAGAGCTGCTTCTGTGTGGGCAACAAGGGCGGCATCATCAGCAAAAAGCAGTTCACGGACAAGATCGTTTAGGGTCTTAGTGTGGGCCTTCAGTCGCCTTAGATTGAACAGGCTACCATCGGTATGATATCGAATATAAATGCCGTCTTGTTCGTCGAGGTCTGCCGTAGCCCTTTGGAGCATCATGCTAAAGAAGATTGTGAATAAGGTTGGTGCGAGAACGCAACCTTGTTTCACACCATTGGTTATTGGGAAAGGCTCAGAGAGTGCATCGCCATATCTGACTTGGCCTTGCTGATCCTCATGTAACAGAATAATCATTTTGAGGAACTTGGGGGGACAACCTAATCGTTCCAAGATAAGCCACAGGCCTTTTCTGCTCAAAGTGTCAAAAGCTTAGGTGAGGTCAACGAAAGTTACGTATAACCCCTTATTCTGTTCTCTACACTTTTCTTGCAGTTGTCTGAGAACAAATACCATGTCTGTGGTACTTCTATTAGCCCTGAAACCACACTGACTTTCAGGTAGAAGTTCTTCTGCAATAGCATGTACTAGTCTGTTCAATAGTATTCTTGCAAGAATTTTACCAGCAATTGAGAGCAGAGTTATACCACGGTAGTTTGAGCAGTCTGACTTGACACCTTTTTTCTTATACAGAGTGACGACGATTGCGTCACGAAAGTCTGACGGTATTTTGCCTTGTTCCCTACAGCACACAACTAGCTCATGAAATTTAGCGTGAAGTGCTTGGCCTCCATGCTTACAGATTTCAGGTGGGACTCCGTCAACTCCAGCTGCCTTGCCAGTTTTCACCTGCTGTATGGCCTTAAGAGTCTCTCCCATGGTAGGGGCTAAATCCAATTCGTTTTTCACTGGATGTTGCAGAATGTGCTGGATTCCTTTGCCTTGGACTACACGATTAGCGCTAAAGAGGGTTTGAAAATGTTCAGACCAACGATTCAGGATGGAGATTTTATCTGTAAGAAGCGTTTGGCCATCTGCACCAAGTAAGGGGCTTTGAACCTGAAATGTGGGTCCATACACTGCCTTCAGAGCCTCATAGAATCCTCTATGGTCACCCAAATCTGCACATAGTTGAGTCTTTTCTGCTAGGTTGAGCCACCACTTGTTCTGGATGTCTCTAAGTTTCTGTTGGAGTTTGCTACATGCAAGACGAAAGGCTGCTTTTCTTACATGGCAGAGTGGCTGAGCGAGGTGTGCTTGATGAGCAGATCTCTTTTTTGTCAGCAATTCCTGGACCTCCTGGTTGCTATCGTCAAACCAGTCTTTGTTTTTCTTTGAGGAGAACCCAATGGATTCTACGGAGGACTGCAGGATGCTATTTTTGATACATTGCCAAAGCGCTTCAGGAGAAGAATCTCTAAGTTGGTCTTCAAGCCTAGTTTGAAGGTTAGCCTGAAAGCTGTCCCTCACTGCAGCTATTTGAAGATTATCAACATTGAGCCTCCTCCTTGGAATGCCACCCCTCTTAGGTTTGGTCTTGAAGTGGAAATTAAGTTTGCAACACACAAGGCGGTGGTCTGTTTGGCATTCTGCACTAGGCATCACTCTGGTCTGGCAGACATCACGAATATTTCTCTGGCGCAGTAAAACATACTCAATAAGGTGCCAATGTCTAGATCGAGGATGCATCCAGGTTGTCTTCCAGCTGTCTTTCTGCTGGAAGATAGTGTTGGTGATGGTAAGCTGTTGCTCTGCACAGAACTCTAGTAAGAGGTGACCGTTATCACTGCAGCTGCCAACACCATGCTTGCCTAGTACTCCTTTCCAGGCTTCAAAGTTGTTTCCTACTCAGGCGTTGAAGTCACCAAGGATTATGATCTTATCTTCTATAGGAACCTGTTTTTGAGATGACGCAGGTCAGAGTAGATTTTTTCTTTTTCTGCAGGGTCAGCTTGCAGAGTTGGAGCATATATGCTGAAAAGAACAACATGTTGCTTATTGTGTAGTGGAAGACGTAAGGAGATAATACGGTCGGAATGACCTATCGGCAAATTTTCAAGTTTAGAGATGATGGAGTTTTTAATCATGAAGCCGACTCCAGAAATATGACAAGGGGGTGTCCGTGAAAGAGTAAGAGCAAAGTAATGCTGTTGAAATGGCTCACAATGAGCATGAACTTAGATTTTATGTCACTGCCTTCTTCCTCCATTCTTTCAGTCTTCTTTTGGCAAATGCCAACAACAGGATACTGGCCAAGACTGTTCCTACACAGCACAGCCATTCTCACATTTATTGTCATTCACATGGTAGAATTTGCAACTCAATTGTAAATGTTTCTCTTTGATAAGTGATATCAATACTAAACAACTTGCCACTAAGGAATACCCTTTCTTCTCTCCCCATCTTTATCAGTTTGACAGCTTCCCACAAGCACACAGTTCGATGCTCTTCCTACCCATGTGTTTCCTACCCCTTCTTTAAACAGTCACTTTTATTCTTGGTAAAATTTCACATACGAATAAAATGCACATTCAACTTGAGAGTCATTTTATTCAGGCTTTGGAATACCAAGTAAAGTGCTCCCAGCCATGTAAGGTATTACTGACCAACATACATACACTAGTTAGTTTTATACCTTTTATTTTTGCTATTACTCTTATTTACTGGTGGAAAAATGACACGTTTTGCCAGAAGTTAGCAAATTGAAAATCCTTTTGTATCCCGTTGTACTTGACTTGCAAACTTACTATTACTGTAATTTAAATACTAATAGACAAAAAATCCCATCATATTCACAAAGCAGTGGTATTCAATGTGATCAAAAAGTATGACATTACTATAATAATGGATGCACACTACTTACTTTATCCTTTAATACCTGAAATTTATTGAATTAGAGGGTAAAATATGTCAATTTCTCATAACCATCTAACTTAGAAAATAAATGCTATCAGTGAAATTGCAGGATACAAAATTGCTAGTTACATTCACTGAGACCAGAATTTCACTCTTAAGAAACCACAAATAGAATTTTAATTATCAACAACCTAATCATTTTATAGAGTACTGCAAAATATATTTTTTAAACACTACTACAGAGTCTTCAGTACTTGCAAAAACAGGGTCCTAGTTTAATTTCTAAGCATCACATTTGTTTTTTACTTTTAAATTCAAACACAAAAGTTCAGAACTGTTCCTCATACTAAATCAATTATTGGCATCTTGAGTTATCTTGAGTAACGGGTTGTAAAATTAACAGTGATAAAATAATGCCCCCACCCTCCCAAAAACCCCACAACTATTTAATTTCTTTGAGATTAATTTCTTATTGTCTTTCATAAAGAAAGTAAAAAGAAGAAAAACAATTAATCCAGCAGATTTCTTGTTCTGATGACGAAATGCGTTATATTAGCAAGCAAGACAATTTGGTCTTTGTGAACTGCAAATTTAAGATAAGGATTTTTATAAAACTGACTTGCAGGACAAAGTTAAGTGTGATTTTGCCCTCAAACAAGAAGAGAATATATGCAGTTCAGGGTTAAAGAGAAATAGATTTATTCTGTATGAAACAATCTTGACTGTGCAACATGCTAAGCATATGCTTAATGCAGAACAGTGCATATCTTAAACTATAGGGACTAATTGTGACACAGTTCTAGAGCACTACCTTCATTTGTACTATAGACTTGATTGTGCATAATTAATATTTTTGTTTCAAGGAACACTGCTGCAAAAGTCTGATAATGAGAAAAAACCTGGATGGAAATTGAAAAAGACATGGAAATATTAAGTATAGTGACAACACACAAAAAAAGTCTCCCTTTAGCTGCATTCCCAGTTAGGCTTCAAAATCAAACCTGTCAAATGGGAGCAGTATCCACTGCATAGTTCTTTGCAACTTAAGAAAGAGATCAGAGTTTTAAATAATTTTCTCAAAGGAAAGAAGAACATTTTGGTATGGCCCAAAAAGTCTTCTTGCTTTCTCAAAATTGCTTGGGAGTAAATTGATATATCTTTCACAATGAGATCCAGTAGAGAAATTTGATCCACCTTACTTAATTTCAGTAAAATGGAAGAAAACAATGTTTACAAATGGAAAGAATCAGAGAACCTTCTGAGTTCTAACCGTCACACTTCTGACATGATTTTTCTTCACAAAAATCTCTAATTGGTGAGTTTTCATTTATCCAGCAACAGCAAATCACTTGGAGCTATACAAAGAGCATCTTCAAACCCCAGAAAAAAGGCTAGAGTAGTAATTACATCATCTTTAGGCCAAGCTTTGCAAATTAACTGTGACTCAAGAGAGTTGTACACAGGACAGAGTAACATTGATCTGCAATGTTACTCATCCAGTTTTTGCTCCATTTGTGTGGTATGGCGAGATAAAACCTGAATTCACTAACTGTATGATCTTAATCATTCCCTAAACATTGAACTTTTCCATGGGTTTTAAAGTAGAGATGTAAGAGAATAATTTTGATATCTAGCACAATGTTTGTTAGGATTTGAAGTTCCAAAAAGCATGGGAAACAGAAGCCAGTATAGAAGACAATTTTCTAGAGCATAATGCAAAATTCTGAGAATCTCCCTCTTAGAAATCAGTGCACTGTTAGCCTAGTTCCAATTTCAAACATTTCCCAGACCTATTGTCAGGTACAGAATTACATCTACAGTGCATTTTAACATAGTGGGTTTTGCTGTTTGAGAAAATGTGACGTTTTTGTAACCTCTTACCCAGGACATAGTCGTCTTCTCTTTCATCTAAGTTAGTAGTTGCATGCCCAGTGGTACAGATGAACAGCAAGATAAAGGTTAAAGGTAAGGAACAGCCCTTCTTTCTTCCTTTCATCTTTCCTGTAGAACACATAAATGACAACACACACACTTCAGTCAACTTCTTGAGTGCTCTGTAAAAGTCACTAGAAGGGTAGTGCATAGCCATATGCACTATGGCTATGGGTAGATATACAAACTTGGAACTATAGAAATCATGTGAGCTATGTTATTATAAGTGTATTGTAAACATAATGGAAAACAAGACAAGATTTATAGTTGTGCTCAGCTGATTGCAAGCCTCGTATCCTATTGCCAGTATTAAAGGCATTGATATTACTTTTATTTCAAGCCACAGTTGAAATCACCTCCCAGAATACATAACAATACAAAATGTAACACTTAATACTTTTAATGTCCTGGCCAGTTTCACACGATGTATAGTTGACTACCACGTACAATCCTTCCAAATAAGTTTTACTCTGTCTGCAGACCCTAGATTCATTGGCACAAACACAAGATTCTATTTTTAACAAGTATTACATCAATTGATAGCTACCGAGTTCCCAGACTTCCGTGTAAGCTGCATTTCACAGGAGCTGGTGAACTTTTTGCAACATGGGCTTCAGTACCATAAGAAGTATTTCGTACCTTGTAGATCTCTTTAATATTGAATACCTTACTTTAGAGCCATTTTTCTTCTCATAGAAACAGTATAATCATAGTCATTCACACAAAGAAACCACTTTTATTCCATGGCAGCTGTTGTGTTAAAGTTGACAAAGATTAGGTAATGTATGCACATATGTGAGCACCTCTAAAAAACTTTTGCTTAACTGTGTTAGAAATACATATTTTCCAACTGACTAAAAGATCCTGAAGGATAAAGGGGGAGTGTCACGAGGATGGAGCCAGGCTCTTCTCAATGGCAAACAATGATAGGACAAGGGGAAATGGGTACAAACCGGAACACAAGAGGTTCCACTTAAACTTGAGAAGAAACTTCTTCTCAGTGAGGGTGACAGAACACTGGAACAGGCTGCCCAGGGAGGTTGTGGAATCTCCTTGTTTGGAGACATTCAAAACCCGCCTGGACACGTTCCTGTGTAACCTTATCTAGGTGTTCCTGCTCCAGCAGGGGGATTGGACTAGATGATCTTTTGAGGTCCCTTCCAATCTCTAACATACTGTGATACTGTGATCTCTGAAATCTAAAATTTGGCTAAGCCAATTAATATTGATTTAATAGAAATTAAGGATCTAAGGACTAGGAAGTTCCTAGCCTTCAGACACCGTTTTGTCTTTAGCGTTTTCCTTTGCACACCTTTGAAGATAGATTGTCTGCAGCACCTAAAACAGTGAGGGCAGGAGGGGCTATAGAAACAAATGAGATGACCTGTCATTGTGTGCTTGCGATACGGAGCTATATCAGGAAGGCTAAAGAGAGGATGATGAAGGGGCAGGTGACATTAACAGATTAATTAATTTAACAGATTAAACTCTTAATGATACATCTTTGTCTGTGAAGTCAGATGTAAATCACAGCTATGGTATCTAAGAAAACACTAGTAAGCAACGATGTCGCAGAAGGTGAAATTTGTGCAAAGAGAGATTAACCAGTTTGCCACAGCCACCCTGAATTGTGCCAGAGCTAGAAGGTGCAGTTATATCTTCAACACCAAATCAGAGCTAGAATTTTCATTTCTCTCTTGACAATGTGCCAATTTTTTCCTCCTGCATATTCAGCATTTTCCTAAGTAGAAAGTCTTAAAAAGTAAGTCTTGTTTAAACTGCAGACCAAACCATAAATAGCACTAATTTTTTCGGTAATTTTTTCGACTTTAGAAGGCTTCAGTATGCATTTAGTGAAAAAACATTGACAGATATCTTCATTCTTTTGTGTGTGTGTATAATGGAACAGAATTTTGCAATCTAAAAAATTTCTATTTGAACTGGAAATTATTACAGTGTTAACTTTTTAATCATAATGCTTTCATGCCAAAATAAACAAAAGAATGCATTTATCTTTCATTCCTTCTAAGCTCAATGTTTAAGCTTAATTTACAAATAAAATCCTTTATCCCATAAAGTTTATCAAAATAATCTAGATCTCATTTTGTGCTGTATTTTATTTCTATGAACAAATTCAGAAATTGTTGCTGTCTACTGCAGAGGCAATAAACTCTTGGAATAGGAATGACCTTGTTATGAATTCTGAAATGACATTATGCTGAGAAAATGTGCAAGAGCTACAACTGTTCATTTCCAGGTATTTTTCAAAGAAACACAAGCAGTGTCTTTATTCATGTTTCTAACTAGAACACCAGTTTTCATTCCTATATTATTTTACATATTAAAACTTAATAAGGTATTATTTTTCCCCTTTCCCCAGCAACAAATTTCTAGTGATCCATTTGCTCCATTCAGAGTGAACAATCCATAAATAATCTACCCCCAATCTTTTTACTGGAGGAATTAAATGTGGGCTACTTAGCTGACTGCAGGATATCCCTGCAGCATTGCTATAATGGGCAAAAAACATGGCACTGTGCTATGGATTTGTCATTTCACTCTAAAATGCCAGACTTAAGTATATTCATTAATACAATTGTCTACATTTACTTGTGTACTCCATCTGCTCTCATTTGCCTTACCTTTTTTTCACCCTGTTTGGAAGTACCTTGTTTACATGTGATACTTCAATTTTATAATGCCATCCTCCTCCAAGCTGTTGTCCCAGTGTTATTTCACCCCTGACTTTTTCCTCAACATTACAACATAAAGGAAAGGAAGAGTATTTCTGAAATTTTATTTTCATATAGATATAAAATATATATAGCATAACATATATATGTGTATATATATGTATATATATTATTGCTATCCACTGAGTACTTCTGTGTTTTCCAGTCAAAGAACACATATTCCCTCTCTACCTTTTTCTGGATACAGTACATACTATAACTTAAATTGAAAGCAAAGTGGCTATTACAGACCAAAGGCAACAGCCAGCTTCAGGAACTTTGCCCTGAATTTGATCAGGCTCTGTAAAAGTGGATGAATTTTAATGCCAAAATATCCACCAAAGCGTATCTTTAGATACTATCTGGCAAAAATAGTGTCTTAGGCTTCAGAGACTAAAAATAAATCATATACATAATAAGCAATATTTTTTTAACATATCAAAATAATACCATGTAAGACTGTAACACAAACCCCAAATAAACCAAGAAAACATCTTTAAATGGAATTCCATTGACTACATACAAAGTGCATAGAGGTAACACTGTTTCTTACTAGGTTTCATAGAACCGGCTGAATGCCTGCATGCGAAGAGTTGTGGTCAATGGCTCAATGTCCAGTTGGAAAACAGTAACGAATGGTGTCCCTCAGAGATCAGTGTTGGGACCAGTCTTGTTCATCGTTTGTCGGCGACATAAACACTGGGATTCAGCGCACCCTCAGCAAGTCTGCTGATGTCACCAAGCTGTGTGGTTCAGTTGACACGCTGGAGGAAAGGAGTGCCATCCAGAGGGACCTTGACACGCTTGTTGTAAATGCTCCATCCCTGCTGGTGTTCAAGGCTGGGCTAGATAGAACCTTGGATGACATGGTTTAGTGCGAGGTGTCCCTGCCAATGGCAGGGGGGTTGGAACTAGATGAACTTCAGGTCCTTTCCAACCCTAACTATTCTATGATTCTATGATTCTGTAGTCCATTCTATGGTTTCCAGAAACAGACTACCTCTTATGATGTATCTGGCCTAATACCAGAAATATTTTCTTCCATGGAGAGCTTTGTGGTACATGGCCTTGGAAGAATTTTATTTTTTTATCCAAAAGTTAGAGAAATAGTTACAGCAATCTTTTTATTCAAACCTGATAAAACGTCTAACCATGCTTTAAAAAAGGAAGAATATAACCCTGCACAAGGCAACAGGAAGTTGTGTAAGATTGCCTGTATGATCTGAGTCATGATGTATGTTTGACACTAACTATAATCAAAATAAATCCACAACTAAGAAAAATTGGGCAGAAATATTAAGTAAAAGCTTTCAAACAACTGCACAAGTATTTAACATTATAATGTAAATAAAGGTTACGACAGTTTGACATCATCTAGGCTGAATAACAGCAGAAATATCATCAGCTTTTCAGACTTGATACTTAGTGATAACTTTAACATTTTAGAATCATAGAATAGTTAGAATTATAGAATAGAATTAAAGAATTATATTCGCTTCTATTTTATTCTAGTCTATTTATTGAACTTGAATTATATTATAGAATAAAATCATTCTAAATTATTCTATTCTGGATAGACATGTAGAATGGAATATAATTTTGCCTGGTTGCTCTGAGCACAAAACACAAAAAAAAAAACCAAAACCAAAATGTCAATTTTAGTTTTTGAAATATATGGAAAGGGTAATTTTCTAAGCACATGGTTTTCTTTAGAAGTTTAATTTGTAATCATTGGCATAGTTGTGACCCTTTATAAAGGAACTTGCAAATTATCTGCAACCTCAGTTGTCCATGGATTAATTCCAAGTTTGCCACTCATTTTCTATGTCTGAATTATTCCAAACATGACAGCAAAACTCTCCCTAGTTCAGCAAAATTCAGTTTGAATTTGCTTTGGATCACTCAAGTTAAGGCCTTTGTTCTTTCCAGGAATCTGCAAAGTATAGATTTAGACTGCAAAATTTAGTAATCCATTTTTACTCAGTCATCCAATATTCCCTAAAGCTTGCTTTCAGTAGAAGAAAAGTAAAAGGAATAATCAGCCAGAAATTGAAATTTTTAATAAGTTTATTTTTTTCATTTGAACTATTATACCTGACTATCACTGTACGATTAGGAGGATAAATTAGTGTATTTGTGCAAAGAACAAAATTCTTACCAGGGTACAGTATTTCTATTCTTCCACTCAACTCCTACCATTTCCCTTAAAGAGTACATTGTCAAATGTACACATTCTTGATGCTTCAGAAATTTCCGAAGAAGAAAAATTTAGGCTTTATAACCATATATCTGCCTTACTGCAAAGTTTACTGTCCAAACACAATCTCCTTCATCTTTCCCCATGGTCACACATTCCCAGAACACTGTGTCAAGTATCAGTGGAGGTGGAATAAAGGGGGTGAAGGTTTTAGCATTGAAATGCTTAAATCCATCTGTAGTTTCATTATGTCTTGCTTTTCCTCAGGGAAGAGTGAAATCCGAGATCAAAGTGAACTTGCCCCTACTTTTTCAATTAAAAAAACCCTCCAGAAAGTACAAGTTTCCTGATTTAATGTTCAGCTGCCCAGTAACAGCATGTTAAGGCTGCAAGCCTGTCAAGATACTGATTTTATTTCTTTTTGTAATACTTTCTGGTTATTTTATTTATACTTAAAGCACAATTCAAAATACTTCATCTGACTATACATCTGGCTCAATAAAATATAAAACGCACGTCTTTGTGAAAGACTGCCTGCCATAGGAAACATAGGAAATGTTTTGAGTTTAAATAATTCATGTTAAATGGTCTGACTATTTAGGCCAAATTCTGAAAATCTCTGCGATTAAATGTAGTCTCTTACTCCAGAAGGGTTCTAATTTAGGACAGCCAGAAATCAGTCCAGCATTAATACTGTCTTTTCTCTAGATCAAATGTCATTAATGCAAATTTAATAAATTCCTAAGACATTTCCTTAGGAACTGGCACTCTACTGCTCCCAAACTATCTACCTTTTGAATAAGACATTTTTATACCTATAACAGACAACATCTAAGTTACTTCACAAAGGGGATCAAAGATCAATGGGTAATAATTGCACCATTTACTAGTTTAATTAAATGTTTTAATTTGTGAATGCCATTAACTTCCCTCAAGCTGTGATATAGGTACATAAGGCAGAGCACAAGCATGGAAGCTCCCAGGAACACAACCTTATTACCTGGCCTTATAAATGCGCTTTTTTTATCCTGCGACTTGAACATAGAAATACAAGAAAGCTCCCAAAATAGTGGTTTGGGGTTTTTTTGTTGGTTTTGGGGTTGGTTTTTTTCATTTGTTTGTTTGTTTGTTTGTTTGTTTTCTAAAGACAGATGTGTATAAAACTCAGTGTGTTCTTGCAGTCTGTAACCTCTGGAGCCAGATCTTTTATGCATGTATATATACATTTTATATATATATATATATATACATATACACACACTTATATTTTACTTAGCAGACTATCTAATGCCAATTTCTAAAGTTACCAGAATGTTTAGAAGCAAACATTTCTTCAACATGTTTTTTGTCTCTTAACTAACTAACTGGAAAAGGCAAAAGAAAAGTGTTTCCGGTAGTAGCCAAAACCAGACAACTTTAGAAAACAGCATAAAGTGACATTGTATTGACCATAAAAGTGGTTTACTTCACACTGACAGCCCAGGAAATGGAAATGCACTCACGAAAACAAAGAGGGGGAGGAGGCACAGGCAAAGAATGTAACTAAACAGAGGAATGAACAGCAGAAGAAGAAATGTGCATATTCAAAGGCTGAATTGAGCACAGATTAAAAATAAAAAGATCTAATTAAACAAAATAACAGCACTTCTGATACAAAATCAGACCCTCTCCAGTTCACTATACTTCAGAGGCAACATAATTTGCTGTCTGATATCCAACTACTATAACAGTGATTTAGTTAGGCATACCTGCAGCATTGTCTCCCAGCTGGCAGAGTCAGTGAGCTCCCTTAGAAAGTATTTGATTACATGGGCTATTCTGCAGCTGTTTGAAGAGAATCATGTTTTCTCACTTACTCTGGTGTAAGTATGAAGAATGAAATAAGCATCAATTCTACCACCTGTGCTCTGACGTAAACTGAACAAAGAATGATGTTACATGCCCTAGCTTTAGAAGTCTCAGTGTCAGTGATGCTCTGTCATACAAACTGACTCCTGCCAGGGCAAAGCCTAGCAGTGTCACAGCAACTTAATAAAAAGGGAGGCAGTCTACTGTGGATCAGCAGCATGCAAACATTATTGACTGACTGAATGCACAAGATTTTGAAATCTCCCTCCTTGCCCCCACTTACCTCCATCCTGTGCCCTACAAAAGCAGCCCTAATAGTCTCTATCAGTTCTGAGTCTAGACACTCCATCAGATTCCTTCATCAGAACTTCAAAATTCTACAGTATCACAGTATCACAGTATGTTAGAGATTGGAAGGGACCTCAAAAGATCATCTAGTCCAATCCCCCTGCCGGAGCAGGAACACCTAGATAAGGTTACACAGGAACGTGTCCAGGCGGGGTTTGAATGTCTCCAGAGAAGGAGACTCCACAACCTCCCTGGGCAGCCTGTTCCAGTGTTCCGTCACCCTCACTGAGAAGAAGTTTCTTCTCAAGTTTAAGTGGAACCTCTTGTGTTCCCGTTTGCACCCATTGCCCCTTCTCCTATCATTGTTTGCCACTGAGAAGAGCCTGGCTCCATCCTCGTGACACTCCCCCTTTATATATTTATATACACTAATAAGGTCACCCCTCAATCTCCTCTTCTCCAAACTCAGCTCCCTCAGTCTTTCCTCATAAGGGAGATGCTCCACTCTCTTAATCATCTTAGTTGCCCTGCGCTGGACTCTCTCCAGCAGGTCCCTGTCCTTCTTAAACTGAGGGGCCCAGAACTGGACACAATATTCCAGATGAGGTCTCACCAGGGTAGAGTAGAGGGGAAGGAGGACCTCTCTCAACCTACTAACCACCCGCCTTCTAATACACCCCAGGAGGCCATTGGCCTTCTTGGCCACAACGTCACAGTGTCGGCTCATGGTCACCCTGTCGTCCACTAGGACCCCCAGGTCCCTCTCCCCTACACTGCTCTCTAACAGGTTGTTCCCCAACCTATACTGGAACCTGGGGTTGTTCCTGCCCAGATGCAGGACTCTACACTTTCCCTTGTTATATTTCATCAAGTTACTCCCTGCCCAACTCTCCAGCCTGTCCAGGTCTCGCTGAATGGCAGCACAGCCTTCTGGCGTGTTGGCCACCCCTCCCAGCTTAGTGTCATCAGCAAACTTGCTGATAGTACACTCAATTCCCTCATCTAAATCATTGATGAATATATTAAATAATACTGGTCCCAGTACCGACCCTTGAGGCACTCCACTAGATACAGGCCTCCAACTAGACTCTGCCCCATAGGCTACAACTGTCTGGCTTCTCTCCTTCAGCCAGTTCACAGTCCACCTCACTACCCGATCATCCAGACCACACTTCCTCAATTTAGCTGCAAGGATGCTGTGGGAGACTGTGTCAAACGCTTTGCTGAAGTCAAGGTAGACCACATCCACTGCTCTGCCATCATCCGTCCACCGTGTTATTTCCTCATAAAAGGCTATGAGATTGGTCAAGCATGACTTCCCCTTGGTGAAGCCATGTTGACTGCCCCTCATAACCCTCTTATCCTTGATATGCCTTAGGATGGCACCAAGGATAAGGTGTTCCATCACTTTCCCAGGAATGGAGGTGAGGCTGACCAGTCTATAGTTACCCGGGTCCTCCTTCTTGCCCTTTTTGAAGACGGGAGTGACATTTGCTTTCCTCCAGTCCTCAGGCACCTCTCCCGTTTCCCAAGACTTGGTAAAGATGATGGAGAGCGGTCTAGCAATGACCTCCGCCACTTCCCTCAGCACCCGCAGGTGCATCCCATCTGGACCCATGGATTTATGGATGTCCAGATTGCTCAACTGGTCTTTAACCCATTCCTCATCGACTAAGGCAGACCGCTCCGTTGACCTGTCTTCATCTGAAGTCTCAGCGGTACAGGGCTCTTCAGGACTGCCTTCGGCAGAGTAGACAGAGACAAAGAAGGCATTAAGTAACTCTGCCATCTCTGTATCTTCTGTCACCAGGGCACCCGTCCCATTCATCAGCGGGCCTACATTGCCTCTGGTGTTAGTTTTATCTGCCATATATTTGAAAAAGCTCTTTCTGCTGTCGTTGACCCTTCTCGCTAGCTTTAATTCCAAGGAGGCCTTAGTCATCCTAGCTGCTTTCCTACATCCTCTAGCAGCAGCCTTATATTCTTCCCAAGTGGCCAGCCCTTCCTTCCATGACCTGTAAACTCTTCTCTTCCACTTGAGCATACCCAGCAATTCCCTATTTAGCCACGCAGGTCTCCTGACCCTCTTCCTTGATTTCCTACCTGTCAGGATGCTCTGATCTTGAGCTCGGAAGAAGCAGTCCTTGAACGTCAACCAACTATCTTGGGCCCTTTTACCTTCAAGCAGCCTAGCCCATGGGATTTCCCCTAGCAATTGCTTGAAGAGGCCAAAGGTTGCCCTGCTAAAGTCCAGGGTTGCGATTCTACTTGCTATTCTACTGACCCTACCACAGAAGATCCTGAATTCTACCATCTCATGGTCGCTGCAACCAAGGCAGCCCTCAACCTTCACTGCTTCGATCAGACCCTCCTTGTTAGTGAGGATGAGATCCAGCAGCGCACCTCTCCTGGTTGGCTCATCCACCATTTACATGAGGAAGTTATCATCCATACACTGGAGGAACCTCCTGGACTGTGGCTGGGTTGCCGAGTAGTCCTTCCAGCAAACATCAGGGAAGTTAAAATCCCCCACGACGACCACGGCCTGTGACTGTGAGGCCGCTCTCAGCTGCCTGTAGAAGGCCTTGTCAACTTCCTCACCCTGATCCGGTGGCCTGTAACAGACCCCCACAACAGTATCGCCCCTGCCAGCCTGCCCCTTAATTCTCACCCACAGACTCTCAACTCGCTCGTCATCTGTCCCCGGACAGAACTCAACATGTTGTAGCTGCTCTCGCACATAAAGAGCAACCCCACCACCCCACCTGGCTGGCCTGTCTTTCCTGAAAAGAGCATAGCCCTCCATGACTATATTCCAGTCATGTGAGCTGTCCCACCACGTCTCTGTAATTGCCACCAGGTCATAATCTCCTGACTTAACACAGGTTTCTAGCTCCTCCTGCTTATTTCCCATGCTGCGCGCATTGGTGTACAGACATTTCAGGGAGCGAGCTGAGCACACCGATTTCACCCTAGGATTACAGGAGGCCTCCCAGTCTTCATCAATTCCGGAGCGCTGTCCCACTGAGGCAAGCCCAGCTACAACCCCATCCCCCTTCAAATCTAGTTTAAAGCTCTCCAAATGAACCCTGCTAATTCATGCCCCAGCACCCTTTTGCCTCTGTGCAATAAACCTTTCCCACATGCCAATGTCCAGACTGGTGCCCTATAAAACCAGTTGTTATCAAAGAATCCAAAGCCCTGCCTGCAGCACCAGCCTCGAAGCCAAGTGTTTATGGACTGAATTTTCCCATTCAGTCCCACATCATCAATAGAAGATGGAAGGAGTGAAGAGAAGAACACTTGAGCCCCAGAGTCTCTCACCATCCGCCCCAGGGCCCTGTAGTCTTTCTTCATCCCCCTCAGACTGCGGGAAGCAGCTTCCCCCTCACCCGTCTGGAAGACCAGCAGCAGGTAGTAGTCTGTCAGGTGCACCAGGTTGGGGAGCGCCCTGGTGATATCCCTGATCCGGGCTCCAGGCAGACTACACACTTCCCTATGATGAGGGTCAACTCTGCATATCGGGCCCTCTGTTCCTTTCAGAATGGAATCACCTTCTACAATGACCCTTCTTTCTTTCTTATCAGAGGCAGTCTTGAGGTGTGAAGTCGACCGCTTTTTCCTATGTGGCCTTGTAGGCGGGCCTTGCACCACATCCTCACCTACCTCTCCTTCAAGATCCAGGGCCTCAAACCTATTACGGAGGGACACCTGGGGAAGCAGGGCAGGAAGGGAGGAGGGCTGCCCACGATGCCGAACCGGAACTTGCTTCCAACCCTCATCATCTTTTTGGTCCCCTACCTCCGGGCGACAGCTACAGGGCAGGGGCTGTCTCAGGCCATCCCCCTCTGTCTGAGAGGGCAGGGGGTCCATCCCCTTTTGGGGGGTATCTCCCTGGAGCCGTTCCAACTGGCCAGCCAGGGAGTTACTCCACCAGTCGATCTCCCTTTCACACTCCCTGATGCTCCTCAGCGTCTCAACCTCCTCCTTAAGTTTAGCCACCAAGCTAAGCAGATCTTCTACCTGCTCACACCTCACACAGGTGGAATGCTGTCCTCCCTCCCCCGGCAGTAGCAGGCTCTGGCACTCCCTGCATCCAGAGACCTGAACAGCCACGGTTAGGGCCGGGGTCTCTGTCTGAGTTGCTACAGCCCTCTTACAGCTAGCTCTCTTTCTGGAGACCACCTTGTTATGAAAGAATTATTGTTGGTAACCTATGTATCATCATTTAGCATAAATGTTGATTTGCTGCTGCAGTATTCCAATGTCTTAAATTCCCAAGTGAAAACTGGGAAGTGAAAATTTAGAAAAACAAAGGTCTTTGTTAGCTTTTATGCTGAAATATTGTATGACCCGGTGTCAGTTTCAGATTTAAACTCCCATTTTGGTTATATTTTTATTAAGGTTGTAAATTCTGCTTTGAAACCACAACTAATAAGTGAAAACTTTGTTATGTTTTGAAATCAAAACAAAAAACCCCTACCAACATTAATAAGCCCACCACAAGAACTCATTGTAGACCTCTCTTGCCTTTTTACTTTCCTTGTCAACTCCCTTCACTTGTGCTTTAAAACTGTTTTACATTTCCCAAGTTAGCTCCTGGACCTATTTAATTTTTTCTCCTAGTCATCTAATACCTGACACTGGGTACTTTTGCCATCCTGTCTTCAATCATCTTCTCTTGTGACACAGCTCCAGATCCTAATTTCCTCCTCCACTGAGTTCCCCTTCTTACCTGGCTCAGTCTGGGCCTCATAGTCATGATATCCACCACCCGAGAACTGGGAAATGGATATATATTCTGGGAGGCAGAGGTGTGGTGAGAGTATACCTTGGCAATCGTAGCCTGCAAGTAATTTTCCTGACAACTTGATCAAGCAGTGCAGAGCACCTGATGCAACAGTTCATGTGAATTACAAACTCTGAAATGAAGAGCGATTCTTAAAAATTGATGCACGTCTTATTGGAATACTGGATTTACCTACATCAAACCATATAACTACTAGTGATACCTTGATGGAGAACTGCCCTGGGTTCATACAGGCTGGGCTTAAACCATGACAAGAATGACTAATGGTTCTGTGGCTACTTCTACTACCCATAAGGAAAAAAATCCCAAAATAAAACACATGCCACATGATCCAACGTTATTAGCTTATCATAAAGGACCTACTGAGAGCATGATTTAAACTTCAGTTTCTACCTCAGAGAAGACTGATTCAAACGGGAATAAAGAAAGAAGCCAGTTATTTATTTAGATGTGGCAAATCCATTAGTCTAGCATGCCATATCCCAGTTCAGGTAAATCTCTACTCCATGTATACAGCCTGTTTTCACTGGGACATGGGTTTCAACAGGGAAAGGATATTGTAGTTTGCTCCCGCAAACATATTTTTAAATGTAGACTACACCAAATAACTAGTTTACATAATTTCATAAATCTTAAAACACCAAACCCACCACATTCAAAACAGTACTAGGACAGAAACTACCTGTTTGTAGCAAAAATATAGGCCATATAAACCTATTTTCGAAGAGAAACACCTTGAGCATCCTAATAACAGCTACTCTCAGAGCACAAAAGCAACTATAAAACCAACCAAGCAGCAATATTAGTTATGGGTTTAGGAACACAGCATAGAAGTCCCAACTTTAGCATTATAAAACCTCCAGCCTTTTTTTCTAGCAGTTTGGACTGGAACAGTATAGTGTATGCTCTTAATCTCAGCTGTGCTTACTGACAAATAGTCATGTATTTAGAGGCCAATTAGTTTACCACAACCTTCTCTAATGGCCATTTCAGTGCTGTACATGTGATATCAAGCCAGCTGTGTGTAATTTCACATTGTACAGACTACTCGATTTCACTAAAGTGGAGCTATCAGTTACTGAAAATAGAACAGGCAGACACAGAAGGAAACTACTTGCCACACTGATGCCTCTTGTGACTGATTTTGACCATACCTATTAACCTTTTGTAAACTCATCATCACATAGCTCACATTTTGCATGTATACTTAACATCAAAATATAAGTTTCCTGGCTTTGACAAACAAGTTAAGAGCACCCTGTTTATCTTCGTAGCTGGAGACACCACAAACATGCTTACTGCAGTGCATGTATGAGCTTTAGACCATCACACAAGTTAGAAATGTTGAAATTACCAGTAATAAGTGGGATTGCCCCCAGATTCAGACTGCATCAGATTATTGCCCTGCAATTACTTAAAACCAACATAAAATAATGCTGGCATAGAAAAGAAAGGGTCATATACCCTTTATCTCCCACTGCTTGTTCTAGTGGCAGTGCCAGATTAAACTTGGAGAAGTCCCTGTTCATTTCAAGGGGACTGGCCTAGATGACCTTTGAAGGTCCCTTCCAACCCAAACTGTTCTATGGTTGTATACTTCTATGTTTCTGTGGACCTAAAGAATTCACCAAATGAGTCTTAGAGCATAAAAACTTCAGCCTCATCTTTCTACGCTACCTTTTCTCTGACTGATGAAAGCATAAAACATTTTCCAGAACCTCATTATGTTAGAGACTGTACAAATACAGAAAAAAAAATTGCTTTTCAGCCAAACTGGAAAATGTTTACAGAAAAAGCTTCTGCATTTCATAATACACTTCTGCAGACATTTCTGTGAAGCATAAAAATTGTACCAGCTAAATATTTCCTTCACAGAATACTTGTATTTCTAATTTACTTGCTGCAATTGCTATTTTCAATGTGATTTTTTTTAAATCAGTTCTTAAGGAATGCTCTAGTTTCTGGAAGAAGGCTGAACCTTCTTGTGCCCAGATCATATCCTGAATTAACATGTTCAGATGCTTAGTTTTATTTTGTCAGTAAACAGTAAATCAAATTAACCAGTTAACTTCAGAGGTATACTTAGTTATGAATGGCACACATCATGGAAGATAGCACCAATACTAAAGGAGGAAAATGACGAGCTGTATTTACAGCAACAGGAAATAATTAAGGAAACTGAACAAAGGAGTTGTGAGAGAAAATTAAAAGGACTAAAAATAAGCCTATTTTGGTGTGAAATAACTATGAGAGGAAAGGAATCATATGATTTCCCATATGGCTTTGTTTCATTCTATCCTCAGGGGCACTCTGTCCCTATTGTAAAAAACAGTTTCATAAGAGAAACACACACAAGTAGGTAATTTGTCCCTGTTTTTTAGAGACAGTCCTCCCAGCTCTCAATGTGAAGACCCCATCAGCTTCTTCTAGTTGTTAGAGAGAAAATATGTTCAGAATGTAGGCCAAAGAGCATTAGTAAGTACTGGAGTTAGACATATTTTAAGCAGCTCAAAAATTGTGAGGTATAGAATCATATAATTCTTGAGGCTCCTAAGATCTATTGATGTTGTATTTTTGGGTTGTGATATATATTTTCTTGTTCCTGTACACACACTCTGACTCTGGCAGACATTCCCACTAGCTTACTGAATGCACAAGACCATAATGGTTACAAAGCACTTCATGCAGCTATGAGTTTATTTTAAAATGCAGAAGAGAGTTACTGCCAGAATCACCTTTAAGTAGATGCAGATGTTAAAGCAGATTCCCAGAATGCGGAGATGGTGCTGATGTCTTTTTTCTAAGAGATTTAATATCCACGTTTCCAGAAATTATCCTAATCCCACTGATATGCCTGTGGAAGCAACCTGTGTTCTCTGTCCTAAAAGTAACTCAAAATCCACAGCCAGAAGAATAGTGTAAACAATATCAGTGCCCCTCTACTTGAGAACAATCTGAATGCTAGTATCTGCTCCTGTTTATACACTTAACCAGGGTTTTTGGAAAAACATGTAAACAGTCCTTGAAGCTAGATCTGGAATCCAGTAACTCTTCTTCTGTAACTGTGGGTCTGGTGCAGACACAGGTGAGATTTTAAACTCACTAAAGGCTCTGGACATGTTCTCTGAAAGCCTGTTAAAAAGTTTGTTCCTTTACAACTTTGTTTTATTTCCTAGACACTATCTTTGAGCACTTTCCCCCCCACGTCTCTTAAAATTTTATTTCTGACAGAGTATCTGCCTCCTTTTTGTACACTCTCCCTCACTGCCCTGTATGTCTGACACTAAACCCTAAATTAGATACCAACAATTTATAAGGTTTTAACATTAAACTTCCAAAATTAACTCTCTGATGAGATAAAATGGATAAATTCAATGCCATTAGCTGTTCTACATATCCTGAGTCAAGAAGGTCATAAAACTTTAACTTACAATTATTCTCCATTTAGAATATTATCTGCATGAGTAACAACTGAGTTTTCATTAGCAATATTAGTAAATGTGGGCACTGCACAAAAAAGGTAAATGCACTTTAAAGGTCATAAAACTACTCTGGACAGCTGAAATACATTAAATCTCCAGATTACAAACTATGCAATGCACAGCGTAAGGATAAACATAAAGATTACTGAAAGTCAATTTAAAACACACTGAGAGTGTTGTGTTCCAGCATAAAAGTTAGGAACATTTCAAAGAAATGGATTTATCAAAGCAGTTGCCCACATGACTACTTTTTAATGAAACCTTTCACATGGGACACACTTGACAGGAGAAAAGATGAGCAGAATGTGTTTTAATAATTTTTACCTCCTCACATTGCTCTGTGTGCATTTCAGACTACGTCAACATGTTTAAAATTCTCAAATTCAGCTTAAACACAAACATTTACTGTGGATCTAGATACTTGCTGCCTTAACAATCACAAGCTCTCTCCTAGTAGACTTAAATAACAAGCAGAAGATAAAGAGCAGAAAAGGTTTCCAATTTTTCCCTAAGTATATGCCTAGCAATTCCTACAGCCTGCCTTTGCTGTTCATATCCATACTGACAGCTGGACTTCCTGTCTTTGCATCTGGCCACAAGACATTCAGGAAGTAAGGTTTATATCTTTACATGTTTTCCATGAAGTACTTTGATGACTAATTTCTAGGGTACTGAGTCATATACCCCTTTCACATACTGCTCTCCATCCAAATTATTGTTGTTCTCCCTACTCCAGTCTTCCCATCATTGCATGTCTTTTCCTCATTTAAATTGCATTTAGATATTCTACAAGTAGTTATTTAAATTCCAGAAAACTTTCTTTTTTACTACAAGCTAGTATTACTGTTTTTAATTACACAGCTACTAAAAATGTTTATGTCAATTCTTCCAAGTAAAATATGAAAACAAATCACCAATAATATTCTGGGGTTTTGGGGGAGTGGTGGTGGGGTGTTTGTTAAAGTGGCACCACTGTAAGTCTCATTCACTACCCTCCTCACTGTTTATAGTTTCTTGAGGGTTTCAACATACATTGTGAGTGAAATTGGCATACAGCAAAATCAGCTTAATTTTATTCTCTAAAATGTTCTTGTACTTCTCAAAATATTAACTGCTTCAAATGTTACTTATCAAATGCCTTAGAATGATTTAAAATAGCATGGCAGACCACTCTGCCTGAATCAAGCCTCCATTTGAGCTACTGTAGAGGAGAAATCGTTTTAAAAAACAAAAGCTTTTTTCCGAACTCCAGCTATTGATCAAGTTTAACATATTTATCTTTAAGATGGCTTACTTTCAAAGAATTATCTTGGAGCTCAAAATACCTTAGTCTGACATTCTGACAACAAAAGGGTAGTTTTATTAGTAATCATGAAAGTATATTAATCGTTCTACAGTTTCAAATTTACAGAGAAAAAAAGTCTCCCTTTTTGCAGCATTCATTGCTGGAGTTTAAATCTAAACACCTAACTCCTCCATCTACCACACTCTAAAGAAAACATATCAGTAGGTACACCATTGTGCCAGCTAAAGGAAAAAAAACTCTCACATAAAACAAAGTCTGTGCCAAGTACTCACCAAACGCCTAGCAACAGTTCTTGAAGAAAGAATTCCTGAATCAGTACTGAATAGAATCCTTCCCTGCTAATTTACATTGAAGGGGTGTGGTGTAAAGCTACAAAGGAAGGATTGCAACCTGATCTTCCTAGAGCAGGCTCTTGCTGGAGGATTAATCAGCCAGTTGTTCTTGCGTTTTGTGTAGCGAACGGGTTCACTCCGGGTAGAAGTCAGGCATCTGCAGCAGCGGCAAGGACGCTTCCTGTTTAAAGTCTTCTGATCTGCGCTGTGGTTTAGAGCAGCTGTTCTCTGAACAGGACTAGTTAAAATGAAAAGCACTTTTAAAGAATGAGAAACAGTCTCATCCTTTGAAAGCATAAGATATGTTATTCATTATACCTTTCATGCTTTGATATGGCTCATGAGGATGCCATACTCATTGCCTATTTAAAAGAAATAGGGTGTGGCTTACTTTTGGGTTTGGGTTTTGTCTGTTTTTAAATAAAGCCGTGCTACTCAGTCTAGATCTGGGCTGCATTCATCAGTATCTGGAGCTGAACTACCAAAGCTATTCTGCCTTCAGCTAAAATATACCATATATTTATGAATCATGATAGTATGTGCTAAAACTAAAGTGAATCATCATTAAAGTACCATGGCTGAAGACAGGGAAGAGACTGCAGCAGTAAGACTGAGAGACCTTGTAACTTGTGAATGTAGAGACACGTGACCAGAATCTTAGTCCTGGAAACTAAGGATGAGAATTTCCCAGTAAATTAAAACCAACAGAGAAGTAACAGCTGAAGAACAGTAATTTACACAAATTAGTAGCTCTAACTTAATTGCAGTTATTTCTGATCAAAGACAGAAAGGTGAGTTAAATTACTTTCATTAGAGATCTATAATCATCTGTCCATCACTATCCTGAAATAGACTGGAAGTTTCTTACAGTCAGTTAACAGGTTAACACTCTCTGAAACAAATGGAAGTGCTCCTGGCAGCTTCTTAAATCTCCTGTCTGCTATTCCTGACTGCAAGAATGTGTGTAATAATTTTCAGGGTAAAGCCAGTAGTCAGCTGAGTCTGCCCTCTGTTAACCAGGTCAGTATTCAGATAGATTAACCCTCCCGAAATGGACTAGAAGCACTCACAAAGGGGCAGATTAAAATGTTGGAGGTGGGCTTCCAGCGAGACCTGGACAGGCTGGAGAGTTGGGCGGGGAATAACTTGATGAAATATAACAAGGGAAAGTGTAGAGTCCTGCATCTGGGCAGGAACAACCCCAGGTTCCAGTATAGATTGGGGAACGACCTGTTAGAGAGCAGTGTAGGGGAGAGGGACCTGGGGGTCCTAGTGGACGACAGGGTGACCATGAGCCGACACTGTGCCCTTGTGGCCAAGAAGGCCAATGGCATCCTGGGGTGTATTAGAAGGGGGGTGGTTAGTAGGTCGAGAGAGGTTCTCCTTCCCCTCTACTCAGCCCTGGTGAGACCTCATCTGGAATACTGTGTCCAGTTCTGGGCCCCTCAGTTTAAGAAGGACAGGGACCTGCTGGAGAGAGTCCAGCACAGGGCAACTAAGATGATTAAGGGAGTGGAGCATCTCCCTTATGAGGAAAGACTGAGGGAGCTGGGTCTCTATAGTTTGGAGAAGAGGAGACTGAGGGGTGACCTTATTAGTGTATATAAATATATAAAGGGGGAGTGTCACGAGGATGGAGCCAGGCTCTTCTCAGAGGCAAACAATGATAGGACAAGGGGTAATGGATACAAATTGGAACACAAGAGGTTCCACTTAAGCTTGAGAAGAAACTTCTTCTCAGTGAGGGTGACGGAACACTGGAACAGGCTGCCCAGGGAGGTTGTGGAGTCTCCTTCTCTGGAGACATTCAAACCCCGCCTGGACACGTTCCTGTGTAACCTTATCTAGGTGTTCCTGCTCCGGCAGGGGGATTGGACTGGATGATCTTTTGAGGTCCCTTCCAATCTCTAACATACTGTGATACTGTGTGATACTGTGACTTCTACCATACTTACCACCAGCTCCCTGCTCAGATAAACCAAGGAGCAACCCAGCCCAGAAGTCAGTTAAAAGGAAATGGCTGGTCTGAAGCTTGTGCAATATCAACACTCTAAAAAATGTATTTTGGATGTCCATGTGTTACAAATTAGTATGTTATCAGTGCTCTCCATAAATCTCCTTGAGGGTCACAAGTAAGACAGCCCAAAACAGATGTACTAAAATGACATGATAATTTAAAAAAATCTTAGTCTGTACATTTACAATAGAAACAAAACCAACTGGATTTGTTTTAGATACTTCTTCATTTAGATACTTCTTCATTTTGTTTTTATTAGAATACATCTGTGTGGATGAACAGAGATAGTTTCAAACTTAAAGTAATTTACAGATAAGCTGCTTTCTTTCAGTCATACCAGATACTGAATGGTCTGAATTTACCAGTCCATGCAAATACATTCCAAGTCTAGGGACCTGACCTGGCCAAAACTACTGTAGGGAAGATGTAAGAGAATGCAGTACCTTATTTTGATTAAAAGCTAGGTTAAGAAATTTTTGGTAAATAATAAAATAGGATAAGAGTAGAAAGACCTCCATGTGCAAAAAGGACACCTATCCAAAAGAAAATTTCAAAGGAAACAGTATTTTATTTTAAGGTGAATATTTTTGGTTTCTATTCTGTTAATGCCGCTCCAGCTCCCACATGCAGTCATCCTAATTTAGTTTCCAGGAAGACCTCTGCACTCCTTTGCATTATAGCTATAACACAAAAGGCTGCAGTTGAAACTGGAATCAGAGTTTTAAGATGGAAAAAACACTTATTTGAACCTTTAGTGAGATCAAAGAATTCCATTCAGCTATGACCTGGCCTAAACAATCACATTAATCTCAGGCTTGCCCTGAAACCTGCTGATAGCTTAAGACAGTTGTCAACAGTTAAAGGTCCGCAGTGAAAAAGGCCCTACAATTCTAAAAAACACTTTTGGTTCCTTATAAGAAGGGCTTTTGTGATAAGCAAGTTGAAATTTTAGCACTAAAACTAGCAACTGATAAGCACTTCTCCAAAGTCCTATGGGAGTCTAGAATCCTCTCAAAATGTAAAACTTGAAATCACAAAACTCACCAACCTAGCTTCTTAGGACATCACCAGACTAACTGGCGTTATTTTTATTAACCTTTTTTCTGTTCTGAAGAACCCAAAAGTCCTTACTTAGGAATTTCTGACCTTTGAGTATGTGACATTATGTTCTGTCTTCACATTTATTTATAGCATATGCTACAAGAACCAATTGCCAATACAAAGATGATAATTCAGAAGATCATAATTTCACATGACTTTCTGAGGTCAAGTCTCACAGTCAAACTCAGGCTAATTATGCAATAGTAGGAACTGTATGCATTATTTAATCAGTGTGAGAAAAGACCATATATAGTTGTCCTTGGTTCTGTCTGTAGCAGTAATTTTTCTCATAGTAGATGATGCAGGGCTGTGTTTTCAACTTTAGTCTGAGGACAATGCTGATAACACACCAATGTTTTAGTTGTTGCTAAGTAACGTTTACTCTGATCAAGGACTTTTCAATCTCATGTTCTACCAGTGAGGAGGGGCACGGGAAGCTGGGAGGAAGCAGAGACAGGACACCTGACCCAAAGCTAGACATAACACAGCATGTCATGCCCAGTATATAATCTGGGAGGGGGAATTACCTGGAAGGCCAGACTGATGCTTGGGTCAGGCTGGGTATTGATCTGCAGGTGGTAAGTAACTGTATTCTCTCCCCTTGTTAATTCCTTTATCATTATCATTATTGGTTGTAGCAGTAGTGATTTGTGTTATACCTTAGTTACTGGACTGTTCTTACATCAACCCATGGGAATTACATTCTTTTGATTCTCCTCCCCAGCCCTCCAGGAGCGGGGAAGAAGAAGGGGGAGTGAGTGAGGGGCTGCGTGATTCTGAGTTACCATCTGGGCTTAAACCATGACAACAGTACATACATCAGCAGGTTATCTACCAAATTCTGCTTGTTATTCACTGATTATACTGGCATGCAGCAGTGGCAGTACAGAATCACAGAATCCCAAGGGTTGGAAGGGTCCTCAAAAAATCATCTAGTCCAACCCCCGTGCAAGAGCAGGGTAACCTAGAGTACATCACACAGGAACTTGTCCAGGCGGGCCTTGAATATCTCCAACGCAGGAGACTCCACAACCCCCCTGGGCAACCTGTTCCAGTGCTCTGTCACTCTCACAGTAAAATGTGAGAGTGTTGTTCACATGGATGTGAACATGGAACCTCCTATGCTCCAGTTTACACCAATTGCCCCTTGTCCTGTCACTGGACATCACTGAAAAAAAACTAGCTCCATCATCCTGACACTCACCCTTTACATATTTGTAACCATTGATGAGGTCACCCCTCAGTCTCCTTCAAGCTAAAGAGACCCAGCTCCCTCATCCTCTCCTCATAAGGGAGATGTTCCACTCCCTTAAGCATCTTTGTGGCTCTGAGCTGGATTCTTTCAAGCAATTCCCTGTCCTTCTTGCACTGAGGGGCCCAGAACTGGACACAATATTCCAGATGCGGCCTCATCAAGGCAGAATAGAGGGGAAGGAGAACCTCTCTTGACCTACTAACCACACCCTTTCTAATGCACCCTAGGATGCCATTGGCCTTCTTGGCCGCAAAGGCACATTGCTGGCTTATGGTCATCCTCCTATCCACCAGGACCCCCAGGTCCCTTTCCCCTTCACTACTTTCCAGCAGGTCAGCCCCCAACCTGTACTGGTACATGGGGCTGTTCTTCCCCAGATGCAAGACTCTACACTTGCCCTTGTTGAATTTTATCAAGTTTCTCTCTGCCCAACTCTCCAGCTTATCCAGATCTCACTGAATGGCAGCACAGCCTTCTGGTGTGTCAGCCACTCCTCCCAGTTTAGTATCATCAGCAAACTTGCTGAGGGTACACTCAGTTCCCTCATCCAGGTCGTTGATGAAAATATTAAACAGCACTGGTCCCAGCACTGATCCCTGAGGGACTCCACTAGTCACAGACCTCCAGCTAGATTCTGCCACATTGACTACAACTCTCTGCCTTCTTCCTTTCAACCAGTTCTTGATCCACCTCAGTACCTGATCATCAAGCCCACTCTTAGCTTATCTATGAGGATGCTGTGGGAGACAGTATCAAATGCCTTACTGAAATCAAGAGAAAACCACATCTACCGCTCTACCATCATCCATCCACCTAGTTACTTCCTCATAGAAGGCTATAAGGTTGGTCAAACATGACTTCCCCATGGTAAAACCGTGTTGGCTGCTCTTAATGACCCCCTCATCCTTGATATGTCTAGAGATGGTGTCAAGAATAAGTTGTTCCATCACCTTTCCAGGGATGGAGGTAGGGCTGACCGGTCTATAATTACGCGGGTCCTCCTTCTTGCCCTTCTTATTGGTGTGACATTTGCCATCCTCCAGTCCTCAGGCACCTCTCCCGTTTCCCATGACTTACGAAGGACCTTTTTCTTCACACAGACACTAATCATCTTACAGAGTGCAAAGCTGTTGCTCTTGCAGAATTTCCAAAAGCACTGAAAGTTGCTGTTTCCCATATAAAATGGCACAACACAGTGAACATTTACAGGAGGGGATGGTCACCTACCTACCACAGACTCCATGTTTGCACTATAATTAGTCAGATTTGTAGTTAAGTAAGTGTTACATTATCTTAAAATTAGCTGATCTTTTTGAGGCCACTGAAGTGTATGCCTTCTTTTCCAGCTGAGGACACCTGCATGTCCTTTTAGAACCTCAACCAGGTTCTAAAAGAGGAATCTAACTTCCTGTCCGGGTTTTGACTGGGATAGTTTTCTTCCTGTTACCTGGCACAGTGCTGTGTTTTGCGTTTAGTTTGATAATAAAGTAAGACTTTTGCAAAATGGCTGTATTGCTGTTTTATATCTGTTGTATTATTTTTATTGTGGTATTTATAGAATTTAATATTTGAAGCACACCTAAAAATACATGAAAGGAAGTGAAAGTGAAGGATCTTCTCCAGTGAAAGAAAAACTAGAACCTAACAGCTGGCCCTTGAAAACCTGTCTCTATACACTTCTCTTTTTCCCGTTATTGTTCCTCTTTGCTGGTTTTACACAAAAACCATGGCTATCCCATGTTCTCTAAAGATTGAAACGAGATTGTCCAGAGAGGGTGACTATTGTTGCTGATAGCAGAATTTTTAGGTAGTACAATGAGGAAACTCGAAAAACACAGGCTTTATTTCTGTCCTCAATTCAAAGCTGGTAGAACCTTTAAATAATAGAGTAAGTCATGTTACTAAGGCTGTGTTGTGGTTTAAGCCCAGCCGATAACTTAGAACCATGCAGCTGCTTGCTCACTCCCCCCCTTTTGACAGCTTGGGGCACTGACTACTGAATTTCCACTTTCTTCTCTATTGAAGATCATAATCATGTACTCTTAGGACTATAAGGAGCAACAGAAATGTAATGGTCTGAAAATAAGATGTTAGTCATTGAAGACACCCTGAGCTCAGGGAATTGCAGACTGATGGAAATGTAGGAACATTTTTAAAGGGGAGCGAATCAAGTTTATCATGCTTAGCACCCAAATTTATCATAGATGTCATGTACTTTTCTGCTTTGAAAGTCAAATATTTAGCAAGGCTAAATCTACCTTTCTGATTTCATAAACCCAGCTGCCTTATGTTGAGCAACTTGAAATTAAACTTCTGTTTTGCCCAGCAAAAGTATACTGGTTCTACAGTCAGCTGTGCTTGTTCCTGGAGAAAGTTTCTATTCTTCAGTTATCCTTCCATGAAATCCAGAACTAAAAAATAGCTCTCTTATTTTAAAAAGTATTCTTTTCTTTAAAGTGAACACTCTTTACCTTCTTTGATCCCATAGAAATCCAGTACTGGCATACTAGCAGAATATAACATTACTTTGTAGATACCAGACTAAGGAGGACTAAAAAACAGTGTTCTTAGTAATTTGAAAACTGCTTAAAACAAGCACAGAAAAGCAATGCAATTGTGACTAGGGCTTAAATTTTTGTTCTTTTCCTGGTGTCGCTATCAAACTGTTGCCTCATTATGAAACAAAGAGCTGTGATAAACTCATTTCTTATATACTTATTTCTTCATTTATCAAATTCTTAACAGTAAACAAATGGGAAACTTGGAGCATACTTAGAAGTTGGAATCCTAAATAATTAGTTGCTATTACTGTCTTTTTGAAAACTCCAGAGACAAGCTACTTCTGTAGTATGGTTACCATAATCAGAGTACAGAGCATATTATGTAACATTTTGAATAATGTGGTGATTTCAAGACTCAGTTCCAATCAAAATACCTTTTGGATAGCTGAGGAAATTATGGGGTCAGGTCAGTACTAGATGCCACTCATTTTTAGAGCCAGAATCTATATGAGGTTTAGACTGACACTGACTTCAAATGAAACAGAGTAAGGGACTTACATAAGAGCATGGTAACCATTTTGTCACCTTCCCTACACAAGAAAGGTTTCTTAACTCTTTTTGGTCTTTTTATTTCATTAATCTGGTAAAAATGGAAAGAACTTTCCATCATACAGCTGCATTTAGATCTGAGATAGATCATATCTGAAGCAAAACATAATAGAAGTTATTAACTGAATTCTGTTGTTACTGTTAAAAAAAGGTGTGAAAGGTTGCTTAGTCTTGTTAAACAAATTGCCTCACTGGACAAAGCGCTTGTTTTAAAACAATTTATTTCTGACTTGGCTCAGCAAATGCCTAAGTCTGAAATAGATATGGGTTAGTTAAACATTTCTGTATTTTTTCTGGATTAGCTATTTATTGTGTTTTTTCGTTCTCGTGGTGTCTGTTTATGCTCTTGGTGAGACCAGTGTTTCACTAAGGAACTTAGCAAATAAATCTGCTTTTTCCACCTGTGTTCTGTAGTACTCATTCCAAATGCAGATCGTGTCTAGAACTAACTGGCTTAGTCACTGGATGTCACCCTTGCAGCACTAAAAGCATAGCTATTTTATCTGGAAAAAGGAAGCAAGTATACTTGTGTGTATTTTATACATTCATTATTATTATTAAAGAGTTGCATTCCTGCTCAAGTTGAAGTCAATGTGAATTTTATTGTACGTTGAATATTTAGAAGTGTTCAGGCCTGAAAATAACTTATGCTTTCAGTGGAGACTATTCTACCTGTGGCTTTTAAGTTTTTAAAATCTGTTTCTATTTAAATTAAAAATGTGTCCTTTCTTAGTTTTTTGCTTCTGCTGCTTTAATAACAGTTTAATTTCTGAATACATTTTCATATATACACAGTGTACATAATTCTGGTGCTACACACATACACATATATACACACCAGTACTAGAATTACATACATATTTATGTATATATATGCACATATAACATCAACATAAGATTTTTTAAAACTTTATAAAATAATTTTCTTGGTAGGTTCATATAACCAATCCATTTAAATAATTAATTATTGCAAAAGTAAAACACCTACTCTTTGCCTTAACAAGTCTGAGGGAAAGCTAAACATCAAGAGAAACCAATCTACATGTTCACAGTTTTGAAAATTTAATAACTTAAGCATGTGAGTAAATAGCTAAAAAAGTCAGACTCAGACTTCTTACACGGGTTTTCCAAAATTCCTTGAAATTTATTAACCAGCACCAAAGTTATCAACTAGAAATATACTATCGTAGTATTATTTAAGTTTCTAACTCTTGTGTAAATGAAATGAAATGAAAATAAATGGAACCTGGTTTTACATAGACAACAACCAAACAAGCAGAATTTCCTATTAATTGGACTTTCTACTGATTTATCAGAAAGCTGTGAGCATGCCTGTACTTCCTTCATCTTGACAAATGATGAATAGAAATGAAAGCTGTTTTCTCTCTAGTGAATTTGGCTGGGAGACACTAGTTATGGATACTTCTATGAACAGAACCGAGGTCACCTATGCCATTTTGGGTTTTGATATGTCAGCTTCACACAGGTTGAATCCTCCTCTATGTTATGGCTGAGGAATAAATGAAGAAGGTACAGGAGATGCTCAAACCATGACATAAGGAACAACAATGGGAGTTTCACAATATGCTTTTAGAAAAGTATTTTGAGGATATGGGTAAGTGAAAGAGATGGCAACTGAGGACACCACTATCCACTGCCAGTTCTGGGAAGTCTAAGGTAGTAACAAAGCACTTACCAGCAGACGTGCAAAACCTGTATCCACCCTTTAGCCCCTGCTGCTGCAGCATCAGACCTGCTTCCTTCTGTTCACCCTACTTCAACACTGTGCTGTACCCTTTTGCCAAGAGTGCATTTCAGTATCCTTGCACCTGTTGTCATTTCTGATCTATCATCTGCTGACTCCTAATGTCTAAACCAGAAATAGGAAGGCAATCCAAGCACATAAGTAGGAAACCTGTTTCCCAGCCCTATTGAGCTGCAAAAAAAAAAGAAAAGAAAGCCTTACCAGCTCCTGCAATAAAGACCTTCACTCCCTGAGGCTGGGTGCTTCCTCACCAACTTGCTGGCTTACAGCCTGCCAAGTGTTTATTTGGGGAGGAAGAGACTTCTCTAGGAGATACAGAGAAGGCCAAGGTTTGGGAAATGCTGCATAAGCTTTGTCTGTCTTTAACTGCTATCTAGTACCTAAGGCATTTCTAAAGTGAACAAGCTCTGGAAGTGTTCTTAAAAGAAGTCATTAGGAAACTAAAACCAGTCAGTTGTTCCTGTGTGGCAGTTATTGCTGTGCACATGCTTCTGAGACAATGGAGGACAATTATTTACAGTGTTCACTACTCTTAGAAGGTACAGAACAATTATCTGCCCTTTGCCATGTTCCTGCTCTCCAAGAAGCTGGGAACAATATGTGTTTCATTCCCAAAAGACAGAACATTAATCCACCTTCATGTTGCCTAGTAGTAAGAAAAAAAATCTTATTCTTCTAGTATTATTACTGTTTTTTCCAGTAACAGAGAATAAGAAATGATAAGCAGGTTAGACACAGGCAGGCAGTCTAAATATCAGTCTATATTTCAAGAAAGGGGGAAGTACTGGATTCAAACTTGAAAAAAACAAAGCATGTTCAAAGTCCAATATCATACAGTTTCAAAGCTAATCAGATAAAAGAAGCTTTTGTACACTGAAATACCAAAGCTCATTATGCGATACCTACAACTTCCATGTCACAGGTCTAGTGAGACTGCTCTAGGTAGGGCAGGCCCCTCCCAAACTCGTTTAGTAAAACCTACCTTAGATTACATCAGATTATTCAACTGTAATGTTATCTGCTCATTTCTTTTGTAGCAAAATGACTTCAACTAATATGCTGGATTCAAAACATCCCTTATGTGCAACAGTTTCGTGATGCACACACAAAATGATGTGATGCAACAAAAACCCAAAACAAATTCTTTGCAAGGTTGTCTGTCTCAGGAGATAGGAAATGGTGCATAATGCCTTCCACAAGAGTTTTCCATTTGGGCTTGATTGTTTCAAAATGAAGAGCAAACATCTGGGATGTTGGCCAGCCAAAATCATTTGTGTGTGCCTAAATGAAGTGTCTTTAAAAACAGAGAAACTCTTAACAGGTTGCTACAGAAAATTGTTCTTACTGCTGTGTTCTTCTCATCTAGCAAGTTCAGACAAGTTGTTCTGAATCCACTATAGAATTCATGACAGTTCCTGTGAAAAATCTACTAATAGTACTACCAGAGGATAAGTCAGGTGGGAAACTGAGGGCGTAGTCTAAGGAAGACTGAGAACAATGTAATGATCCTGTTTCACTCATTAGAAAAACACAGTATTTATAGGTGCTTCATGGGGACTAAGTATGTCCTCAGTACAGCGTAGCTCAGCAGAATTCTTCAGAATACTCACAAAAGTTGTATTTACAATGTATGGAAATCTACATGGCTTCTATGGAAAAATCCAGATTTAATTTCCATAGAATCCTAGTTTGCTGAGTGGCAAATTTTTAAATGGCAAGAATATCCCTTTGCAATATTGTGATCACCTTCCCTGAATTAGCCCATTTTAATAAGAAAACACGTGGAGAAGGAAGATCTTTTTATAAAGCTCGTGTGCTCTTGGTAAAAGAGGATTAATAATTACTCTGTATTTATCTTGATCCTCTGCAATCTCTTTCCAGCACCATACAAATCTCCTCTAGATTCTGGCAGAAGCCTGACAGCTTATTTAATTTCTTTACAGCATGTGGGATCGTAGGAGTGATATTTTTGCTTCCTTACACTACAGGGTAACAAAACCTGCCCTCAGTGAAGACACTGTGATACATATACTCTGCTCTAATATATTAGGTAACTATTCTAATACAAGCATATAAATTTCTTTCACAGAACAATTCTCATACAAACGAGTTGCAATTGCTTACATCTGTGTTTGAAGGAAGCTCTTAATGCAAACTACTAGCAGTAATTCAAACACTGAAACGGTTTCCTCTCAATAATTAAATGTAAATTGAACTATCTTTCAAAGTCACCAAAGTGCTCTGTTGGACCACATTGAATTAATTATTTCCCCCAACAGACTTTTTCTGCCAATGTTCTTTCAATTTTGTGGCTTGCTGGAGAAATAACTGATATATACAAGACACTTATTTATAGTGGCTTTTCATCTACCTAGGAATTCATATAAAATTCAGCCAAGTTAATTTTTCCTTCAAATACTTTGTAATCATATAAAATTAGAAACAAAAACAAAACCAAAACCACTTATACAAAAATATTACAATTATTGAAGTAGAATACTTAGCTTACTTCGAAGCTATGTGCAAAAGAAAGTATGCTAATATTAGGTTGATTGAAAATTTCCAATTTCAGATCTTTTTTATGGAAAACTAGGTGTTTATTATGTACTTCCTTCCTTCTGCCCTGGAGTACACTGACATGAATAGATTTCAGCCAGGAATGAAAATTAGGAGAAAAGCTATGTATTCAAGAGAGACAGATTCTGAATACTAACTTCCTTTAAAAAGGCACTGTTCATTCTGTTGTTTCTTCCAGTTTCATTTTACAAAAAATAATTGTGGAGTAAGATCTTCTCCACTGTGGAGATGGATCAGAATCTAAACTAGGTTAGTAAAATAACCAGTCGGTATATGTGATCTTTAGAGTAGAAGATCTCAAGTTAATCTTTCTTAGCCACCATTTGCACCACAATCAAATTGATGCTGGTAAAATTAAACTCAATAGGACACACTGACTGACCAGTTCCGGAAGACTGACACTTGTCTCAGCAAGTCCCTTTGGTGAAAGGAATGTCAGCTAAAGAGGCATAATGAATAGTCGAGCATGTCATTGAGAAAAGCAACAACAAAATAAAGTGTGAAATTTGAAGGTAACTGGCACCACTTTTTGTTGTAAAGGTTATCACCTCCAGCAGTGAGAGGTTGGTTACATTCTAATACCTCTGTCTATATGCAACCTTGATCCACTGTGGAGAAATATAGCAGCTGACTAGTACATACGCTTCATATCTTGATTCATGTTTGCATATGTGTGTGGTTGGGTTAACGTTCAAAGGACACGTCAGACACAAAATGTGAATGTCTGAAAAACTTCTGTTGACTCTCTTGTTAAATGCCCACTTCTGTATGTGCAGTTCTCACCCTCATCTCACCTCATGGCTTGACTTCGCGAACGAAGATTTGGGAAGGGCTTTTACCCACGCTTACTACAAGTGCGCTGATGACTAAGAAGGCCAATGTGGGATGGGCAAATCCAGCTACAAAAAGCACAGCAGAAGGTCTCCTTGGGTGGAACAGGTGGGACACGTTTCTCCCTGCGTTGTCTTTTCTCCTCAAGACTAGTTCTTCGTGAGCTCTCAAAGGAGTCAGCGGCATTATGTATGGTGTGCCTCCAAGTCTCCCAATTGGAGGCCAAGGTGAACCACTGATGGTAGTCAATATGGCCAAGGCTAAGGTATCATTTCAGGGAGTCCTTATATCTCTTCTTTGAGGGACCTCTCTTGCGGCTACCGGTGGCAAGTTCACCATAAAACATGATCTTGGGGAGGCAGTGATCCTTCATTCTAGAGACGTGCCCTGCCCAGCGCAGCTGCAATTTCAGCAATATGGCCTCGATGCTGGTGACCCCTGCCTATTCAAGGACAGTGACATTAGACACATAGTCAGTCCAATGGATGTTTAGAATTGTACGGAGGCAGCGCTGATGAAAGCGTTCCAGGAGTCGCAGGTGATGACGGTAGATGACCCATGATTCAGACCCATATAAAAGAGTAGACAATACAATGGCTCTGTAGACACTGACCTTTGTACTTTTCTTCAGGTGTTTATTACACCAGACTCTTTTATGGAGTTTTCCAAAGGCTCTATATGCCTTTGCTATTCTGTTGTCTATCTCTTTGTCGATCACAGCATCCGAGGAAATGATGCTTCCCAGATAGCTGAACTGCTGAACTGTCTTAGGCTCTGACTCGCCGATGGTAATATGGGGATGGCGATGATCTTCTTGCGGTGCAGGTTGGTAGAGGACTACTGTCTTATTCAAGCTGACTTCCAGCCCAAAAATCTCAGCCACCTCCGCAAAGCAAGATGTTAAACTCTGCAGAGCTTCTTCTGTGTGGGCAACAAGGGCGGCATCATCAGCAAAGAGCAGTTCACGGACAAGATGGTTTAGGGTCTTAGTGTGGGCCTTCAGTCGCCTTAGATTGAATAGGCTACCATCGGTACGATATCGAATATAAATGCCGTCTTGTTCGTCGAGGTCTTCTGTAGCCCTTTGGAGCATCATGCTAAAGAAGATTGTGAATAAGGTCGGTGCGAGAACGCAACCTCGTTTCACACCATTTTTATTGGGAAAGGCTCAGAGAGTGCATCACCATACCTGACTTGGCCTTGCTGATCCTCATGTAACAGAATAATCATTTTGAGGAACTTGGGGGGACAACCTAATCATTCTAAGATCAGCCATAAGCCTTTCCTGCTCACAGTGTCAAAAGCTTTGGTGAGGTCAACGAAAGTTATGTATAACCCCTTATTCTGTTCTCTACACTTCTACCTGAAAGTCAGTCTGGTTTCAGTGCTAACAGAAGTACCACAGACATGGTATTTGTTCTCAGACAATTGCAAGAAAAGTGTAGAGAACAGAATAAGGGGTTATGTGCAGTTCTACGCCTGTAGCTACTGGTAATAGCATTGTTGCCAGAGATAGAACACAATGAAGAATTCAACACACTCTCCTCTGGGACACTGTGGAGACTGCAGAATCATTCTATACTTCAAATGGTGTCAACAGGTCCCTACCATATGAAGCAGCATGAGGATTGAGCTGAAGTAGTGTGAAGTGTATTTCCTACTTGGTCTGGACAAAGTAACTGTAAGTTTTAAGAGTGAATCATTTTCAGAAGATGCTTAGGTTAATTTGCAGACTAAATTGGCATAAACATCTCCATTATACTTTTAAGAAATAACTTCTCTGCTTTTGTATCCCCCAGAAGGGAACTGGGTGGTCTCTATTTGCATGTAGGTACAGAAATCTTTGAACTCCTGTTCTGTGATTATATATCAGCTTCACAAAGGATGACTAGGATCATTTAATCAAAAGTGTGACAAACAAAACAGTTCTCTTACCTGTTTCTTTACTGCTGAACTGGCAAAAATACTTAGAAGTGTGGATGCTTTGTAAATAAGAGAGTCTAGAATAGGTTACAGACCCAGAATACGGTTAGGTTCATATATCAAACCACAGGAAGAGGATTGGGGTTTTTTTCTGGACTTGCTCCAGAGATGTAAAATGATGTGTATACAGGCAAAAGCATTGTTGAAACTCAAGATTTTTCTTCATTTCTGTTAGTGTGGTGCAGGGAATGGAGGATGATGTCAGGTTTAACAAGAAAGCAGATGAGTCGTCTTCAGAATGATCAGTAGTTCATGAGAAGATTCTGCTATATGATTTTCTCCCTAAGCACAATCACTGCTATTGCTCAGGATATAACTTTCTTCTTTGTTTTTACAGATTATGTCAAAATTTTAGACATAATGAAGAACATGGACATTATTTTGTCTAGTTTGTTCCATTTAAAGCAAAGAGCACACTGTTTCTTTTTAACTGTGCTTTTGGAAACAAACTGTAAGCAGGTGGAAAGTCCAGCTGGAAAGCAGAAGGAAAAAAAAAAACAACCCAGAAACAAAGTTACAATTGCTCAAAGTAAGATACTAATTTAATTGAAGATGAATCCCTAGGGAGGTTTTGTAAGTATTTTTGGAAATAAAAATATTCATACTAAATTAGGTCGTACCCTGTTGGGGGGGGGGCCCCCCCCCCAGTAAACAGCTTTGCTTTTTTTTTTTTTTCTGAAACTAAATTGCTTATTGTTAAACATAGCTGATTCACATCGTCAAAAGGAGGTCCTTTGATTTTTACAGAGAATATTCACTCTTCTTATCAAAACCTCATTCTCAACTTTCAATCCTTTGCTCGCATTAAACAGCAGAAAAAGTATTTAATGGAACATCTGGGTGAATAATAGGCTAGCAGTTCTTCCTGCTTACGAATATGCACTGGATAATCAATGAAGTGATCTACTGAATAAATACATTGCCTGGGCATAAGGCACATCAAGGGGCATGTGCTTAAAACACTGAACATTAGAAGTTTCTTGATGATGTATTACTGCTCTTTGGTAAAAAGAACGAAACCTTAACATATTTGAATTTGATTACTTGCTAATGATTTTGCAGAATCATTTGTGACTTAAGTGGTAGCTTTTATTACCATTAAAATGGGAAAATGATATTCCTTCTTCCATTGTTGTATACCAATTTAGCCTTTGTGACTCTGAAATCAAAGAGAGTAACTGCACCTCTGCAACAATGGCTGTACAGAGTGCATTGAGCCTACAGTTTTCCTCCTAGCTTGCAAATGGACCTGTATGCTAATGCCTGCAAGATGTCTACAAAGAACCATTTTATCTTTTATTTCAAAATGGAATTGAAAACGTACAGTCTGGTCAACGTAGCTTTCTTATTATGTAAAAGAACTTGCTCTACTAGAGTACACACATCCAAGGTTACACAGTGGAGTAAGTTACTGGATGGAAATAGGATTTCTGATTTGTTTACTGACTATCTCATATACGAAAAAGAACTACACTAGTACTCTGGTATTACAGTTGCTTCTTGTGAGAACATAGCTCTTCATCTAGAATAAGCCAAGTTTAAATAAAGTGGAGCACTGAATATTTACCACATCACAGGAATGGAGATACTCCAGCATCCCCTGGCAAACCTCTGCAGTTTTGTGTTGGTTTTTTTTTTTTTTTTTTTGTCTCTGACAGATTTTTAAGTCCACTGCTCTGAAAAGCAGCTCAGTCCTTGGAGGGTGGGAAGGTGTCTCCAGGGCTCCACTGTGCCAGTGCATGGTCAGTATTTCATGCAGATCATTAACATCACAGTTTTGTAGCATTTGCTTGATACTATGTATTTTTTTATCTGCATAGCCTACACCTTTTTGGAATTAAACATATTAATCCAATTACAAAGGCTGTTCAGTAAACTGGATCATATAGAAACCTGTGAGGTACAGCTGCTCCGTACATATGGACGTTCCTATTAACCCTCAAGTCTGTAGTATGCAGAGTCTTGAGTCAATATTTACACCACAATAATTTTTTCTGGAATGTTATAACCTGATAAGGAACTATATTTTAATTACTGCCCTGGGTATAAGCCTTAGGGCTTTGAAAACATAATCAAAACTAAAATTAAAACCTCTTGACTTGGTATCTCAGCAGACATCAGTAGTAAATAGCTCACAGATTTGCTCTACACTCATAGAATGATCTACATTATTACTAAAGTCTTTGTAACACAGTTAATGCTCTCTGCACAGAGCAGTCTCCCATCTTAACAAATGCTTCCAATTATATATGCTTTAACTTTGGAATCTACCATAGGAAACATGTAAGGAATCATGACTGACTACAAAACTACCCCAAATTACAATTCACAGGTCTTAAAAGCACAAACAAAAATGTCAGATACAGAACATCCACCAGTTCTGCTGATGATTTCGATTATCTAATCTGTTCCATCACTAAAAATGCTTCAAAGTGGAAACAGTCATTTGTTAAACAGTAGTGAATCCTACTGTACAAAATAGGTTTTGTGTGTTGCATACACTTAGTGAAATTCCACTTGTAAGAATCTCATTTAAATCTAAGACAGATTTTAAAAGGAAAATTCCAAATTAATACTAGAGCTAATGGAGATACAATGCATTTGTGTTTTGCAGGATCAATCCACAGGTCACTGTCTGTCTGCATATTCTGTGGCTGACAAAGAGGATTTATTGTTCTGATTATAAAGACAAATATCTTCCTTCTTAACAGATCAACTTTTGATAACTCTTCCTGCCCACAGTTTTAGACATGAAGGAGAAGAGGAAATAAATACCCGAAAGGAGGGTTCCTTTTTATTTTTATGAGGTCCTCTGTTTACCCATAGCTGCTGCAGCATTCAAGGCAAAAATAACAAAAACCTTTGTTTGACTTAACCTATTTTCTTAGGATAAGCAACAGATAAAAGATTTCACTCTATTATCTACAATAAGAAGGTCAATGGATGCTTATATTTATAATACTATCAACTTATTTTTGAAAAGTATAAAGAGGTGATCAAGGAATAAGTTTCTCTGATTGCTAAGTCCTCCCTGTCTCCCTGCCCAATCACTGTAATTTTTGACTGTTTTATCTTTCCTTTGTTTATGTGTTCAGGTTTTTTAAAGTGACTTATAGTCATAGAAATTCCTTGGTTGGGAGTAGGCCAGGTCTTAATCAGTTACACTGAATCAAACTCCAGAAAAGACAGGCCTTTCCAGACAATCATAGAAAAAAAAAGAAAGTAATTTAATTGAAAAAGAGAAACAGTTATGCAGAAGCATATCTTGAGAAGCACCAGATTAACTGTATCACTAAATGAAAATCAATTTTGATTTATTCATATTGCTTTTTCAAAATGTACTCTTAACTGTTCAGTGTTTCCAGGGATAATCCAAGGGTTTTTAGAAACTATGTATCAGTTCAGGCCTTTTGAATTCCCAGATCTAATTGAGATAATTGCTCTATTTTGACATTGACCTAATTGCTCTTTTTATAAGAGCAAGTACTGATATGACAAGGAGGAATGGCTTTAAACTTAAACAGGGTAGATTTAGGTTAGACATCAGGAAGAAGTTCTTTACTGTGAGGGTGGTAAGGAGCTGGCACAGGGTGCCCAGAGAAGCTGTGGCTGCCCCATCTCTGGCAGTGTTCAAGGCCAGGTTGGACAGGGCTTGGAGCAACCTGGTGTAGCGGAAGGGCAGGGGGTTGTAAGCTTTAAGGTCTCTTCCGACCCAAACCATCCTCTGGTTAACTTCAGTGACATAGTTATTTATCAAGGTGCAGAACAAGCTACCCTAGCCTGTAACAGAATATAAAGTTTTATAAGACGAAGTAAAGAGAGAGAAAAGTTGAAAAAGAAAATAACCATTACCATCAGGGTAAGCGTAAAAGTATAACCACTGAGGAATTAAGAAGTTAACCCTTCAGCATTATCTGATCCTGTGAAAATACAAAATAGGCCTGCTTTGCATGAACAAAATTCGAAAGTAATAATTGTGCCACAGGCTTTCAATCAGCATGAAATATGCAAATTGAAGTCATTAATAAGCAATTTTATTCATAGACAAGATGTGATGTAAATGGAGCTAGTCTTAAGCAAAGCAAGTAATCTCTGTCATTGTGCATAGGGTGAGCCCATATACTGCTTTCTGCATGCTTAATGTGAAAGACCAATTTGATGGTCAAGGAATTGAGTAACTTCTGTGCCTCACAGCTTTCAAGCTAAGCAAAAAGGAGGCTCATAATAATGACAGTCCTGGACAACTGCAGCAGAGCTTAGAAAATTTTCTATTTCATTGTTTTTTCACATGTTGTACATTTCCACAAACTCCGTAAGTCTATAGGAATACAAAATCTATTTCAGCAATGCAGAGAAGAGGACTAGGTCCTAACTGTTTTTTTTTACAAAGGATGTTTTGAACAATGTGCTCACGTTGCTGGCTGGTTATGAACAGCCACATTCTTTACACACAATTAAGCTAAAAGATAATTTTCTTTAATTTAAATACAGGATTTAAATAGAATATATTGTGAGTGTCAATTAACATCACATTTATGAAGCAAAGCATTGATGGTTCTTGCTTGTCACCATTACTGACAGCAAATACATTGAATTAGTGTGGTAGCAGGTTTGTTGGCTGAGAACCAATTTAGACACTTTTATGATCAGACAGCAGTATGTTTTAATTGCTAGGCTTTTAGTTATTGATAATGAATTTCAGTGACAATCAGACAATAAAGAAACATCACTGCTTGCCATTGCCTAAGAAAAGGGAAGATACTAACAAATTCTGCTTACCTAGTGTTCAAGCTTATGGTTAGAGTGTGTGGTATCTTAAATATTCCTATGGCTCCTAAAAGGCCAAAAGCCAAAAGCAGTTCTACAACAGAACTACCATTTTTCAAGCTTCAGTAATGCCAAAGCATGAAACCAGGAGCAGAACAGACATTACCTGGCCAAAGCTCCAACATTCCTTTTCTCAGTCTTGGATTACACTACAAGGTTTATAGCATAGGTTTAATCCTGCACAGGCTCCCCATTGGGACTTACCCTACTGCACCCAAAGCAACCTCTGTTCTTGATTAGGCATCAGAGAGTTTGAGGAAAAGGAATACTTCTGGGTTCAGTTAGAAAATGGACATAGACTCTTCCTGGTGAATAACCTTATCCTTTTTATTCATGGTGCTGGAGGGACCATTTAACTCCCTACTGCCACTGTCCTCAGCCACCATTGCAGCAGTCAGACATTTGTATTAATCTATTAAAAAAAAAAAAAAAAAGGCACAAGAAGCAAGGGCTGCTAATTCTTTTAGTTTCTAATGACATAACATGACAGCTTACATATTTTTGTTTCCTCTTTTCTCCACTGTGTCTTCAATACCCCAAACCTGTCATTTTCTAACAGAGATAAAATAGTGACATTTACAGAAGAAATTTTTGTCCAAAGAAAATATAAAGCCAAAGATAATAACATTAAAATAGAAAATATATGTAAAAGCAAATTATCTCTCTGGTACATAATGCTGCAGAAACAGCTATTATAACTAAATATCACCTATTACAAAACATGAACTTCTGCAATGATGTTTCCTTGTATCGTCTGGCATCAGTCTTGTTTGTTATACCAAAGGGGACAGTTCCTTTTGTAGTTCTGACAATTCCCCTTACTACTGACCCTAGCACTTGACTAGGAAGACCAAATCCTTTCTTCTTCTCTGTGCCCACTGGAGATGGAAAAAGGTCCATTATAGTAAATTTATCCTTCATACAATTTTTAATAAAATGTGTAATGCACTTAAATACATCACGTGCTTGAATTGGTACCAATGGAAATACAATCCCTGTAATAGAAGAGGGGATTTGTAATTTCAGAATCTGTAATTTCAGGGATCTGTAATTTCAGAACTGATAATTCAGTATGGTTCACTGGTTTAACTATGTCTCAACAGCAAATAGCACCAACACTTCATAAGATGCAATGCAAGTGTAGTAGCAATAGTAGTTTAATTATAGACAAGATATTTTCACCATCCAATTTATCCTGTTACAGAATCCTGACCACAGAATTTTGTTAATTCTTTTACTAAAATCAGTTACTGGCTATATGATATTTTTGAAATACATATCTAACCTTGATTTAAACATTTATGATCATGAAAACTGCCCAGTGTCCTTTCACAAATACATCTGGTGGCTGATTATCCTCACCACATGCATGTTACTTCTAAACAGAATATACTCATCTCGGTTCCTACAAAAGTAGCTGAGTTATGAAGTCAGCTATCAGAAATTTATTCCTAAATTATTATAGGTGGACAAACACAAGATGATTTTCATTGTTATTAGAATAAAAGTTGTTTAATTTCTCATCTTACTTGTTCATTTCCTCCCCAACCAATACCAGCTAATAATTGACGTTACCGGGAGTATTTCCGTTGGTGCTTCTGGTGCTATCAAAAGCCTAAACAATTTTCAAATCAGTTCACCAAAAATACAACAGAGCCAGACAAACATGCTAGCTACAAAATAATGTAACTAGGTCATTTTTCTGCAGTTTCTATTTTTGTCGAAGCACAAATCCCTCAAAGTCAGCTGCTCAAATAGCAGTACAGCTTCAACTAGGGATTTTGGACCAATTCAGTTCAGTCCCAAATAATGTCCACTGAATGGCTGCTCTGTGATAGAGTGAAATAGGCAAGATGCAGCTGACATTCTACATGATGAAACAGACTCACTAACTTACTGACAGGCACTTTACCTGGATTGGAATATAACATTAAAGAGTTTTTAAGCAATTGTGGAAAAGGAAGATATAAATACATTAATGCCTTCTGCAGCTTTCAACTGGGTGCGGATTCCATAGAACTACAGAAAAGGGAAGCTATAATAATTAACATTCCATAGTGATTATGGGTTTCCCAGTACAAATCTAAAGTTTCAAGGCTGATATTGTATAAGATACTGATACTGTTTTGTAAACATTCTTTGATTTCAGCTATTGCAGTATGTCTTAACACAAATGCAGTTAGAAGGCTTACTGCAGAAAGGAAATAAAGCCCTTAAAAGAACTCAGAAGAACTGCAAAAGAGAAACTTTCACGTTCTTTGTGCATCAAGATGAAAGGTTTGTACAGCTGCTCTGCACTGTAATCTTATTAAAAAAAAAAAATCTCTCTAACCTAAATTTCTCTCTGCAAGGCTATTAAATCATGTCTACATACAGATTAACAGCTACCTAAATTATCATAAATGAATTTGGGGAGGAAAGCATCCTTTAAATGTGGATATGCTGTACAAGTAGAGATGATTTACCATGAAACAGCTTTCAATCAAGAAATGGCAATCCATTAAAACTTAACCTTTTCTGGGGAATATACTAATAGAATGCTACAATCAAATCTATGCAAAAGGCCAGAAACTGAAGACACTTACCAGAAGTGCCAGTATCTCAGCAATTAGGGCCTTACTTGAAAGTAAAAATGGTCTCAGGCAAGTGTTCTACTTACCAGTCTGTTTTTTTGTTCTGTCATTTAGAAACATAAGAGTAGCAGCAACATAAGATGTCAGGGCTTTCACCTGCCACAGCAAAGTTCTGAAACTGTCATAAATAAAAAAAAAAAAGAAAAAATTAAATGGGAAATGCATCTCAGTAATTAGATAAACATCTGTAAACTGTTGGTTCTTACACAACACAGAAAGTTATTTGCTTTTTTTTTTTCCACAAATTTTTGAAAGCTTGTACGTAAGCTCCAGAAAATTATAACTTATCCAGTGCTAGAAATGGAAGTGTGTTCCTTCCACCAGCTAGGTACATCATTATTTTGAAGGATCATTTGTCTACAGCAGCAAAAACTATTGCCTTATGTTATATGTCATACTTGAAGCTGTAACAGAAGAAAGAGAACTGAATACTTAAAGCTTTATCTTTCTTTAGTGTTATGTGACAATAACACTAAAATTGAATGAGACATCTTCAGGTTGGTTTTTTTTTTTATATTTGCATTTCTAGCATTAGGTGATGAATGGGTTCAGAAATCACTGGAAATTGCAACAGCGCTAGTGAAAATCAGGTGGCCTTTTGCCTCTCTCTCTGCCTCAATTTACTGTTAGGACTGGAGAATGGAAATGTATAAATCCAGGTATGATCATAAAAGTGGAAAAAAAGAAAACTAGCAAAGCAAATGAAGTTGGCGGGACCAATACCTCTTGAGCCATCTTTTGCTGAACAACTGGCATGGTGTCCTCGTTTCAGATGGGATAGATTTAATTTTCTTCTGTACCTCCCAGCTGGTACAGTGCTTTGTTTTACCTTTAGAATGAGAAAAATGTTGATAAACCTATGGTTTAGTTGTGACTCAGGAACACTTATCCTGATCAAGGACTTTTCAGTCTCTCATGTGCTGCCAGTGAGGAGCATGAGAAGCCAGAAGGGAGCACAGACAGGACACCTAATCTGAACTGGCCAAAGGGAAATCTGCTCGGTACAGAAGCAGGGGGGAGTTAGCCAGGTGCTGCTGATGTCTGCTTAGGGACAGGCTGAGTATCTGTCAGCAAGTGGTGAGCAGTTGTACTGTGCATCACTGTTTCTGGGTTGGTGTGTGTGTTTTTTTGTGTTTTGTTTTAACTTCATCTCTCTCTTTTTGTTAGCTCCCTCTTAATTATATTGTACTTTATTTTAATAATTAAACTGCTCTTATGTCAACCCACAGGTTACCTTTTTCTGATTCTCTTCCCCATTCCAGAGGCAGGGAGAGGGGGAATGAGCAAGTGGCTGCATGGTACTTAGTTTCTGGCTGGGGTTAAACCATGACACGTGGGTTACAAGCGACTGAGTTAGGATACCATATACATGACAGAAAGGTTAGATGTATAAAGGTGAAAGAATTGATCAGTATTCTTAAGTGAACTGAAACAGAAGCTGAAGGCCAGTGAATTAATAATCACTTTGAAACAAAGAGGTGTCCTTTTAAATCATGTCTGCCCTAGAATTAGGTTAGGATAAGAAAACAGAAAAACAAAAAGCATTATAAGAATAGGAACAAACAGGAGTTGCCAAAGAAAGTTCAGAACAGGAAAGTTCTGTCCCCTTTGGGCAAGTGTCTGAGATGGACAGACAACAACTGGTATTAGGAATGAAGCTAAAGTGAACATGGAATAGGGACACAAAAAAAAAAGAGGCAGATACTAGCTGTTTTATGCAACCTGAGGGCTCACAGCATCAATTTCCAACACCTCAGTTCAAGCTGGTATTTTCTGCCACCATATCCTACGTTTCATAGGATCATAAAATGGTTTGAGTTGGAAGGGAACTTACAGCTCATCTAGTTCCAACCCCCTCCTACAGGCAGGGACACCTTCCAGTAGACCAGGTTGCTCCAAGCCCCGTCCAATGTGGCCTTGAAAACTGCCAGGGATGGAGCAGGCACAGCTTCTCTGGGCACCCTGTGCCAGTGCCTCACCATCGCCACAATAAAGAACTTCTTCCTAATGTCTAACATAAATCTACCCTGTTTAGGTCTAAAGACAGTCCTCCTTGTCATACCACTACTTGCTCTTAAGAAAAATCTCTCCAGCTTTCTGGAGATTCCCCTAGTTTCTCCTGCTAGACAAGAGAATGTTTGGAACATTTCTAAAACTAATTCTGTTACTGTTTCTGCACAGTTTGTAGCCATCTGTGCTGCAGACCTCTGTTTTCCAATATACATGTAGGTCAAGATGACTCTGATTGCTGCCTTCTCAATAGTATCTCTCTCTGAAATGTGACAGCTGTACGCAATAGCTTTACTGGTATAAAATGGATTGCAGTCAATATACTTCTCTGCCTCTTTGAGAAAAGCAAAACAAAACAGAACAAAATTGCTTTAATAACCTTCATAACTTTTAAACCTTGTTTTTTTAAGTGAAATTTGTTTGCCATCCTTTCATTTTTGAGGTTGTATTTACATCCTTCCCAATATGAAATAATAAATGAAAATCCTCTAGCGACCTCTGAATCACATTCATTCAATATGCTTTTGGTGTGTTCCTTGTTACTCCTATCTAAACTGTACAGACTTATCTTTCTAATCTCTTCTAGTGAAATCTTTCCTTGCTTAATTGTATTGATTGTCCTCTTGTGTCCTATCTGGTTGACAGTAAGTAAACTGGGCACTGTATATAAGGCAAAGCATGCCTTTAATTTAAATTGTTTGCATTGTATTTTCATTAATTTTACCCTATTCTTTAACCATTACAATCTAAAATAATTTTGAGCCTTTTCATCTTATTTTCTTAGTAACATCTTAAAACAACTTGTCATCAGTGTTTTGTGTCAAGTCCTGTTTTCTTCTCCTTGGCTTCAGAAAAAAAACTTGAAGAATTAATGCTAATGGGATTGGCAGATCCTGTTTTAAACCATAATCTAAACAACAATATATTTATTACCGGCTATTTCTTGGGGGTTTTAAGGAACACTTTAGGCTTCTCTGCAAATTTGTTTTAGCAAAGCAACAAACAAAACCAGAAAATTCAGATTCTGGAACCTTGGTTACATACATCCTTAAAGCACATAACAAATGAAGGAAAAATAATTACGACACAACACTGCAATTCATAAATGAAGAGGCAGCCTATTGAAACTTAGCTTTTCTTGAGTGGAAGCAATAAACATTATTCAAAACCAGTAGCACTTGAAGTATTAGCAAAGTATATGAAGATAACCTGTTGTTCATTCAAAAACATTCATTAACTTGATTCTTGAAAGTACTTACAAGATAACCTTATGTTTCCCCTACTCTCTGGTAATTAATGTACCTGTTTTTTTTTTTGCTACCTGTCTCATCTGTCTCTCCTTAAAAATTTTGAGACCCATGAACTTCTGTGTAGAGGAGTGTAGTGATCAGTCAGCACAGAGTTCACTGTGGGTCAGAGCCCAAGGGCAGATTAGAATTGGGAATTTTACTGAAAACATGACATCCAAATTTTACCATGAAAATGGAACATGCCTGTTAATAATACAAAAAAGCCTTTGAACCATCAGTTTACATAAAAACCTTGCTCTACGGGAAGCTTTTTGTCAATTTACTCCAAAAAAGTTGTGTAATTTCATTTATTCATACCTTTTTCTTCTCTACTTGGTGCAGCTGGAGGAGGATTAAAACATTCAGACAGTGGAGAAAGGAAACCATCCAAGTGCTTGGCATAAAGGAGACCTATCTGCACCTCCGTTCCCTTGAAGAATACTACTAAAAATTATCTTTTCTATTCTTTAATTCTCTTTGACATCTCTCTTCCTCAAAAGTTCATTCTCACAGAAGGTAGGCATGTTCCAGTTGCTCTTTACTCCAAAGCTGCTTTCCTATATAAGCCTGGTAAACTTAATAAAAGCAAGGATTCTCCATCACCCATAAAATATTGAGACAAAGAAGTGCCTGAATGCAGAAACCTTTCCACCTATTTTGGGACTTTATAGTGCAGAAACATACCACAGCAGTCTGGGACTGCTTTTTTTGTAGGACTCTTGAAATATTTCACCTGATCATAAAAGAAATGTTATTGTATAGCAGCTACCTAAGAGCCTCTTCTTATTTTGGAAGCTGTTTTGTTTATGCTAAAACCTGCTTTGAAGGAAGACAGATGATTTCAAAAGTTATTTGCCTGACATGAATGAAAACATCAAGACAAAAAGACTTTGACAAATTTTATTGAGGCATTCCTTCCCTCCAGCTTATCAGCCGAACCACACAGCTTGGTGTCATTGGCAAACTTGATGAGGGCGCACTCAATCCAGCTGTCCATGTCACCAACAAAGAAGTTGAACAAGACCAGTCCCAACACCGATCCCTGAGAGACACCACTCGTTACTGGTCTCCAGCCAGACATTGAGCCATTGACCACAACTCTTTGCATGTGGCCATCCAGACAGGTCTTTATCCACCAAGTGGTCCATCCATCAAATTGATGTCTCTCCAATTTAGAGACAAGGACATCATGCAGGACAGTGTCAAACACTCTGCACAAGTCCAGGTAGATGATATCAACTGCTCTACCCCGTCCATCAGTTCCGTAGCCCCATCATAGAAGGCCACCAAATTGGTCAGGCAGGATTTCCCCTTAGAGAAGCCATGCTGGCTGTCACCAAGCAGCTTCTTGATTTTCATGTGCCTTAGCATGCCTTCCAGGAGAATCTGCTCCAAGATTTTACCAGGCACAGAGGTGACACTGGCTGGTCTATAAGTCCCTGTGACATCCATTTTCCCCTTCTTGAAAGTGGGGGTTGTATTACCCTTTTTCCAGTTGTCGGAAACTTCACCTGACTGCCATGATTTATCAAATATGATGGCCAGCGGCTTAGCAACTTCATTTGCCAGCTCCTTCAGGACCCACGGATGTATTTCATCAGGACCCATGGACTTGGGTATGTTCAGGTTCTTAAGATGGTCTCGAACCAGATACTCTCCTATAGTGGGCCTAGGGTCTCCATTCTCACAGTCCCTGTGTCTGCCTTCCAGGACTTGGGTGGTGTGGTCAGAGCATCTGCCAGTGAAGACTGAGGCAAAGAAGTCATTAAGAATCTCAGCCCTCTCCAAATCCAGGGTAGCCAGTTCTCCTGATAGCTTCCGGAGGGGGCCTGTGTTGTCCCTAGTCTGTCTTTTACTCGCTACGTACCTATAGAATCTTTTCCTGTCATCCTTCACATCCCTAGCCAAGTTTAATTCTAACTGGGCCTTAGCTTTCCTAACCTGGTCCCTAACTTCCTGGACAACATCCCTATAGTCTTCCCAGGCCACCTGTCCTTCCTTCCATCTTTTATAAGCCTCTTTTTTCCTTCAAATTTTCCTCAGCAGCTCCTTATCTATTCAAGGAGGTCTCCTGGCCCTCCTGCCGCACTTCCTTCTAGTTGGGATGCAACACTCTTGAGATTGCAGTAGGTGATCCTTGAATATCAACCAAGAGTCTTTGGCCCCCCTGCCCTTTAGGGCTATATCCCATGGAATCTTACTAAGCAGGTTCCTGAAGAGGCCAAAGTCTGCTCTCCCGAAGTCCGTGGCAGTGAGCTTGCTGCATGCTCTTCTCATTGTCCAGAGTATCTCGAATTCGACCATCTCATGATTGCATTATATTTGTATACCATAATATATCATGATTTGTATAATATCATGATTTGTATAATGATTTGTATATAATATCATGATTTGTATACTATCATGATAATATATCATGATCTATTATATTTGTAATAGTTGGCAATGACAAATAATAACCTGCAGAACCTTTTCCATAAAGTTGTTTCCAACTTAAATAAAATTAAATTTTACCTTTCTACCAAAGACCAAACCCCGAATCTTCTAGTGATCCAACAACTTCCTTTTTGTTTGTATGCTGAATAGTGTCCTCGACTGAAATGTCACAAAGGGAGAAAATAACCAGCTTACAAAATGGCATATGATGCCCAATTGTGATTGTCTAGAACACTGCTTATTCTTCCTTTAACTCCATCCACCCTCATACAAAAACTTTCATGTGATACTTTGGCTGGATTCCCATAGAAAATAAAGTGTATTTCACTTGAGTTACATCACTTAACCTTGAGTCTCTGTTTAGCTGGCTTACACATTTAAGTCACATAGCTTGTTACACTGCATTGTTCTGGGTGAAAAAGATGAACTTGTTAGTGTCTGGAAGCCTCTTGACTTTTTCTGGATAAAAAGAAATTCCTGTAAGGTGAATGCCATTTCACTTTAAATCTTTTTAGTCACAATCTTGAAATCAGAAAAGGCTCAATTTCTTTTGCTAGAGCTCGTTGTTATATTCAGTTAAAAATTTATATATTACCTTAAATAATAAGAATATTTGTATTATAAAATTATCTTTAATAATAATAAGAGAAATTATATTTTTACTTTCTTGCTTGAGATGCACCATTCTTGATCAAAACTAGAATGATTTTAACAAACTATATAATACAATCTTCTCAAGACAAATGTTAAACAGTCAAGGAATAACAGAATATGAGCGAAGATTACAAAAGATTAAAAAAAATAATTATTGCTTGAATCATGGTACCACAGCTATAATTTACCATGTTATTGAAGTGAGCTACTATGACACTTAGTTTATTGTTCATATGGAAATTTGAGTAGAAACCTACTTCTGGATCATGGAAATAATATACCATTTTAGCAGGGAAAAAAAAAAAGAGAAATGCATGGAACAGTATTGGGAAGTATGATGTGCAGTATGGACCAAAGTAAAACCACATCTACCCAGCTGTATTTTATAGAGACTCAGAGCAGTTAAGCCTCAACAGCTGTAGCTCATGTCTTCTGTAAAGGTTATGACATGCTGCTTTTGCAACTCCAATCCTAGACTGCAACAGCACCTAAAAACATCAAGAGCACGGTCCTTGAAAAGCCAAAAGATGAGGTGCATCAATTTGCAGCAATCACTTGCAGTGAAACAAGACTATATTACAAAAGATTTAATATTCCCATTACTTTCTTGTCCCTTCATCCAGTCCCTGCTATGATCTGCTTACAATGAAGTTTGTCCTCATTATGTAGAAGGGAGAATTATTAGAAAATAACTTTGTATCGTAGGTTGTCTAATGAGACCTACATACAAATCACAGCGAAGTTCTTCGCTGGAATAGTTGAGACACAGAAGTTCAGATAGAGCCACCCCTGCTGCACTTATTAATAAATCAGAAGGCACAGGTCTCCACTTTATAAACTAAATTGCACATGGAACTGTTATTAGCCAGTTTTACAGAGAAATTGTACAGACACAGCAATAAGCTTCTGTTTCATAAAATAAAAAGATAAGAAAAATTACAGCCTACACAGTAAGTATTCTCTCTGTATAGGCAGAACTACTTGCCCTTCACTTCTTATTTCTTTGCACTGTGGACAAAATAAAAAAAAACCCAAAAAAATAAAAAATAAAAAAAAAACAAAACCAAAAAAACAATCAACCCTCTTGGGCTTTATATCCACAAATACGTTGACAGTGTCTTTCCAACATACCCTATATGGCACTACTTACTTCATGAAGGGAACATGGTAGACAAAGAACTGTCTTAGTTGGGATGGAGTACAGGTTTCCTAAATGATGTGCAGGAGGCACTAATACCCTCTATGTCAAATAGAGCTCAGATCTCACATATTTAGGGTGAATGTTGCCACAGACAATATATGGACTCAGAGATCAGTATGATCAGACAAAAGCCGTTTATTGCAAAGCCTTAACTCGTATACTATTTCTTACATGTACTTACAGTGATTTGGCATATTATGACTGGATACATGTCTTGAAGACCCTTAGTGACTAACATATAATTGGTTAAGCACAGGTGTGAGAACTTGACCTCGAAAGCTTGCCAACAGTCCACAGTTCTCATAACTCAGTGAATTCCAGCTTCTTATCTTGCTCGCTTAAGCTTCCTCGGGCCTCTCATGGCCTTGCTGTATCTTTCGGGATTATTCAGAGTTCATGTACCAATTATGCATTCTCCTGTGAGAACACTGTCTCCACAGAATGTGGACTGTGGTAGCCCAGCAATAATCACTGGATGAATGTAAATCCATTAGTATTACTAATAGCCTGGAAAACCTAGGCAGTTATAGAGAAGCCCCTAACAAATTCTCTTTCCTTCAAGTAAATTCAGTGCTAGGGTAAAGTTAGAACAACAATGACTCTGAAGAGCCAACCTGTACAGCATATACTATGCTGCTGAATTTCTGTAGCAGTATTTAAACTGCAGCATAGATTAGTTTCTAAAAATTGGCTTAAGACCACAAAATGCTGTCCTTCCTCCTCCTACCCACCTTTCCCCCTAATTAGATATTCTCTATTCCAGGAATATATAAAATACAATACAGTTGAATACCTTTTACCTTAGACCTAGTAGTGTATTTTAAGGCTTCAGATTTTGGTGTACATTTTCGTATGGTTTATCTGAGATGGTCTGACTTCTGATTTAAGAAGGCCAAACAGAAACAAACAAAAAAAACACCACCAAATAATAAACCTTGTTTAAAGCTATACAGGAATTCTAGATACTGCAATAAATATTAAAATGAAATTCTGTTGGAACTGGCATTGTAGTACATTTTCTTTTCAAAGAATTCTTGCATTCATTCAAGATTCTCTCCCTGGGAGACCTAGGCAACCTGAGTTTTCATGTCTTGCTCACTTGAAAGCCAATAATCATGCCACTCTTTCCCAATGCCAACACAGGAAACATTCCGTATATATGAGAGACTGGATCAAAATTGTGCTTAGAACTCTCAGCCACATTTGTCCAAGTTTAAGGGTGAACACAGACTCTAGGTATTTAAGCAGTAAAAAACATACTTCCTAAAGCATAGAATATCTGTCTATGAATAGAGAGGAAATTTTTGCACTATAAAAAACTTACACTTGTTTCCCAGGCCTTTAGTTACACAACAAATAACAAAGCCTTGCAAAACTTATACTATTTCTGAGAACTGCACCACATTAAGGTTTCTGTTATGCTCTCTGATTGCTCGGGTTCATATTAAGTATCTCTTTTATAAAATAGATATTGTTACAACAATTTTTTGACCTGAGATTCAAAAGTCAAAGTATTTGTAGCAGCAGCTGTACAACTGTCACAACTTGTTTCATTTTCTGTAAATATGGAATCCATTTGCAAATCCTGGTCACTGATCTAAATGTTTCCTTTAAATACCTATAGGTGGTGCTGAAATAAAGTAATTTCTTTTAAAAAAAGTTATAATCACAAAGTAACTTTGTTGCAAACCTATATATGAAGATAAATACTCCTCCTGGTTGTGCAGATTTACTTCAGGGAAATGTACCTGGATCAGAAATCATATTGAAGTGCATTATTTGTGTTTTCCTTGGGTCCTTATTATAATAGATTATCTCATATGGCCATGTCTCATAGACAAGGTTTCCAAGACTGAAGTTGATAAACAAGGGTATTTTATAATTGTTGGAAAGACCCAATAACAATATAAGCTGTGAAAATGTAGCTGTCCTAAATATGGCAGTACTACAAAGAAAAAAGAACAAATGTTTTTCCAAGAGTTTCCCTTTTGGGTTACACATTCCAACTTGATAATCATAAATTTTGCCATTTGGTATAAATTATGACAATGTAGCTACTATTAATATCTCTCTGGACATCAGCCCAGTTTGCTGAAATGAAGCAGAAATAACTTCTATACAAATGTAAAATGGAAAAGAACAAAATCTTTGCGAGGCAAAATCAACATGTGGTAACATGATAATCAATACCAGATGAATCCATACTTCCTGGTTTCAGAAAGTACATAATAATTCCATGTTAGTGATTATTTTTAGAAAAACTGAAGTGTTTGCTATTACAAACATACTTCATGGTGAAAGTCACAGCTTGAGCCACTTCCTGTAATGCTAACACTTAACACCTTATTTCCAAGCACTATTCAGCCTTTTAAAATTCTGAAACTGAAGAAAACAAGTTGCAACAGAAAATAAGCAACTTTATCTTAAAAAACTTTATCTTAAAAAACTGCTAAAACTATTAAGTAAGGCACAGTAAAAAAAAAAGTGTCAGAAAAAACATATAAATTATCAAATGTTTATGTTTGTTTTATGAATATCATGTAAAAAAACTGAACAACATAAGCAGACAGGGGAAAGGACCCCCTTAGTCTAGGAATCCAGCTCCATTCCTTTTAAAAGTAGTTACAGAACAAAAGGCAAATCATGCAGAACATCAAATTGCCCCATCTCCTCTTGTAACATAAACCACAAGTCACAGATGAGGTTTACCATCAGCATATTATAAAATCCAAAGAACAAAACACAGAAAGCTACATTCAGCCCTCAATTAACAAGAGAAGAGAGAAAAAAGTATATATGACTGACAGGTTATGTTCCTAAAAGAAAATGAACTCTGTTTGCTAAACATAGTATGGAAACTGACTTTTATTTATTCTAGCTTGCCTTTACTTGCAAAGTTAAGCTACTTTGAGGAGAAAGTAGGTTACATGGGAAGTAGAATTCACACAAAAAGGAAGTTTCTGTACACTGGAGTTCTTCACAAAGATGTACACCACCTTTTCACACAGCATATTCTTCTAGTTAAGACGTAATCCATGTTTTTTTTTTCACAGCATCCGCCTTCCAGACATAAACCTCTTCCCTACAGCTAATTTGGAAGTTTAGATACAGCACAACACAATTATAAGATGCGGTAAGGCAGCATACACAGACAGGCTTAAAATGGTACACAAACTCTATAAAGACCAGGCCACTGCTTCAAAAGTAATGCAGGTTCTTACTCTTAATATGCAAGGGCATTATCTTCAAGCCTGTTTTCCAAATGAAGATAAAAACAAATACTGAATTTGCTAAGAAAATCAAACTGGAAAATAGTGTAAAGCTTGCACAGGATGAACAACTCCGTTATTTCCTAAGTTAGCTATATTTGCCCACCTCAGAGATCTTTTTTGGATTAGAGGGCATTCACTTTGACTTCCTAATGTCTTCGTGAACCTGCTGTTGCATATTTTAGCAGCACAAACAGGATTACAAATTGGTATTAGTACAGAAAACTAACTTTTGAGAAAAACAAGAGAAGGTTAAAGTCCCCTAACTACTTCTTAATCTTTGAAAATTTTCTATAAGCCTAGAGGAAAGCTTAAAATTGATCTAGATTGCCTAAGGAAGCTGCAAAAAAAAGCATACTTCCTTGGACTAAAACTGTTCTATGTCTCCTGCTCTCCCAGAAAAAGGTAGAGGGCACAAATCAGACACATTGTAGTAAATGTATACAATTATGCGTAATTATACTTGTATTAGGAAGTTTGATTTCACAGGGAGTGTTTAAGGTAGTATGAATGAGTCATTAATTAGAGGAGCATTAACTGGCAACATTTACATTAACTGAATTTGATAGGAAAGGACTTCAAAACTAAGTTGCAGAGGTATAGTGTTAACGAATGCTGTGGCATGACCAGTCATTCCATAAGCAGACAGAAACATAACAAAATGCAGACATTTGCAATGATCTGTATGTATCAATAGAATCAAAATTTTCACTCAAATCAGAAAACAAAGCTGAAAACAAAACAGTTCCAAAACAACAAATTTCAAACCCTACTGACTCAAAGAAATACAGCTGAACTTGACAGTTCCATTTTACATCATTTGGGTTGGAAGGGACCTTAAAGATCATGGGGAGGAACACACCTTCTACTAGACCTAGGGACACACCTTCTACTAGGTTGCTCCAAGCCCCATCCAACCTGTCCTTGAACCCTGCCAGAGATGGGGCAGCCATAGCTTTTCTGGGCAGCCTGTTCCAGTGCCTCACCACCCTCACAGTAAAGAACTTCTTCCTCATATCTAATCTGAATCTACCTTCTTTCAGTTTAAAACCAATACCTCTCATCCTAACCTGACACTCCCTGATAAAGAGTCCCCCTCCAACTTGTAGGTGCGCTTTAGGTACTGGCAGGTTGAGGTCTGCCCAGAGCCTTCTCTTCTCCAGGCTTAATGACCCAAACTCTAACAGCTTGCCCTCATACAGGAGGTGCTCCAGTCCCTTTATCATCTTCACGGCCCTCCTATAAAAATTAACATTTATTTTCATTAATTTTGCTCATAGCAAAAGAGTTAGACTAATTTCTGCCGAAGTGGGTCATGTTGTGATACAGTTGGACTTTATGGATAGCCAAATTTATCTTTCAGTCTATGCTGGTTGATAAAAGATGTTGTTCAAATATATCCAGAATTGCAGATTAGAGATACTGCCTGTGGAGACAGTGTTCTCACAGGAGAACGCATAATTGGTGCAAAAACTGAATAATCCTGAAAGATACAGCAAGGCCGTGAGAGGCCTGAGGAAGCTTAAGCAAGCAAGATAAGAAGAAGCTGGAATTCACCGAGTTAATGAGAACTGTGGACTGTTGACAAGCTTTCAAGGTCAAGTTCTCACACCTGTGCTTAACCAATTATGTGTTAGTCGCTAAGGGTCTTCAAGACATGTATCCAATCATAATATGCCAAATCACTATGCCTGTAAGAAATGGTATATAAGGAGTTAAAGCTTTGTAATAAACTGTCATTTGCTGATCACATTGATCGTTCCTGCGTTGTCCGTGACTCCCGCGTTGACAAATGGCGCCTGAACAGGGACCCTCAGATTGATAACTTGTGGCATGTAAGCTTGAAGGTCCAATCAAAGAAGAGGGGGCAGAGAGGCAGCCGAAATTCGGCACTGCCCCGGCGCTGTGAAGTCAGACGTCTGCAAACTGTCGGATCTCGCCCTGATCAGGTGAGCGGCCGGGGAGGAGAAGGGGCACTTGCTATCCAAAGATGAACAGGGAGTGACGGAGCTCCTTCAACATATTCTCTCTAAGAGAGGACTGCAACATGATAGTGCCGCCTTACAGAGGCTGTTAAAGTGGGCCCCACAGCGCAAGCTACCTTTGAGGTTTCTGAATGGAACATACAGGCCTGGCATTGCGGGATGACATTAGTAAAGGGACAAAGGAAGCCCTGAAGTATTCGTTATGGAGATTGATAATTGAGACTTTAAAGGAAATAAAATCAGAATAGGCAGCAGTGGCATCTGTTTTCCTGGCCGCTGCTCCTTCACAAAGTCAGTCAGAGGTAGAGAAGAGTGCTACCTCTATGGTATTTGCCCCCCACCGTTGTGCCTGGCACGGCATCGCAAAAGCCTCCTTGGCATAAGGGGGAAGATAAAGTGAAACGGCGCTTGAGCCCAAAAGTACAGGCAGAGAGTGCAAACACGGTCACCTCCGACCCAGAGGAAGGAGACCCCAAATTGGAATTGGAACTAGACCCAGAGTCTCCGGCAGAACTGGACTTGTACTCTCCCCTTCCTGATCCTGACTCAGACTCAGACAATTCAGACAGTTCGGCTCGTCGGCAGATGCGAACCAGCCTCAGTGATGGTCAACTGCGACAGCTGCTGAAGAAATTAGAAGTATTGGAGAAAAAAGAAACCTCCGAACCCTCTGCCCCACCCTCCTACAATCCAGTATTAAAGAAAGGGGAGTGGGAGGGGGGTGTTGGGCATGGGTAGGGGATTACGGTAATAACCCTGCTAAACTTCGGCGTGGGATGATCAAAGATGCAATTGTTATGGGGGAATTTTTGGCTATGGGTCCCTTGGCATTCCCGGGGAAAGGAGTGGGAGGTATTGGATTTAAAGGTAGTAAAGGAGGTGCGTCAACTGATAACATCCTATGGGTTAAAATCATCGTATACTCAGGCAATGACTGTACACACTTTTTCTGCATATATCTTAGCCCCATATGATATCCGTATGATAGCTCAATTGTTGCTTACTCCCCACCTTCAGGTATGGTTTAAAGGGGGCACAGCAGAGGAAAAGGCTGGATACATGGCTACTGCCTTCACTGCTGCTGTTAAACCCCTTCTACAATAAGGTTAGGGCGATTGTGGGGGTACTAAAGATATGAGATGTTATAATTGTGGACGACGGGACATTTTAAAAAGAAACGGTGTACTGTAAAGAAAATTAGTTCAGCAGCCCGCCCCCCCCCCCCCCCCCCCCAGTGGGGTGATTGGTTTTGCAGATAAATGTATTAGATATGACAAATTTGGACACAAGGCAATTGAATGTCGTTGCTTTGCAACCTATCTTGCCTAGCCCTTTAATGATACCTCAGGGTTGGGATTTAATAGTAATTGATTTAAAAGACTGTTTTTTTCACAATTCCTCTGCACCCAAGCGATTGTGAAAAATTTGCTTTCTCTGTCCCAGCAATTAACAAAAGAGAGCCTGCTAAGAGATATGAATGGGTTGTTTTCTTCAAGACTGGTGAGGGGGAAGCTGCTTCCCGCAGTCTGAGGGAGATAAAGAAAGACTACAGGGCCCTGGGGCGGATGGTGAAAGACTCTGGGGCTCAGGTGATCTTCTCTTCACTCCTTCCATCTTCTATTGATGATGTGGGACTGAATGGGAAAATTCAGTCCATAAATGATTGGCTTCGAGGCTGGTGCTGCAGGCAGGGCTTTGGTTTCTTTGATAACGGCTGGTTTTCTAGGGCACCAGTCTGGACATTGGCATGTGGGAAAGGTTTATCGCACAGAGGCAAAAGGATGATGGGGCACAAATTAGCAGGGCTCATTTGGAGAGCTTTAAACTAGATTTGAAGGGGGATGGGGTTGTAGCTGGGCTTGCCTCAGTGGGACAGCGCTCCATAATTGATGAAGACTGGGAGGCCTCCTGTAATCCTAGGGTGAAATCGGTGTGCTCAGCTCGCTCCCTGAAATGTCTGTACACCAATGCGCGCAGCATGGGAAATAAGCAGGAGGAGCTAGAAACCTGTGTTAAGTCAGGAGATTATGACCTGGTGGCAATTACAGAGACGTGGTGGGACAGCTCACATGACTGGAATATAGTCGTGGAGGGCTATGCTCTTTTCAGGAAAGACAGGCCAGCCAGGTGGGGTGGTGGGATTGCTCTTTATGTGCGAGAACAGCTACAGTGCGTCGAGTTCTGTCCGGGGACAGATGACAAGCGATTTGAGAGTCTGTGGGTGAGAATTAAGGGGCAGGCTGGCAGGGGCGATACTGTTGTGGGGGTCTGTTACAGGCCACCGGATCAGGGTGAGGAAGTTGACAAGGCCTTCTACAGGCAGCTGAGAGCGGCCTCACAGTCACAGGCCGTGGTCGTTGTGGGGGATTTTAACTTCCCTGATGTTTGCTGGAAGGACTACTCGGCAACCCAGCCGCAGTCCAGGAGGTTCCTCCAGTGTATAGATGATAACTTCCTCATGCAAATGGTGGATGAGCCAACCAGGAGAGGTGCGCTGCTGGATCTCATCCTCACTACCAAGGAGGGTCTGATCAAAGCAGTGAAGGTTGAGGGCTGCCTTGATTGCAGCGACCACGAGATGGTAGAATTCAGGATCTTGTGTGGTAGGGTCAGTAGAATAGCAAGTAGAATTGCAACCCTGGACTTTAGCAGGGCAACCTTTGGCCTCTTCAAGCAATTGCTAGGGGAAATCCCATGGGCTAGGCTGCTTGAAGGTAAAAGGGCCCAAGATAGTTGGTTGACGTTCAAGGACTGCTTCTTCCGAGCTCAAGATCAGAGCATCCTGACAGGTAGGAAATCAAGGAAGAGGGTCAGGAGACCTGCGTGGCTAAATAGGGAATTGCTGGGTATGCTCAAGTGGAAGAGAAGAGTTTACAGGTCATGGAAGGAAGGGCTGGCCACTTGGGAAGAATATAAGGCTGCTGCTAGAGGATGTAGGAAAGCTGCTAGGATGACCAAGGCCTCCTTGGAATTAAAGCTGGCGAGAGGGGTCAAGGACAGCAGAAAGAGCTTTTTCAAATACATGGCAGATAAAACTAACACCAGAGGCAATGTAGGCCCGCTGATGAACAGGACGGGTGCCCTGGTGACAGAAGATACAGAGATGGCAGAGTTACTTAATGCCTTCTTTGTCTCTGTCTACTCTGCCGGAGGCAGTCCTGAAGAGCCCTGTACCGCTGAGACCTCAGATGAAGATAGGTCAACGGAGCGGTCTGCCTTAGTTGATGAGGAATGGGTTAAAGAACAGTTGAGCAGTCTGGACATCCATAAATCCATGGGTCCAGATGGGATGCACCCGCGGGTGCTGAGGGAAGTGGCGGAGGTCATTGCTAGACCGCTCTCCATCATCTTTACCAAGTCTTGGGAAACGGGAGAGGTGCCTGAGGACTGGAGGAAAGCAAATGTCACTCCTGTCTTCAAAAAGGGCAAGAAGGAGGACCCGGGTAACTATAGACCGGTCAGCCTCACCTCCATTCCTGGGAAAGTGATGGAACACCTTATCCTTGGTGCCATCCTAAGGCATATCAAGGATAAGAGGGTTATGAGGGGCAGTCAACATGGCTTCACCAAGGGGAAGTCATGCTCGACCAATCTCGTAGCCTTTTATGAGGAAATAACACGGTGGACGGATGATGGCAGAGCAGTGGATGTGGTCTACCTTGACTTCAGCAAAGCGTTTGTCACAGTCTCCCACAGCATCCTTGCAGCTAAATTGAGGAAATGTGGTCTGGATGATCGGGTAGTGAGGTGGACTGTGAACTGGCTGAAGGAGAGAAGCCAGAGAGTTGTAGTCTATGGGGCGGAGTCTAGTTGGAGGCCTATATCTAGTGGAGTGCCTCAAGGGTCGGTACTGGGACCAGTATTATTTAATATATTCATCAATGATTTAGATGAGGGAATTGAGTGTACTATCAGCAAGTTTGCTGATGACACTAAGCTGGGAGGAGTGGCCGACACGCCAGAAGGCTGTGCTGCCATCCAGCGAGACCTGGACAGGCTGGAGAGTTGGGCAGGGAGTAACTTGATGAAATATAACAAGGGAAAGTGTAGATTCCTGCATCTGGGCAGGAACAACCCCAGGTTCCAGTATAGATTGGGGAACGACCTGTTAGAGAGCAGTGTAGGGGAGAGGGACCTTGGGGTCCTGGTGGACGACAGGTTGACCATGAGCCGACACTGTGCCCTTGTGGCCAAGAAGGCCAATGGCATCCTGGGGTGTATTAGAAGGGGGGTGATTAGTAGGTCAAGAGAGGTCCTCTTTCCCCTCTACTCTGCCCTGGTGAGACCTCATCTGGAATATTGTGTCCAGTTCTGGGCCCCTCAGTTTAAGAAGGACAGGGACCTGCTGGAGAGAGTCCAGTGCAGGGCAACTAAGATGATTAAGGGAGTGGAGCATCTCCCTTATGAGGAAAGACTGAGGGAGCTCGGTCTCTATAGTTTGGAGAAGAGGAGACTGAGTGGTGACCTTATTAGTGTATATAAATATATAACGGGAAAGTGTCACGAGGATGGAGCCAGGCTCTTCTCAGTGTCAAACAGTGATAGGACAAGGGGAAATGGGTACAAACTGGAACACAAGAGGTTCCACTTAAACTTGAGAAGAAACTTCTTCTCAGTGAGGGTGACGGAACACTGGAACAGGCTGCCCAGGGAGGTTGTGGAGCCTCCTCTGGAGACATTCAAACCCCGCCTGGACACGTTCCTGTGTAACCTTATCTAGGTGTTCCTGCTCCGGCAGGGGGATCGGACTAGATGATCTTTTGAGGTCCCTTCCAATCTCTAACATACTCTGATACTGTGATACTGTATGAAAACCTCTCCTGTTATTTGTCAACTGTATGTTGCCTGGGCATTGCAACCGAGCCGACAAAAACTGCAGAAATGTGTTATCTATCACTATATGGATGATATCCTAATTGCAGGCAAAGATTTAAACAAGGACCATCTGCTCTACCTGCTACAATCAGAATTAGCAAAAGTAGGACTGGTAATTGCACCAGACAGAGAGCAGCGTGAAACCCTTGGAAATATCTGGGGTGGATCATTTCCGGAACTGAAATTAGGCCTCAAAAAGTTAAAATTACCACACAGATAAAAACGTTGTCTGACGTGCAGAAATTGGTGGGTGATATTCAATAGATCCGCCCTTTGTGTGGAATCACAAATGATGATCTGACTTATCTCATGCCCCTTCTAAAGGGTGAGTCAAAGGAAAAAAAAAAAAAGGTCTATTAAAAGCTCAGAATGAGGCCTTAGATCACAGCATGACAAAAGTCACTACCTCTTATGCTGCTCAATGGAATCCAGATTTACAGGTTATTCTGTTTATTGTCAACAGGGAGTATTATCCATTTAGTCTACTGGCACAGTGGGATCTTCAAAAGACTGATTCTTTATGCATTTTAGAATGGATTTTCCTACGTAAAACTGTAACTACTGTAACTACTTGGTTAGAAGTATTTGCTCTTTTGATGATATGATGTCGTTCACATTGTCAGGATATTATGGGCTGTGATCCATCACAAATTTGTTTGCCACTTACCAGGGTATGGTTAGACTGGGCACAACAATCTAGCTCTGCTTTTCAGTTTGCTCTGATAGGTTTTGTTTGTCCTCTTAATATACATTTTCCACCTCATAATATGTTTACAATGGTAAAGAATAATCAGTTTGAAGATGTTACCTTTTATCCTAGTAAACCCGTTGTAGGATTAACTGTCTTTACAGATGCAAGCAAAATCAATCACACAGCCAGATATGTTTGGCAAACAGACGATGGTTTGAAAGAGCAGAAGATATTTGGTCATTTTTCCAATTTGCTACAAACACTAGAGCTAAGTGCTGTTATTGCAGTATTTTAACGATGGCCTGACATCCCTCTTAATATTGTCTGCAATTCTTTATATGTTGTAAGCATTGTTCAACGTATAGAAAGGGCAATTTTACAAGAAGTCACTAATCACAGGTTGTGGATCTTGTTAAAAACCTTATTACATCTTGTGAATACTCGTAAATGTACATATTTTACTATGAATATTCACAGTCATTCAGGCCTTCCAGGAAGCCTCAGTGAAGGCATTAACAAAGTGGATAAATTAGTTACCCCAGCATGGGCAGGACCCTCTGTAGATATCTTTCAACAAGCTTGAGCATCCCATGCCTTCTTCCATCAATCAGCAAAGATGCTAGTTCAACAGTTTGGACTGTCCCTAACAGATGCCCAAGGCATTGTGCAATCTTGTCCCAATTGTCAAGGCCAAGCAGTAGGTATAGGCCTTGGAGTCAACCCTCAAGGCCTCCAGCCTCTTCAGCTTTGGCAAATGGATGGGATTCATGTACCCTCTTTCAGGAAATTGAAATATGTCCATGTTACTATTGACACTTTTTCTCACTTTGTCTGGGCCACTCCCCTGGCTGCTGAGACTGCGCGCCATGTAATCATACATCTGCATGGTTGTTTTGCAGCTATGGCAGTACCTTCACAACTAAAAACAGACAATGCATCTAGCTACACTTTCTAGATTTTTGAATACTTGGGGTATTTCTTACATCACTGGTATTCCTCATTCTCCTACAGGACAAGCTATTATTGAACAAACACATCAAACTTTGAAACAGTTGTTGGAAAAAAAACCAAAAAACGGGGGAAGAAGGACTTGCACCAATAGCAAAGATAGAGAAAGCTGTATATGTTATGAATTTTTTGTGATTGACAGGAGATTTTAATGACCCCCCCTGCTATAATACATGGTCAGGCATTAGGTTCAGGTTATATGACTAAAACTCTGGGTATTCTGGTCCAGTACAAGGATTTGGAAACTGGCATTTGGAAAGGTCCTGCAGAAGTAAAATATGCGTGTAATTACAGATTCCGGTCTGCGGTGGGTGTCAGCTCGATGGGTGAAACACTGGAAAGAGTCAGCAATGCCCCAGGACACCCCCCTTGTCAGTGATTGATTTAATTGAAATTTGAGCTTAGGACATCTGTTTTATGGTGTTTTCAGTCCTTCTTAAAGTGAAGGGAGCAACCTTTTTTATGTTAAAGTAAAAAAAAAAAAAAAAAAAACCCACCAAAAAAACCTTCCCCCACCAAACCTTCACCGGTTGCTGCTGCGGCTGCAAAGACTGAGGACAGAGATGAAGATGATCCTTTTGACACAGACCCTATTGACCCCGAGAAGGAGCCTGTGCACCTCCATCAGACTGCTGTTGCTGCTCCTGAGGTTCTGATGCCTGATAATTCTGATGCCTGATAATTCTGATGCCTGATAATTCTGATGCTGACCTGGATGGTCCTTTTGTCCTGGAGCCTATTCATCTGGAAAAGGAGTCTGACTTAAATCCCCAGATCCTCATGTTAAATGCACAGGTGTAAAGGGAGAAGTGAGACCAGTGGGGGATGCAGATGTATTGTATTGTGTGCTTTCCTGGTGGTGTATGTTCTGCATCCATACCCGCTGTGGGAAGGTCTCTCGTATGCTCTTATCAGAAGTATCGGGCAGACTGTGATGGACTGTGGACTTATGACCCCATATACAACTCATTTAATACATTCTCTCTGTGATACTCATGTACTAGAAGTTGGTAAAAATAAGTGTCTCCAGGTTTCTATCGACCTTTGGAGACCTTTATAAATACTGCTGGCTACTTCTTCCAACATGGGCTGGCCAACTGTGTCGGAATGAGTGTGCATTTTGGTCAGTATAAAAGCCCAAGCCTCATGCGATATGGGGGAGGCAGAGCCTCTGCGGTGACGCCCGCTAAGGTTGAGCCTGCCACCTCGCACTGTGATGATGCTCCTCGGAGCTGGTTTCTTGTTAGTCTCCACAGGGTCCTTGTGCTACACGATTGTGTAGTGGAAGTAATGATTGTTGGGATTTTGTGCTTCAAGTATTGTAGTTGTGTGGAGTGTGTTTGTGGGATCCCATACGTGTATATGTGTGTGTGTGTGTGTGTGTTGAGGGCAGACAGTGTTCTGTGTATTTTTTGTTGTTGGGTTCATGAAAAAGTTTTTAACAGGTAGCAGTTTAACATTTCAGGCAAGAAAGGGTTAATGCAAAAGTGCGGTTGCCGGCAGATATTTATGATTGCTGCTGAAACAGGCAGGCGTTTGTAGCTGTGCAAAGCAGGGTGAACGACTTTGGAAAAAAAAAAAATAAATAAATTATTTGGTAAGAGTTTGGTCCCCATGTCCTAAAGAAGCTGCCCTCCGATTCGGCTCCCAGTGCTCCACCAGTGGAAGGACCAGGATGGACACCAGCGCCAAGGAGTGAAAAAACAAAACAAAAGAAAACCAAGCTTAATATGTTTAGAGTAACCTGGGGATGAATCCAAGACTTGGAGGAACAGATAGATCAGTTGAAACAAGAACTGCTAACTGAAAAAGCAAGAGCGGTAGTGCAACCACAAGCTTTATGAGCCATCACCTAAGCAGCATCAGGGTGGCAGGAAAAAAAAAAAAAAAAGGGGCAATGATGCGGCAAACTCCTCGTTTAACCTGTCTACTTCTGAAGAACTGATAACCTGGAGGAGGGGGTGTATTTGTGTCCTCCTGCCTACAGGTCCATAGCGACTGCCTGCAAAGTTTGTCAAGCCTTGCCATGATCTGGACAGACGAATGGAGGAACTTGATGCCTCAGCTACAGGAGCTGAACGTGAATACCTCAAGCAGAATGAGATGGAGGAAGAGAAAAACCAATGATTGCTAAACATCATTTGGGGGCAACTGAAAAGTAACAGCTTGAATATGTGTGTTTGTAAAGTAGCTATTGTTAGAGGCTTTGATTTTGTGTATGAAACCACCTGTATTTACTAGCCAGTTGCTAATAGAAACTACATCTTGTATTATATGGATTTGTCACTTGTAAAAGAGATGTTAGAGTATGCAAATTTGTAGTAGCTGCTAGAAAATGCTAAGGCAAAAGATAGAAATATTCTAATACAATGGTAGTGTTATAAAGCAGAAACAAGAGGATGGGAGAATTCCACTGGTAAGAAATTTCTTTGGCTAGTCCCTTGTTGGCATCAGCATCTTCAACATGCTGCTGCACCCTGTAATAGTTACTCTGCTAATGTAAATCTGTGTTTGTGCCTTGCCATAATAACAACTTGTTATTGGATGAAGCATGTGAAACTGCATTGACAACAAAGTGCAAGGACTGAGGCTGACCAAATGCCTGCTACCACAATCAAGGGCAAGACTGGGTTGACCTCTGTGTTTGCCACCAAGAAGAACCTTTAGCTCCATTGCTGGCTGCAACCCAGCAGGCATGGAGCAGTGGGGACACATGCCATGCCAGACCTTGATGTGAAGGATGGCCTCCCCTGTTACCAGAGAGCCATACAGCAGAAAAAAGGGGCAGGCCCAACAGCCTGTAGTTGGCATATGTTGAAAATATGATCTAGCCCAAATCCCCTGCTCAAGTAGGGTCGTCCAAAACATATAAAACAAAAAGGGGGAGACGTGGAGACAGTTTTCTCACAGGAGAACGCATAATTGGTACATAAACTGAATAATTCTGAAAGATACAGCAAGGCCATGAGAGGCCCGAGGAAGCTTAAACAAGCAAGATAAGAAAAAACTGTAATTCACTGAGTTAATGAGAACTGTGAACTGTTGGTAAGCTTTCAAGGTCAGGTTCTCACACCTGTGCTTAACTAATTGTGTTAGTCGCTAAGGGTCTTCAAGACATGTATCCAGTCATAATATGCCAAATCACTGTAAGTGCCTGTAAGAAATGGTACATAAGGAGTTAAAGCTTTGTAATAAATTGGCATTCGCTGATCACATTGATCGTTTCTGCATTGTCCATGACTCCCGCATCGACAACTGCCATTATGAAAAACATGATGACCCAGATTCAGGTTCATACAAGTAGAGAGTCATGGTAAAGTGACACTACAGTAAATATTGCCCAATAGTTGAGAAAGTTCACCAATTTCAAAGCTGTTATGTTCTGTAGCTCTCTAAAAATTATTTGTATAGGAATTTACCCTAGTTAGGAAGGTATGCCTACATATACCAGGTGGTATACTAATTAATTTACTAAACTTCCCACCTAGGAAACCTTGAAAGATACCTAATGTATACCTAACTTGAAATTTGAGGAAACCTGGTTGGATACCTAGTTCAATAACATATTTTATCAGTTTAGTGTATAAACCACCTATGAACTGGCAGCTGCATGTTCCAAATACACCCTCAACAACTCAAGATAATAGCTCTGCTGACTCAAGGTTTCAAAACTTCTTAGGACCAGCTGTGCATTGGTACTGGGAAAGCAGTTTTCATTCTTGGATCTTCATACAGAAGATGGAAACCTCAGTGAGGGTTGATTGCCCCTCTCCACTGAGAGCTGTATCAGCTCTGAAGCACTTTCCCTTTGGCCCCCACCTGAGCTACAGTCCAGCAGTGTTGCAGCCATGTCAGTGCCCAGTCACTGATTCTGACTCAAACACTGAATTCTCTCTTCATCTCAGACTCACTTTATCACTGTGTAACTTGTCTGGCAATCACTGGGCTACATCTGACCTTGGTTATTCTCTCCAGACCTGATCACATCCCTCTCTTGCTGACCTGACTTTCCAGTTTGACCTTGCACCTGCCTTGTCACCACAGACTTGTCCGAGACTCTCAGCTGACCCTGACTGTCATTACCACGGCTGCCCCACTTGCCTTACTCTCATGCTGTGGGACTGCACTGCTGTCACTGCCCCTGCCTGCCTTATTGTTCTTGACTCCTATTTTCTCTTCCCTACCTTTTCTGCTTCCTGACAACTTCATGCATATTTTCTTCAGGCAATGCTGCATTTTTACACTTAAAACGTGCATTAGATTCTAAAAGGCCTCTCCCTTGAAAAGGTGGATATCCTATTCTCTTCCAGCCTCCTATCTTCTGTCCTCCTTTTGTTTCTAACCATCACAGCCATCCTTCTTTTGCACCCTTCTGTCCTTCTCACAAGTCACTAATGCTCAGTAAAGGACTCAACAAGTTTGTTCAATGAAAGGACAGGTAATGACATAAGCAGGTGGATGTGTGAAAGAAAGGAGCAAGGCCACTCATTTCAGTGACAGTGAGTTGCTGCCCTAGCTCCACCAAAACAGCAACTTCACTTTCAGTTTCCTTATTTCACTGTGTATCTTAATCTTCCATTCACCTTTAGTTAACACCTAATTTTCACCTTGCAAGTCTCCATCTGCCGCTATATATTTTTTAAAAAGAAAAGACTCTGAAAAACAAAGAAAACACCCATGCTTTTATCTAATTGCAGCTCAAAATGAACAAGTAACATGTCATTCTCACCTTCCTTTTCCCTCAGCACAGCAGCTATCCCAGTGGGGTTTTTTAAATCTTATTGCTTTCAGAAATACATCAAAACTCTCATCTACTTTTTCTGCATACCCCTATTCTAAAGAATTCCTACAAATCTATGATCAGCAGTAAAGACATTAAGTCATACTCCTCCCATCAATCCTCCTGGGACTCTACCTACACATGCTATATATAGACATCAACTGCTCAATCAAGAAATCTGTCCCAGCAATAGCAAATAGCTCTCAAAACATGACAGAACCACTCTGTATTTATTAACAAAGCATGTGAAGTAAGAGATATAAATGATGTGCCATTTTTGTCAAAGTTCAGATTGGATCATGAAGTTACTCATAGCATATATAAAGGGGCATATGTAAAACCCAGATATTTTGGAGCTGAAAGCTCATTGCTTAGGTAGAACACCAAGGTGACTGTAAGAAAAACAGACCACATTCCCAAAATCGACTATTTGAAAATGAATCCTCTGCAAAGTTTAAGCATTCTACTAATTACAGAACAAAAACGGTATTGTTCAATATAGAATTATTTTGCCAAATGTCAAAATTGAATTTATTCACTCAGATACAACGTGGGAGGATTTGACTTCTATCTAATGGCTGATCTCAGACTGAAGTTTTACTGACCATAATCATATCTGTTAATCGCAAAGCAGTACAGTACAGAAGTAAAAGAGAAGCTAAAATTGAAATTATAGTTTTAATTATTATGGCAGTATCTTGAAGTACATGTAAAATTATGCTCTCCAACTGTAACAGCACTATTTCTCTTGATTCAATTTACTGCCGATATTGTTGGTGAATAAGTAGTATTTCCCACTGCTCACGAACCCTTTCTCTGAAAAGCCTTGAAAAGGTTACTGATACAAAAAGAAAGCTAGATCTGAGCAAAAGAAAAACAGCACCTGGTAACAGCTGTTTAAAATCGTGCTTTCTTCTCTTTCTATTCTACGAACACCATGTTTTGCTCAGTCTGGCCATGCCCAATACTTTTGGGAAAACAAGCCTTAATACCTAAATCTGCAAAACTTTAGAGTCACAGCTGAATAAGATTCCGTAAAGGGAGAGTGAAAGAATGGATCAGTCTGCATACTCAGGGTTGGTCAGAAGCAATGAAATCATGTTTATCAATATGTATGTATTTTTACAGCAGGAGAGGAGGTACATACTGCTTATGTAGCCTATTCCATTCCTAGAGAAACAGGGAAAGACAAAATAACAATGACTGAGTGCCTTACCCTATAACAACTCTCTCAATCAGAATCCATCAGATATCTGGTATCATTATCTAATCCCATCATATCATTTGAAGGAAGCTCCTAGGGTGCCTCCATCAGTCTGTCATCTGATCATCAGTAACCACAAAATACAAGAGAAAGTTTAGAAATGATGTTTGGAGGGAAATAAAATTTACAGGCTGCTTTGGGGCCTAATAGTGCCACACGAAAGGAATTCCTGAGCTTTGAATACACTGCCTGGTCAATATTCCATGAAAAATTTTACTACTAGTCTTGGAAACTCATAAATCCTGTTCCACTTCAATGATTAACCACATCCAATGCACAGTTCTGTTAAATGCACTTACCCTATTCACGTCAAGACTTCCAGAACTGGGTAGGCAATGAAACTGCCCCTTATGCTGCATCTAATGGTATAACTGAAAATTTCATTCATTGTATCATGCACATTAACCCAGGCTGAGGTCAGACTGTTGTAGCATTGTGTTTATGGACACAGAGGTTAGCTTATATCCTAGAAATTCTCCCAACAGTGTATTGAAAACTGTTCAAATGTAGACTGGTTTTTTGTTTTGCTTTTAAATTCATGATATCAACACTTAGACAAAAAGGTGTTTTCATGCTTAGAGCAGACCCAGCAGAAGCAGACACTATTTTTTTTTTCCTTACCTTCAAGGAGTTTATTTAGCTGTTTACATATATGGCAAACAGATGCCACTATTCCAATTTAGTCATAACATAATGTAATATCTAGCGAGGTGCAAAGCAGATGTGTTTGACCTTTACTATCCTTTATCCTTTCTGCAATATATGTGTTCTAGTCTCAATACCCAAGGAGCACTTTGTGGTCCTGGCAACTACTGTTTACACCTACTAATAAAAACATCCCTTTCCTCCTCCTCCTGCTACAAAGAAGCTACCAGTTTTCATGAGGTACAAAGCAGAACAAAGATATTGTTTCTGTAATTACTTTGTTAATAACTAATTCCCAACCATACACAGTTCTGCTCTCTCTTCTGTCAGGATGCATCATACACCATGTCTGAACTATGTAAAAACTTGTGTACTTACTATCCTCATCTGTTATGTCACTGAAAACAGCTAACAAAGTCTGTCACAGTGAAAAGCACTGCAAGTTGACCCTAACATTTCTAGTATTTCAGAAAGCCCCTATTCCCATGCAAAACTGGCCTGAAAATGAGCACAGCACATGGAGTTCCTGTGGTTTTCATTCGCCTATCAGATGTGACTGTCCAGCTCAACCAAAAGATTGATCACAATATTGGTAAATCACTCATTACTTGCCCCTGCTCCTTCCATAATATGGTATTAACCTGAAGCTGAAACAGGTTGCCCAGAGAAGCTGTGGCTGTCCCATCCTTGCAAGTGTTCAAGGCCAGGCTGGATGAGGCTTGAAGCAACCTGGTCTAGTGGAAGGTGTTTCTATCTGTGGCAGGGGGTTGGAAATATATGATCTTTATAGTCCCCTCCAAGCCAAACCATTCTATGATTCTATGAAAGGAGCATTACTGAACTTAAAGCAGCCCACATTTCAAAGTTAAATTAAAAAAATATCACACAAAACCCCCACAAACCCACACTAAACCCACAAAACAAACCCTTTTTCCGTAAGCTGAAAGCAACGTTTCCAAAGACACCCCTACCTGGGTCTACTAAAAGATTTTCATGGCAAGTCAGGATACAAACCCACCAGCCCATTCCTGCTTGCCCCAAACCACCAAGCTCCCCACACACCAGACCCACCAAATAACAGCAATGCAGCTCACATGCAGCAATGCAGCTCACACAACCAACAATCACCCACCTCCTACTGCAATCACACAGGAACACTCAGGCCATTCTGAATTTATAAGGCTCCCTGGTCGCTTAAACTGAAGCACTTGTGCTAAGAAAGATGCCCTTCTTTTCCAGTCCATATGGTCATGTCTCACAGCTGACTCTTCCTCACTGCTGGTAGTGCACGTTCCTAATGGTGATGCTGCGCCTCAGCAGAGCCCTTCAGATTCAAGGCCCTTCTAGGCAAACCAGGTTGGTCATCTGGAATAACACAGGCAAAAAAGGAGAGGCAAAATTGCTTGCTGAGCAATACAAACAAAGCAATAAAGCTCAGAAAAACTGTACAGAGAACATGAACGAGGAGCGTCTAGCCCCCCCCCTTGACTGAAGTGAAGCTATCAATAAAGGAGGAAGGCAAAAAGTGGTAGAGATACACTGGGTGTACCTGTGTAGTCTGATGTAAGGAGACTGATAATACAGATATTCCTCCAGAGGCTGCAAGTGTCTTTGTCTGAGGGGGGCTAAAACCTCATCAAGGATGTCTACAGCTCAATAGTCAAAACCTCCCCAGTCACAGAAGCATTGGCTTACACATAGGCTACAATGGTTTCTAAGCTGAAGGGACCAAATGATGGAATATACAAAAAAAGGTAAAACAGAGGTTCCTTTCTCACAGAATTAAGGGTTCTTTTTCAAATAATTGAGGTTTTGAATTAGAATAAGATTGCTAGAAGTTTTGACACCTCTGGGAAGGTGTTGTATTTTACACAGAACAGAGAACAAAGAATATAATACTACTTATGCTGTACTTCATGTGGTTCAGTTTGACTTGTCCTGGTGTTATTGTTTTCTCTTGAATTTTCTGAGTTTCTGTGAGCCATAATTAGTTCACTTGTCATGAATATCAACATAACAGTGTAACAGCACAGAAGTGTGATCCCAACCATGCCACAAGGACAAGCTGCTCCTTGCAAACACATTTCAGGTGACAGATTAGCATTTAGCACAGTGGACTACAGCACACATACGTCTGATGAATAACTGAAGTGTTAATTATACAAGTATTCTGATGATTGCATTTTATAAATATCTTAAAACTCTAATAACATCTGATTATCTTAATAGTTGCAGTCAGTTTGGCTCCACTACATAGTTGGTATTCTCACAGTGGGTTATGGTTGTTTATAATGTTCAAGGCACATTCTGTCATTGCTCTTTCTTACAGGCAGCTCTGCTTAGAAGCAGTCCAGTGAAGAATCGCAGAGGTAGTTAAATACTGTTCATTAGAATGATTTTCACTCATTTCTTGAACTACATATTTAAACTCCCTTTAGTAATTTGTTTTTCTTACATCTTTATCACTGCCTAGCTGTACAGAGTCATTCCTGTCACTCTGAAGGAAGATGTTGCTCACTGATTCCCTCCACCTGGACACTGACCTGTCCGCAAGGAGGGTTCAGGTCTCTGCAGCTTCCTGCCTAGCTGGCAGCCTGCTTGGTGTGAGCACCCCTTCAATCTGGTCGAATGAGCCCTCTCTGCTCTTGTGACCAGGGTTGCCCTGTAATTTAGGGACTGGCCTATTTCCCAGGGTGTGGATGAAGCTTGCAGAGGAGGTATCTCACAATGTCTGTAGGCCAGTGGGGCAGCTTTTTCTGTACAAACAGCACTTTGACCTCTCTGTAAGAAGGGTTTAGGTCTGTGGGGTACCAGTGCTCTCTTGTCAGCTGGCTTCACAGCCTACCCTTGTCTGTGACCCTTTTTGTCACAAGACTCAGCTTTGTGGGATGCATGGGGCCTCTTGTAACCTTGGACCCCAGAGCTGACCCTCTTGTCAGGGTCTAGCTTCCTGCCATGGGCCCAACATTCTTTGCTCCCTATGAAGGAACAAGGGGAGCACTTAGAGGATAGAACAACTATCTCTGTCCTCTGTCTGTGCCCTTGGGTTTGGCTAATTTAGCAAGTAGGATAGAAAGAAGACTCTGAGGATGGAAAAAAATCCTTCCTATTGTTGCTTCTGGTACCACCATGTCCCTCCCACCTCTAGAAAGTATGCTCAGAATTACAGACCTCTGCTTTCAGCCTTGTCCCAGGCCAGAAAACAACATAAATGCCCTAGGGATTCTGTTCCTGAGGGTGAAGGAGTGGAAAGCACTGCCTAAGCAATAGTACAAATATTAGAACAATCATACTATTCAGAAAAAAAAAAAGAGCAAATGTTTGTGGCAGTAATGCGCAGGTATAATGGATTCATAATTTATTTAACATACTTGCTTCTCTCTTGAGGCTAGCAATAATCAATAATCCCCTTATGGGCTCTACACAGATTTTCCTCATAGGGAATACATTCATAACTATTATTTGTCTGCAATCATATTATAGAGATGTGAGCAAAATGCATGATGATATTTTTCACTCTCAGTCATGTCACTTATAAGTGAAAAGCATGACAAAATTAATCAATTCTTGTTAGTCCCAGTATTAAATACTGTATGAACAGTTTTTACTATAAGAATAAACAGAATGTATTAGTACATATTATTAGACAAAACAAGAATAAGCAAACAAACAAACAGTAATGTTATTCTTGTCCATGCAAAGGACACATTTGAGCCTTAGGACCTTTATTCATCTATTTTCTTTATATAATCTTACTCAGTGTGTGATCACTCCCTTTACCTGATGATATTTATGAGCTCCAGAAGAATCACTGACTTTGGGACACTAAAGCATAACTGTCAGCCACCACCATTTAAGTCAATTAACCAGTGGCATAATGTAAATATTTTCATCCTGGCCAACTCTTTACTGGAAATTATATTACCAATCTGATCTTACATCTAGTATAAGCCGCTTGTTCAGTTTCAGAGTAATTTTCCAATGTTTTTTAAATATCTGATAGAGTATTAAGAAACATGGGGAAGACTAGTAACGACCTCTGCAGTAGCAAGGGAACTGCCAACACTTTCTTTTCTCCAATCGTGAGTCTGATTCTCATATTCTTAACATGTTTAACATTCTGCTTCTTAAGAACTGGTATCTTGAGAGCTATATAATGAATCCCTAACCAGTGTCAAAAAGAGCAAAGCTATCTCTGTTACACTCCAGCATCTTGAGCTGGAGCATAACAGTTCTGTTTCAGTTAGATCCAAGATACATCACAGTGACAAACTGTTAAAACGCCAGTAAACACAAGCAACACACACATTATTCCAAAGCTGAAAATCTAGGTAGCTTCATGCTAATGAAATGTATCTTAACGTTAATATCTTTGTAGAAAAAACTACTGTGGAAATAAAGGTAAAAGAATGCTGCGATGGGACCCAGACTGGCATTAAAATTTAAGGGCTATGTGCTAATAGAATGCTAATAATGCCACATGGAAAAGGCTCAGGATAAACCACATTTAATGTATAACAATAAACCACATTTTTAACATATTCATCGTCTTCCACACATGCAGAACTCACAATCACAATAGTTTGTTTATAGCATAATGGGAAATAAATATTCTTGTATCTTTCTTCATTCACCAAGCATTTCCCAATTACGTGACACAGACACTAAGTTGGCCACTTTTACTGTTTGCTAGTCTTGATTGATTTCACTTAAAGGGTAATAAATACAAATGATCTCTTTCATCATCCGTTCCAGCATGTCTAAATAATACTGCTCTTAATCTGAAAATTTACTGTCTTCAAAGAGAATGCTTGTGCCATCCATACATTTCACTGTGGGAAACATAAGTTAATGTTATCATTGAATTACTTGGTATGTGCCATAGAAACAATGCCATGTAATTTTGCAATAAATGCAACCTACATGAGGAATAGGTAGAACTCTATTTTCATATTATGTTTTGAAACAGCAATGAAGATGATACTCTGAAAATTGGTAAATCAGTAGATTAAGGAATAGAACTCTGTCTACAAAAATGATGGAGGGAGACAACTACGGTTTTCACAGTACTCCTCATTCTTGCCCAACTCATTTAACAGGAGCTATTGATAGTCATTTAGGCATTATTAGTCTTGTTTTATTTAGACTAGCTGTATGAAGAATAAAATTGCAGTTGCTGGAGAATTAGGCACGTCATCTCTCCAGAAATTAGTTCTTGTTAGCTAAAGTGCTTGAGATAAACAATTGCTTCATTAATGTAGTCCTTCATTTTTTGCATATCAATTTTGCTTCACTTACTTTGGTAATGCTCAAGATTCATAGAATCATAGAATCTTAGGATAGTTTGTGTTGGAAGGGACCTTAAAGCTCACCTACTTCCAAGCCCCTGCCACAGACAGAGATGCCTTCCACTAGACCAGGTTGCTCCAAGCCTCATCCAGCCTGGCCTTGAGCACTACCAGGGACGGGGCAGCCACAGTGTCTCGGGGCAGCCTGTGCTAGTGCCTCACCACCATCACAGGTGGAAAAAATGCTGTGTGAGATATACATTGTAGAAAGTGATTATCAGTTACTGACAGTCATTTTAAGTGCATCAAAGAATTTGAAAGTAGGACAAATGACTAGCTCAAGTTTGTCCAAAATAGCTTATCTGGTATAAAACTGGATTGTGCCTAGACTGCAGTACGTTATCTGTTCTACCTCTGAACTTACAAGAGATACTATCAGTGTTGCTGAAATGCTGCCTTTTGTCAAAGGATTTATATTGGTATTTAGAAGCCAAACATGCTGGCTTTAATAGTACTGCATGTTAACCAATATTTTTGTATTTGCCTATGCACCAGTTTAACTAGAAGCTGAAGAAAACCTGTATTTATGCTGCTTGAAAACAGGAGTAGCCATATCATTTCCCATGAGGTATTAGAAGAATCATCTCTTAAAGCCTCCTCCAATGACCATGACTCATGCTAAACCGAAAGATCTCTTTTTCTCTAACGGAAAACTGCTATAATTTAATTTAAAACAAAAGCAAAGAAAATGCAGTCTCTTTATTTCTTTCTCAAGGTAATGAAGTGAGTAAATTACTGTTGTGGTACTCAGGATGACACCACACACTTATTAACTGACATAATGATTATTTTGTGTGGGAGAAGACAGACACTTTCTGAATTTTGTTTTCCTTTTAGCAAAATGAAGACAGTCTAACTGTTCTATTTTTTACTGTATGTTAGGATAATTACATTAAATACATCACCAACTACATTTGTAAAGTGAAAATAATAATATAAGGACTAGTATATCTACATTAAATTTATAGAGGATATGGTGAATTCAGATACCATGGCTACTATTACAGACAGACATTTCCTAATCTTTCATGAAATCATGTTATAAATTCCCAGGGTCAGTTTCTACTCGTAACTCAGTAAGTAGCACAAGGACTTTTAGTCTAACTATTCGTCACCTTGAGAATTTCAATTATTTCTGTATTGGTTGAAATGCTTTTAATAAACACAAAATACTTAATTGTGTATTAAACTTCATCAAACCTATACACAACCAGAAGGCAGCACGGTTACATAGAACAAAAAGTAGGTGGAGTAATAAAGAGCAAGTAAGTGGTAAAAAGCATTACATGAGAGTCAGGCTATATAAGAAATTAAATATATCTATGTGAATTTTCTGACTGTTTATTACAGCATGCATCTAAGTTCTACAGTTTAAATAAAATTGGGGATGGGGTGGTAACAGAAGTAAAGAATGTCATTAGGTTTAGGCTTGCTCCTTAAGACAATGTTCCAATTCTATTAAGGCTAAATTTTGATTTCTCTGTAGCTTCTCCACGGCCAAAAATTCACGTTAATATTTTCTCAATCTTAACCTCTTTCCAGGGCAAATATTTTCACAGGCTTCTTGATTTTATCAGCAACAACTGATTCTGGCACAAGAACTGAGAACAAAAATGTTTGTAGTGTTTTCCATTGACAAAACCACCCATTCCTTATCTTTCTTGGCAAGGACTAATTAAAAACAAACAAACAAACAGACAAACCACAACAACCCAGTGACTCAATCTAGACAGTCTCAGGTTTTAAAGTACTTTGTCTTCAACACAGCACTAACAGAACATTTTTCTTTCTGGAGATCAATGTGTTAATAAAAAGAAAATAAAAGCAAAGCAGAAAGGTCAGTAGTTTGTACTTCTTGCTACCACTTTGCTCCCCAACTTTCACTATGTATAGGAAGGACAAGTGCTGCTATATTAAAGCACAGCAAGTTCTCTCCAGCAGCTGGAGATTTCTGGAACTCTTCTTCACTTACCATTGAACTGTTTTGATAATAAGACAAAGAATGTAACCAAAGTATGGGCAAGAAACAAACAAAATAAAATATGTCCTACACAGTTAGTCTCTGGTACAAAAATAATATTTACTGCAATTATAAATAATAACTATTTGTTTCTAAATTTGCTATCCATAATGAATAGAAGAAAAGATTAAAAATTCAGAATGTTATTCTTATGTGATAGATTGTGAAAGCAAATCACTTTTTGTGAAGTTGTTAAAAATTTAAGTGATCCTCTACTTTATACTAAATAGGAATGGCCAGTCAGAATAAAAATTACAGGCTTTTTTTTTTTTTATTTTAGATCAATGTGAGGAAAAAATATCAGATTTACAAAATATTTTGCCATACACAGTATATTTCAAGAAGCCACAAGTGATGCTGAGGAGGAAAAAAAAAAATCCAAACTCAAACTACAAACTTTCTTCATTTTCAAAGAGTTTCTTCTCAAATATCCATGTTTTCACAGCACCAGATGAAACCGGAGTTCTTCTAACTTATCTATTAGTGTTTAATAAGGATCTTTGGGACAACCGTTTTAGCTTCTCATCAAAACTCATATTGTTGAGAACTGTGAGCATGCACAAACAGCTCCTCTCTCAAGTCACTAAGTTTTCTACTTTTTTCATGTTGAAACTGTCTGGGAAATCATTCATTTATAGACCATCATTTGCCCTGTAACTGCATATATCTAACACAAAAATATTCCACAGATAGAAAATGCCAGGCTTACATGAAATATTTTACAACAGGTTTAAAAGCTTTAGCTCTGTGTTTCATCCATGGCTACAGTCCCTCCATGTCATCAAAGATTTCATATTATTCAATATTATGAAAAAACATTAGTCAAGGATGACTGTGATATGGATCAAAGCATCTTCTCTGGATTTGCATATGGATGCAGGAAATAAAGATATAGTATGATTCATCTTTATGAAACTATTTCAGATTATGAGAGAAAAAAAGTTGTTACTGAGACACAGTCACCTGGAAGTCACAAAGAAAACAGAAATGTTACAAATTTTTTTTTTTGCTTTAATCTTCTATGCCTTAATTACTAAACCTGTTCTTCATTTGATGTGTGCTTACATGAAAGCAAATAATTTCTTTAAGTAGCAATAACATATACTATACTGAATAAAAACACTGTTGAAGAAATATGCTCTCTTTAGCATTACTTTCCAGATGATTTGTTTCAACATTTTCTTTAGACAGTGATTCATTCTTGAGAACTACGGACTTGAGAAAATGTTAATCATGCTAATCCTGTTAATCTATTGATTAACCTGATGATAATCCTGATAATCTACTATCATAATAGTAGATAGGCACACACGAAGTATCACAGAAAGAAAATATACAGAATACCATGCAAATTTGTAATCTTCATACTGCTGTTATTCAACTCATTGTTTATCATTGCTGCTTCACTATAATGTACAAAGTTTAGCAGTACGGGAACAGTTATACAGATAGCAAAATTAACCAGCTATATATAAGGAATTTAACAGTTTAGCATCTTAAAAAAATAATACCTTTGTTAGAGCTATGAAACAGAAACTACCATCTTGACTTTTGACTAAAAATACTGCTCAGTAACAACTATTGGCTATCAGCTCTGTGCTCACTAAATCCTTCATCAGCACTGTCTTTAAAATTACTTAGCTTTCCAAGCCCTTTATTAGTATTTGCAGTACTCTCTGGACAACATTATATAGAAAGTCTCTCAGATTTTTAAGTTCTAATACAAATACTGCAATACAGTTTACCATATCAAAAACTCAGAGACATCTCTTGGGTATTAGTCCATACATGTTAATGAGGACCCTGGTTCTGCAGTGATCTGTTACAAAGTTTCCTATGTTAATTTCTCTGCTGAATGTGTAATTTTTGCCATGCTTAATTATGTTTTGTGTTCATTTTCTTTTAGTTTAAGCATTACTGAGATATTCCCAAAATTTGGGTGACAGAAAAACAACTAAAAGATTGGGGAAAAAAATACAAAAATACTACAAATAAGGCAAAGAAAAATAAATAAATAAACCAAATCAAACCAAAACAAGACAAGACAAAACCCCAAAACAAAACCTGGTATAAATTCACCTCTCACTGCTGTTTACGGAAAACTGAAGATTTTGAATGAGTGTGAGTTAAGTGTTGGAGAAAATGAAAGCATCTCTGCATATATATTTGATAATGAATTAATCAGCTGGAAAAACAGATGTTTATCTGATTGTACATATGAAACGTTGCAGTGGAAAATAAGATTAGAGTTCTCATTCTGTTTGAAGAAGACTTATCGGCTAAAACATTTTTCACTGACATAAGCAGTGACAAAATTGTGATCAAACTGTATCTCTTCATCTTATCAGATTTTAGAAGAAACTGGTGATATGAAGCTACGTATCAAGGAAATGATGAAGCTTTCAGGTTAAGTATATATAGCAGAGAAAATGAGTATGAATTTATTCCAGAACACAAGTCAGATAACGCTAGTAATGAATTAAGTTCCTATTGGCTTGTGTAGTGACTTGTGCAAGTCACTAAGATCTTCTGGCATGATAATGTCATATAAAAACTTGTCATGTAACATTCTGCATTTATAATGAAAAGCAGGAAAGTGAAAAACAAAACTGGGTCCTAATTGATTTGGATAAACCCCCTTGTCTCATAACACAGTAATGTATTTAATGTTTTTTTAATAGTATTAATTTGTGATATGAGATCCATTTATGATTCAATAGATGACAATTTTTTATACTAGAGGCATCAAAATACATTTTCTGCCTTAAACAAACTTTAGCTCAAGCTTATTCTCAGCCAGAGATGGTGGCTTTGCAGTTAGTACATTTTGATGCAAGTTTTTCTTCCATGAAAAAAATTCACAGTTTAATTACATGACCTGTGTAGCACACCTAAGACACATTTTTCATAGTGTCCATTTACATTGTTTAACAGTAGCAGTACTTCTACAGCAATGTCACTACACAGCAAATCTGTGTGGAGTCAGGTAGTACCTTTCTGAATAAGAATCATTGCATATTTAGCTACTACTAGAGCACATAACTTTTGGAAGCACTGAAGCCTGTCTTATTTCAACGGTTTTCAAACACCTTAGCTTTAGGGACACTTACAGAAAACCTCTTATGTGAGCTGCAAAGTCTGCAGTTCAAGGAAATACTAGAACACTGTCCCCAGCTGTACACTTCAATAACTCAGTAAAACTGAATGCAAACACACACAAAGGGCTGTCATTGAGTATCTGTGAAATTGAGTGGTCTCACAAAACTGAACAGCTGGCAAGACTCAAGAGGAAAGACTAACCTTGGTGTCTCTTATTATTTTAATTAAAATACAAAAATCACAAAATATCTTCCCTTCTTTCAAAGAACTTACCCAAATTAATGAAACTGGGATTGCTTTTGTGCATTCTACGGTTTCTTTCTTTACAGCTATTTCATTTCTTTCTTTAAAATGGATCCTTTCAAAATCAAGTGGACATCCCTCCTGTGCAGAATGTGCTTATTAAAAATCAAGCTGTCTAAAATACCCCATATAGCTCAAAATTTCAGAACACCCTATGTCTGAAGAAGTGTACTCATCAGAGCTGAATGGTCTATTGACCCCTGTGCAGAAGGAACGAAAGAAATGTCACTTAGAAACTGGAACTGATCAACATCATATATAATTATAATTTGAAAACAAAAATGGGAGAAGTGCACTTTTGACATTAGGTTTTGGCCTGCAAATTTTCTCTAAAAGTTGTTTTTATATGGTACAAAGAAGAACAGACATTCTAGATCAGATGTCCTGTTAGCTCAACAGTATCTCAAAAAAATTATGGGCCTTCACAGGTCTGTGTTGTTAAGGACCACTGGACTTTGTTTTGGGTATCCCATTAGCTAGTTTCATTTTATGCCTGTTGTTTCTTTTCCTCTAAAAGGAAATAAGAGTTGATTAATTTAAATTTTAATTTAAATCTGTGGGTGCTGTTCCTCAGTATTTCTGCTTATTCATCCCGCTGACCTTGTCCATGAAGTACTTAGAGAAAAACTTATACTGTTTCATTGCTAAGGTTACTTCATGTCACAGCGCATTTCTGTAAGCCAAATTTTGCTGTCTCTGATAATGAGTTTGCAACTAACTTGTAGGGAATACCATTTCTTTCAGCAGCTCCCAAGAGCAATGCTCTATTGGGCAACGGTAAAGCTCACTGAACAGTTTCAGGTAATCTCAGCTGTTCTTGGTAGGGTAGAAGATGATTTTCATCACATGTATTAGAATAAACTGGAAGGTTTCTTATGTTTTCCAGTCTTTTCATCAGAGATTAATCTGTTGCAAGTAAGGGAGAAAAGTGAAATCTGAATCGCACAGTGGGAGAGAGACTTACAAGGGGGCTGAAAGTAATCTCCAGTTTAAGGTTCCTGGGCCATTTTTTGGTACAGATCCAATGTGAAATGGCAGCTTCAGGAAGCATTATGAGACCTGGATTGCTCAGGCCCATGTACAGTTTCACCATTTGCATGTACAATTGCTTTGTATACGTATATTTCTGAGTGTTAAACCCACTCCATTTAATCTCTTAGTTACGTCTAATTCTCCACTAAAGTTGTTGATAGCATTGTACACACAGTTGCATACTTGATGAATAGGAAAGCTTTTCACGAAAGCCTTTCCACTTGTTATCAAATGCTATTGTAATCATTTATAGTCAACATAACTCAGATTTCATTGACAGTAGTGTTGCTAAGATTCTTGTGGAAGACCCACTGGAGGGGGTTTCTTGTACCTAGAGACAAATAAAAGAAAAGGTCTGTCTTATACAGAAGTATTTTCAAAAGATAATGAAACTGACTACTTGAGAAAGCCATTTTTTTACTTTTCGTCTTTCCATGTACGTGAATATAATATTTATATTGCCACTGGGTATCCAAAAGGACATTTGGTGTGCACAGATGCCAATGAAATCAGACAGTGCTCTCAAAAGAGAGATGCTAGCTGTCTCTTACTGTGATATGTTATAGGAAATGGAAACACACTTGTTTTCTAATTATTTTCAAAAAGAATGTATTTTCTGATGTGGTGTAAGAAGAAGTATGATTTAAGACATCAACTTCTTTATTCAGAACATGATCAATAAATTTTATTTTGCATATATTCATATAAGTGTAAGGATTCAGCCCAAGAATTATAATATATATATATATATATATATATATATATCTCCATTTTATGCATTTAGATAGCATGGTAAAAGATAAGTGAAAGAGCATTGAAAAAAGGCTAATTTACTACATGCACTGCTTGGATTACTAACAACAAATATGATTGATAAGGGGCAACTCAAAAAGAAGCAGACCTATAGTCAGCAGAGCACTTGTGAACTAACTGTTTCTCCCCAGAGAGAAGCAGCTTTTGTGTCCTACTTCAGCCAATTGGACTTTGAAAGCTTTATGGTAAAAGTCTTTTATGTACTGACTATTTTTTATTCACATATTCTCGTTTCCACTCAAACAGCTGTTTATAAAAACATAAAATGAAAAGACATTTAAAAACACAGTTGAAAGATTAATTAAGGTACATATATTAATTTTTAACTCAATGTTTATCTCTTGAGAGCAAGGAACTGCTAGTATAACTAGGCAATAATAATTTGTGTGAAACCTAAAACATGAATAATAACAGCAACATGACACTTTACAACTTGATTACAAGGGATGTGCCTAAAGATGGCCATCCCTAAGGAACATCTGCATTGTGACCTAGGAAACTTAAAGAAAGCATCATCTTGGACTCTGCCATAGAGCACTTGGCAGGGAACGGGAAGACTGAAAATGTAAACCTGTACTCCACTTTTCTATTCCCCAGATTCCTGTGTTCTCCGCAGACTAGTTCAGACTCTGTAAGTTAGTGATGACCTGTTAAGAAGAGTTACAAAACTCTCTAGAAATTGTTGAAATTCAAGAACCTTTTCTCTTGCATCAACATCATAGTCTGTGGAGAAGCAAGAGAACCATCCCTGTCCACATCTGATTTATGCATGCCAAGGAAAGCAATTCTCCAGTGGCAGATCTCCATGCACACCCAAACCCCGTTACTATAAGCATAACAAAATAAAAATGGGAACAGAGTCCCATCAGCTGAGAGCACAGGCCAAGAACCAGAAAGTTATTAAAAAATAAGTAGGAAGGCAATGGTCAATAATTTTGTTAGAAATCATTAAAAGATTGTGATCAGGGCAATTTCTGCCATATATCTGTAAATAACTAGAGTAATCGTGCATTTTACTTGTGCGCTGATAACCTCCACTCTGTTTGAAGTCTTTCTGGCTTTGCTAATTTTACATGCTAATTCTTGGGATGCTTTGCAAGAATCTGCAGAATGTCCTTCATAAGCAGAGATACTTACTCCATTCTTCAGTTTGGTACAGCATGTACCAAACTGATTACATGTCCAGTAATTACATTTCACTTTATTTCTTCAGCTTTTTCTGAAGTCTCTGATTTTGGATGTTATTGAACCAATACCCTGAATCATTACTGCATTATACGCACTAAAACCAAAGTACAAATATAGCACGAATTTCCTTGTTGATTACAAACAAAAAGTCAAGGATTAACACAAAAAAAACCCTGATGGCAAAATTTTATATTTTTTTTAATTTTTCCATTATGGTAATAAGATTTATCTTTTATTCCCTCACCAGTCCCTTAAATGCACTTTAAATCAGTCCCTAAAATCAGCCTTAAACTGATACTGCAGAACAAAGTTTCAGAGTACTAGTGATCTCAGCAGGTACAGCTACGTGTTGAACGACAGGTATGTCACAAGTATTTGCATATGAGCTATCTGAGATAAAGCCAGGTAACTACATTAGCACAGCAGTAGCCTAAGGCAATACATTGGTTGGTGGCTTGGAGGCAGAGCCGCAATAGCACCTTTAAGAGCAGTCTTTTGCTAGGGTTATCCTAACCCTGTTCAGACCTTAAGGTGAGACTTTGCGCTGAACATAACTCTAGCAAGGAGGAAGGCATCAAAACAGAGTAAGAAAGGAAAATACAGGGTTTACTCACACAGGGCTCTGTACAACAAAGAAGGATACCAGCAGAATATGGTAAGAACAGTAACCTGAGTTAACCTTTAAGTAGTTGCTCTACCAAGTTTAGTCTAGGCTTACTTTAAAGCAGGATAAAGATTGATTTTGTGTAAACAGAAATAAATAAGAACATGAATGGTTGCATCAACCTGAAGTGTGCCCTTTTAAGACTGTGGAAAAAACATTGACTACTATTACACTATCCAGAGAACAAGCTAGAGAGGTCAGACAGGCTTTTGACTCCAGAGAAAACCACATGACTATAAAAGACTGCAGCAATCATTCAGCTTCAATGAAAGACATAGAAGTAACATAACAAAAAAACTGAAAGACCAGCTTTCGCAATAGGTGATGAGAATCTGTAGTGAAGCATTTACAGACTGTTTCTAAAAGGGGAAACGGTGTGTACAGAAAGACTGAACAATATTGCTGACAGACCATGAAGATTAAATTCTCTCACTACAAATTAAGCAGTGAGTAATACTTTTTTTTTCCTGGCACTGTTTGGTGGTCCAGAAGCTGCTGTTCAAGCGGAGGCCTAGAACAGCAGCATAGCTGGTACAGATTACAGTCTAAATGTGTATGTGCCATTTATGTATGAGCTCAGAGAAGTATCTTATACTAGCATTTGTAAGGATGAGTGTCTGCAAACCATCTGCATTGTTCTGGGCTTCTGGGAAAACTGGTACAGAATTAAAAGAACTACAAGCCTGAAGAAAGGCTTATAATGGGTTGATCTGCAACACACAAATACTAAAACACTATGCTGAACTGTCTTGTAGTCACAATCATACAATTCCTCTCCATATTGCAGCTTTGTTTTAGGGCAGCCCACAGGTTTACTCTGTAAGTTTACCTAGTTCTACTGTAGTTTGTGCTGTTTCAGAGGAAACTTGATTCTTTTCCTTACTACAGGAGCTGCAAAACTTTAAAAAATTTAAACACCTTCTGTTACAAAGCGATATTACATGGGTTTGAATTCCCGACAGAACATATAAACCCCCCCCACATTTTCTATGCCACAAAAGAACCCCTGTTCAACAGCCAAGTTTCTATTACTGGAACTGCTGAGAAATGTTCAGAAAGAACAGGAAACAAGATTGGTGGCTATAATAAGAACACAGCACGTTTGCCCACTTACCAATATCACAACAGCTTTCCCAATAGATTTATATTATTTCCAAAAATGTATCAGCCTGTGATATTCTTAACTGTGCTTGATCAAACAAGTACATAAGCAGATATAGCATTCCTTCCAGTCTTCTGAAAAGGGTATCAGAGTTACAAGAAGAAATGAAACGTCTCTTCAGTCAATAGTCAGAGAGCAGTACTCAAATAATGTTAAGAAAACAAATCCAAAAAGGGAAAAAATATCCATCAAATTCACAAGGGAAAATTCCTGTTGACTAATGTGGGATTTGGACAAGAAAAATGTAACAAAAATACTCCAATGTTCTGTCTTTATTCTTTCCTGTGACTGTGAAAACAGCCTTTTCGTGAGGTTACAGAATGTTGTGCTCACACTGTCTGAAGGGCAAGGCTTGATAAGCCAGCTATCACTTTCAAGTTGAACTTTTCCCATGAAGCTACTGAGAGTATGTGTCCAAGTCTAACCAAAGCATACAGAACAACCTACAGGTTTCTAAGATTAGGATTTGCATATGAACACAAACCTAAACAAAACGGCAAAATAAGAATAGTCTGCATTTTGACCTACAAAAGATACGCAAATACCTATGCAGATAAAACATACTATTTGATGCATATAATACTGTTTATGATAACTAGAAAAATACTTGCGATTTTAAAAAGACAGTTTATGATTACAAAATGCATTATCTCAGCCTTTGTTATTCATCTTCAAGAACCTAAACTAGAAAAGTTAGTTGTATACAGAAAGCATAGGTTATTTTTTAAGTATTTCAATATAGACAAAATATATCTACCAATTCAAATGCCAGAATCCCTACTGGTATGACCCTCTTAGACTCAAAACAGTAGCCCTGTGGGACAACACTGATTTTTTTTCCTCCTGCAAATTTTATGGTTGTTTCAATTGTTGACCCTTGAAAGTTAATTGGGAAAATGACTCATTTTATATTGGCTGCTTTTTTTCTTTTTTTTTCTCTGAAAAAATAAAAAAAACCCCTCCTAACCCAAAACATTAACTTAAACCATTTATATACAAAGTTCAAAAATCTGGTTTTTTTTAACTAAAATTGCACAATTGCAGATTCAGCCCTGTGTTGTGAGCAAGCAAATCTCTCAGGGAAGTCAGCCTCTCAGTTTATTTGGCAGCAAAAGATTGACAGGATTATACCTACATTGCTTTTGGAATTGATTCTACAATCTCTCTGCATGAAATAAATGAGAATTCCAGCCTTCCTTTTTTATTGGTGTATCTTATTCTCACTGTGCTCACAAAATTGGACCATGCAGGAAAGTTGGATGATAAATTGTTGCTCTTAAGCTTTCAAGATAATTTGCAATTTTTTTATTCAGTTTTAAAGAGCAAATATTTCTCCCAGATATGCATTAGCAGCTTTCCCAGACATCATAGAAGTCACGTTTGTAATACAGGTTAAAGGTTTTTGCTACAGAACATAAGCATATTGAGGATTTTTTGTGTTTCTGAAATTCTAAATGCCTTTGTACAACAAGAGCTTGTGACACCAGTTTAATATGCTTCTTGGAAAGTCTTTGATAAACTGTGCCAGATACTGTGAAGTCAATCTTAACTCATTCACAAATAGATATATTCATTAGTTTAAAAGATATCTCTTCCGTTTGGAGTATCAGGCTTATATTCCAAGTATAAACCTGTTTTCCAGAGAAATCTCAGCCTTTCCACACAGCATTTTTAGCAGAAATGAAAGTATGAAGTGTGCACAATAAAAACTGAGAGTTATTTACCAAATTTCAAGTTGGAAAATGAGACTGCAAATAAAACACACTAAAATGACCTTTTTAAACTTAGACAAACTCAGACATAAGCCCCCTTTCTGTAACTTTGAGAGCTAAGAAAAATCTTTAAGGCAAATACTTTATAATAATAAAACCTGCTGTCCCAACCTTCTTTTTAAAAGAACCACTGGAATGTTTCTCTATTGTACTATTTCCTTATCTGCTGAGTCTCTCAATTTTCTCGACAGGACCTGCCCAGGAGCCGGCAGCTCAGCTGACGCGAGCAGCTGACTCACAGGGGGCGGAGCCAGGAGGAGTGGCGCTAGTCCTCACTGGGTAAAAATCTGCCCCAGGGAGCGCGAACGACCAGGAGTGCTGCGAGGAAGTTTGTGAGGCAGTTCGAGCGGGATGAGGAGCGCTCCTTGTATGACCAGGGCCCGGTCTGGGAGCTCTGCTCTGGCTGGCCCGGCTGTGGCCAGCGTAGGCACCCAGACAGAGCCGATGAGAGGGGAGGCTGCAGTGTAGACTTCGGGGTGTAGAGAGTGCCTGCACTGCTCTGGTGAGGGAAAGGTACACAATGGGCAGGCCTGCCCTGGGTGCGCCCTGGTGGAGGTCCTCCTGCAGCAGGTGGCTGAGCTGCAGGAAGCTATTAATGGGCTACAAGATGTCAGGGTAGCTGAGAGGAAGCAGGAATGCTTGCTCCCGGCCCAAACTGTGCAGAGTCCTCAAGCTTCCCCTGTAGCTCATGGAGGAAAGAAGGAGGCCGTTAACCTGCGAAGCTGGGAATTGGTGACAAAAAAAAATCAACAAAAAAAGGAGGGAAAGGACAATTAAAAGCAAGGGACTTCCTCTTGCATCTGTTGTCCCCACCCAGAACCGCTTTGCAGTCCTGCAGGGGGCTTATAAGGAAATGCACTTGCGCCAGAAACAGCGGGCTGATGCACTAGTAAAGATCTCTACTGGTGCTGCCAGGAAAAAGCAGCAGGTCGTAGTAGTAGGGGATTCAACTTTGAAAGGGACAGAAGCACTCGCTTGTTGGCCTGACCCAGTCTCAAGGGAGGTGAGTTGCCTACCAGGGGCACGGATCAGGGATGTGGCAGAGAGGCTGCCTGCTCTAGTAAGCACCATGGACTATTACCCACTTCTGGTGATACATGTGGGTGCTAGGGATATAGATAGTAGTAGCCTGGGGAACATAAAGAAGGACTACAGAGCCCTGGGAGAGGTGGTTAAGGGCTCTGGAGCTCAGATAGTCTTTTCGTCTATTCTCCAGGATACAGGGGAGGACCTAAAAAAAGCTAGGAGGATTAGCCAGGTTAATAAATGGTTAAAAGGGTGGTGTCGTAGTCAGGAGTTTGGGTTTTCATTTGGAACTCAGCTCAGATGCCTCTATACAAATGCCCGTAGCATGGGTAACAAACAAGAGGAATTAGAGATATGTGCACATCTACAGGGGTATGATATAATAGGCATCGCAGAAACATGGTGGGATGGCTCCTATGACTGGAGTGTTGGAATGGAAAGTTACAGACTCTTTAGAAAAGACAGGCCTGGCAGGTGCGGAGGGGGAGTTCCCTTTATGTTAGGAATAGGCTGGAGAGTATCGAACTCTGTCTGGGGACAGGTGAGCAGTTAACAGAGAGTTTGTGGGTCAGGGTTCAAGGGAAAACAGCGATGGGAGACATTACTGTGGGGATCTGTTACAGACCGCCTGACCAAGAGGAACCTGCGGATGAAGCACTCTATAGGCAGATAGGAAAAGCCTCACGCTCACAGGCCCTCATTCTCATGGGTGACTTCAACCACCCTGACATCTGTTGGAATGACGGTACGGCCCAGCACAAGCAATCGAGGAGGTTCCTCAATTGTGTGGAAGACAACTTCCTTCTGCAAGTAATAGAGGAACCGACAAGGAGAGGTGCCATGCTTGACCTTGTGCTCACCAACAGGGAAGGGCTCCTTGGAAATGTGGCGCTGAAGGGCAGCCTTGGATGCAGCGACCACGAGATGGTTGAATTTGAGATCCTTAGGACAGTGAGAAGAGCGTGCAGCAAGCTCACTGCCCTAGACTTCAAGAGAGCAGACTTTGGCCTCTTCAGGAACCTGCTTAGTAAGGTTCCATGGGATATAGCCCTAGAGGGCAGGGGGGCTCAAGACTCTTGGTTGGTCTTCAAGGATCACCTGCTACAAGCTCAGGAGTGTTGCATCCCAACCAGAAGGAAGTGCAGCAGGAGGGCCAGGAGACCTCCTTGGATGGATAAGGAGCTCCTGAGGAAAATTCAAATGAAAAAAGAGTTTTATAGAAAGTGGAAGCAAGGACAGGTGGCCTGGGAAGAGTACAGGGATGTTGTCCGGGAAGCTAGGGACCAGGTTAGGAAAGCTAAGGCCCAGTTAGAATTAAACTTGGCTAGGGATATTAAGGATAACAGGAAGGGATTCTACAGGTACATAGCAAATAAAAAACAGACTAGGGAGAATGTAGGCCCCCTCAGGAAGCTCTCGGGTGAACTAGCTACACAGGATTTGGAGAAGGCTGAGGTTCTGAATGACTTCTTTGCCTTGGTCTTCTCTGGCAAAGGCTCTGACCGCACCACCCAAGTCTTGGAAGGCAGACACAGGGACTGTGAGAATGAAGACCTTGGGCCCACTGTAGGAGAGGAACTGGTTCGAGACCATCTTAAAAATCTGAACGTGCACAAGTCCATGGGTCCTGATGAAATCCATCTGCGGGTCCTGAAGGAGCTGGCGAATGAAGTTGCTAAGCCGCTGGCCATCATATTTGAAAAATCATGGCAGTCAGGTGAAGTTCCCGATGACTGGAAAAAGGGAAATATAACCCCCATTTTCAAGAAGGGGAAAATGGATGACCCAGGGAATTACAGACCAGTCAGTCTCACCTCTGTGCCTGGCAAAATCTTGGAGCAGATTCTCCTGGAAGGCATGCTAAGGCACATGAAAAACAACAAGGTGCTTGGTGACAGCCAGCATGGCTTCACTAAGGGGAAATCCTGCCTGACCAATTTGGTGGCCTTTTATGATGGGGCTACAGAACTGATGGACAGCGGTAGAGCAGTTGATGTCATCTACCTGGATTTGTGTAAAGCATTCGACACTGTCCCACATGACATCCTTGTCTCTAAATTGGAGAGACATCAATTTGATGAATGGACCACTTGGTGGATAAAGAACTGGCTGGATGGCCGCACACAAAGAGTTGTGGTCAATGGCTCAATGTCCAGCTGGAGACCAGTAACGAGTGGTGTCCCTCAGGGATCGGTGTTGGGACCGGTCTTGTTTAACATCTTCGTCGCTGACATGGACAGTGGGATTGAGTGCGCCCTCAGCAAGTTTGCCGATGACACCAAGCTGTGTGGTTCGGTTGATATGCTGGAGGGAAGGAATGCCATCCAGAGGGACCTTGACACGCTTGTGAGGTGGGCTGATGCCAACCTCATGAAGTTTAACCATGCCAAGTGCAAGGTCCTACACCTGGGTCGGAGCAATCCCAGACACAGCTACAGGTTGGGCAGAGAAGAGATTCAGAGCAGCCCTGCGGAGAAGGACTTGGGGGTGCTGGTTGATGAGAAAATGAACATGAGCCGGCAGTGTGCACTTGCAGCCCAGAAAGCCAACCGTATCCTGGGCTGCATCAAAAGGAGCATGACCAGCAGGTCGAAGGAGGTGATCCTGCCCCTCTATTCTGCTCTCGTGAGACCGCACTTGGAGTATTGTGTGCAGTTCTGTTGTCCTCAGCATAAAAAGGATATGGAACTGTTGGAACAAGGCCAGAGGAGGGCCAGAATGATCAGGGGACTGGAGCACCTCCCGTATGAAGATCGGCTGAGAAAGTTGGGGCTGTTCAGCCTGGAGAAGAGAAGGCTGCCTGGAGACCTCATAGCAGCCTTCCAGTATCTGAAGGGGGCCTATAGGGATGCTGGGTATGGACTCTTCCTTAGGGACTGTAGGGATAGGACAAGGGGTAATGGGTTAAAACTTAAACAGGGGAAGTTTAGATTGGATATAAGGAGGAAATTCTTTCCTGTTAGAGTGGTGAGGCACTGGAATAGGTTGTCCAAGGAGGCTGTGAGTGCTCCATCCCTGGCAGTGTTCAAGGCCAGGTTGGACAAGGCCTTGGGTGATATGGTTTAGAGCGAGGTGTCCCTGCCCATGGCAGGGGGGTTGGAACTTGATGATCTTAAGGTCCTTTCCAACCCTAACTACTCTATGATTCTGAACAATACCTGAGGTTTCTCAAGCAGTTCAGAGAAATGAAAATGAGAGAATTTAATTTCACGTTCTTGTAATCACACTCATTCAGAAGTGCTCCACAATGGGTTCATACGTAGAGGTCACTTTATTACCTGTCCCATAACTATGAGTCTCTGATGGCTATTATAAGTTAGCAGAGACCTGAAACTGGCAGGTGTCACATTTAATGTATGTGCATGCCCATTACAAGCAAATAGCTATACTCAAGAAACAAGCTAATTATTCTTCTGAACCAGTATCTGTATCTGTACTTGCAGTTCACTTGTACCACAGAAGAGATATTCTTTAGAAAGATTGTCTATACAGTCCATTGCTTTTGTTTAGACATTACACCTCTCTACCAGATCACAGATCTTGCTCTTTGCTGGTAACTTGGTCTAATATCAAGGGGAAGATTCCGGGCTTTTTTATGACACAGAG